>NC_092509.1:99178250-99481281 GCF_047511675.1 Marmota flaviventris | reverse complement strand
TGTCCATACTCATATCAAATAAAATAGATTTCAAGCCAAAGTTAATCAAAAGAGATAAAGAGGGACACTACATACTGCTTAAGGGAACCATACACCAACAAGACATAACAATCATAAATATATATGCCCCAAACAATGGTGCAGCTATGTTCATCAAACAAACTCTTCTCAAGTTCAAGAGTCTAATAGACCACCATACAATAATCATGGGAGACTTCAACACACCTCTCTCGCCACTGGACAGATCTTCCAAACAAAAGTTGAATAAGGAAACTATAGAACTCAATAACACAATTAATAACCTAGACTTAATTGACATATATAGAATATACCACCCAACATCAAGCAGTTACACTTTTTTCTCAGCAGCACATGGATCCTTCTCAAAAATAGATCATATATTATGTCACAGGGAAACTCTTAGACAATATAAAGGAGTAGAGATAATACCATGCATCCTATCTGATCATAATGGAATGAAACTGAAAATCAACGATAAAAGAAGGAAGGAAAAAGCATACATCACTTGGAGAATGAACAATAGGTTACTGAATGATCAATGGGTTATAGAAGACATCAAGGAGGAAATTAAAAAATTCTTAGAGATTAATGAAAACACAGACACAACATATCGGAATCTATGGGACACATTGAAAGCAGTTCTAAGAGGAAAATTCATTGCTTGGAGTATATTCCTTAAAAAAAGAAAAAACCAACAAATAAATGATCTCATACTTCATCTCAAAATCCTAGAAAAAGAAGAGCAAAACAACAGCAAAAGAAGTAGAAGGCAAGAAATAATTAAAATCAGAGCTGAAATTAATGAAATAGAAACAAAAGAAACAATTGAAAAAATTGACAAAACTAAAAGTTGGTTCTTTGAAAAAATAAACAAAATCGACAGACCCTTAGCCATGCTAGCGAAGAGAAGAAGAGAGAAAACTCAAATTACTAGCATACGGGATGAAAAAGGCAATATCACAACAGACACTTCAGAAATACAGAAGATAATCAAAAATTATTTTGAATCCTTATACTCCAATAAATTAGAAGATAGTGAAGGCATAGATAAATTTCTTAAGTCATATGATCTGCCCAGATTGAGTCAGGAGGATATAGACAACCTAAACAGACCAATATCAATCGAGGAAATAGAAGAAACCATCAAAAGACTACCAACTAAGAAAAGCCCAGGACCGGATGGGTATACAGCAGAATTTTACAAAACCTTTAAAGAGGAACTAACACCAATACTTTTCAAGCTACTTCAGGAAATAGAAAAAGAGGGAGAACTTCCAAATTCATTCTACGAGGCCAACATCACCCTGATACCTAAACCAGACAAAGACACTTCAAAGAAAGAAAACTTCAGACCAATATTTCTAATGAACCTAGATGCAAAAATCCTCAATAAAATTCTGGCAAATCGGATACAAAAACATATCAAAAAAATTGTGCACCATGATCAAGTAGGATTCATCCCTGGGATGCAAGGCTGGTTCAATATACGGAAATCAATAAATGTTATTCACCACATCAATAGACTTAAAAATAAGAACCATATGATCATCTCGATAGATGCGGAAAAAGCATTCGACAAAGTATAGCATCCCTTTATGTTCAAAACTCTAGAAAAACTAGGGATAACAGGAACATACCTCAATATTGTAAAAGCAATCTATGCTAAGCCTCAGGCTAGCATCATTCTGAATGGAGAAAAATTGAAGGCATTCCATCTAAAATCTGGAACAAGACAGGGATGCCCTCTTTCACCACTTCTGTTCAACATAGTTCTTGAAACGCTGGCCAGAGCAATTAGACAGATGAAAGAAATTAAAGGCATCAAAATAGGAATAGAAGAACTTAAATTATCACTATTTGCAGATGATATGATTCTATACCTAGCAGACCCAAAAGGGTCTACAAAGAAACTATTAGAGCTAATAAATGAATTCAGCAAAGTGGCAGGATATAAAATCAACACGCATAAATCAAAGGCATTCCTGTGTATCAGCGACAAATCCTCTGAAATGGAAATTAGGACAACCACTCCATTCACAATATCTTCAAAAAAAATAAAATACTTGGGAATCAACCTAACAAAAGAGGTGAAAGACTTATACAATGAAAACTACAGAACCCTAAAGAGAGAAATAGAAGAAGATCTTAGAAGATGGAAAAATATACCCTGTTCATGGATGGGCAGAACTAACATCATCAAAATGGCGATATTACCAAAAGTTCTCTATAGGTTTAATGCAATGCCAATCAAAATCCCAATGGCATTTCTTGTAGAAATAGAGAAAGCAATCATGAAATTCATATGGAAAAATAAAAGACCCAGAATAGCAAAAACAATGCTAAGCAGGAAGTGTGAATCAGGCGGTATAGCGATACCAGACTTCAAACTATACTACAGAGCAATAGTAACAAAAACAGCATGGTACTGGTACCAAAACAGGCGGGTGGACCAATGGTACAGAATAGAGGACACAGAGACTAATCCACAAAACTAAAACTATCTTATATTTGATAAAGGGGCTAAAAGCATGCAATGGAGGAAGGATAGCATCTTCAACAAATGGTGCTGGGAAAACTGGAAATCCATATGCAACAAAATGAAACTGAATCCCTTTCTCTCGCCATGCACAAAAGTTAATTCAAAATGGATCAAGGAGCTTGATATCAAATCAGAGACACGCCGTCTGATAGAAGAAAAAGTTGTCTACGATCTACATACGGTGGGGTCGGGCTCCAAATTCCTCAATAGAACACCCATAGCACAAAAGTTAATAACTAGAATCAACAAATGGGACTTACTCAAACTAAAAATTTTTTCTCAGCAAAAGAAACAATAAGAGAGGTAAATAGAGAGCCTACATCCTGGGAACAAATCTTTACTCCTCACACTTCATATAGAGCCCTAATATCCAGAGTATACAAAGAACTCAAAAAATTAGACAATAAGAGAACAAACAACCCAATCAACAAATGGGCCAAGGACCTGAACAGACACTTCTCAGAGGAGGACATACAATCAATCAACAAGTACATGAAAAAATGCTCACCATCTCTAGCTGTCAGAGAAATGCAAATCAAAACCACCCTAAGATACCATCTCACTCCAGTAAGATTGGCAGCCATTATGAAGTCAAACAACAACAAGTGCTGGCGAGGATGTGGGGAAAAGGGTACACTTGTACATTGCTGGTGGGACTGCAAATCGGTGCAGCCAATTTGGAAAGCAGTATGGAGATTTCTTGGAAAGCTGGGAATGGAGCCACCATTTGACCCAGCTATTCCTCTTCTTGGTCTATTCCCTAAAGACCTAAAAAGAGCATGCTACAGGGACACTGCTACATCGATGTTCATAGCAGCTCAATTCACAATAGCAAGAGTGTGGAACCAACCCAGATGCCCTTCAGTAGACGAATGGATTAAAAAAATGTGGCATTTATACACAATGGAGTATTACTCTGCATTAAAAAATGACAAAATCATAGAATTTGCAGGGAAATGGATGGCACTAGAGCAGATTATGCTAAGTGAAGCTAGCCAATCCCTAAAAAACAAATGCCAAATGTTTTCTTTGATATAAGGAGAGTAACTAAGAACAGAGTAGGGACGAAGAGCATGAGAAGAAGATTAACATTAAACAGAGATGAGAGGTGAGAGGGAAAGGGAGAGAAAAGGGAAATTGCATGGAAATGGAAGGAGACCCTCAGGGTTATACAAAAGAACATACAAGAGGAAATGAGGGGAAAGGGAAAAATAATACAAGGGGGAGAAATGAAGGTCAGTAGAGGGGGTAGAGAGAGAAGAGGGGAGGGGAGGGGAGAGGAGGGGGGATAGTAGAGGATAGGAAAGGTAGCAGAACACGACAGTCACTAGTATGGCAATATGTAAATCAATGGATGTGTAATTGATGTGATTCTGCAATCTGTATATGGGCTAAAAATGGGAGTTCATAACCCACTTGAAGCAAAGTGTGAAAGATGATATATCAAGAACTATGTAATGTTTTGAACAACCAACAATAAAAAAAAAAATTAAAATAAAAAAAATTATGTTGTAGCTATAAGAGCTCTTGTTAAGACTTGAGAAATATTTATCACATCTCATATGTTTTTTGCGCTAAACAAACAAAAATCTTCATAGGACCTTATAGGCATTGTTGCAAAGCACCATGACTTGGCATCACTCAAACTGGGAAAAAGTCTGTCTCAAAGAAATTTGCAGAAGTGTCATGGAGTGCATTGCCAATGAGATTCATAAAAAACTTATGAAATTTTAAAAATACATTTTACTAATAAAATCACCACCCTTTTATATTAAAATGCACAGAACAAGTACATAAATTTCTATGAACATAAAGAAGGCTTAGAAAGCTACTCATGAAAAATCACACCATTTTCTGGGGAGTAAAAGGGACGCCTCAGAGAACACAGCCTACATTCCAGAAGACTGACCCCTGCAATTCCCCAGGTATTCCTGCATGCTGTTCACCTTTTGTACTAGACCCACTGATAAGTTTTTCATAATTCTTTTGAAGTGTTTTTGATGATTTCAATGTATTGCCACATGAGGGTCTATTTCTATGGACTCTTTTTTCTCATGATTACCTGCTATGTGTTCTTGCCTCTTCACATGTCCCATAATTCTTTATTGTGCCAGACACATGTGGGAAAAAAAATGGGACTTTAATATGTACTTCTGGTACATAGTGCATCTCTTCTGTCAGACCTCTGTTATAAGAGGTTGTTTCCATTAAATCTATATGGCACCAGACATTCTTGCAGCTTTAATTAGATCCAGTATGCAATTGGATTTAAATATTTCGAGGATGGGATTAGAGCATCTCTTTGGGGGCTGTAAGCATGAAGGATGCTCTGGAGATCGTTTTACGCTTTATATCTCAGTCACCAACTTTCTGAACCATGAGTCTCTGCTCTGCAGCCTGGCCACGGATTTGGGGGCCACAGAGGAGTTCTCTCTTCCCTCTAGCCTTAACTATCTGTATCTTAGGAGAGTCTCCTCACCCCACTGTCTTCTCTCCAGTTTGGGGAGGGCTTGCCGCAATGGATTCGGTATGGTCCTGAGATGTGTAGAGGAACTAGCCTACCTTTACTGCTCTTGCCCCAGCCATCAGGAAACGCCTTTAGTGCATGTGTTGAAGAGTCACCTTGCCTTGGGTTTCTGTAGATCCTCCTGGTGTAATGCCACCTCCAGTGGGACCTTGCCTTGTACTGAGGAAGGCCCTGCACATCCAGCTGAGGGCTGTTTAGCTCTGCTCATCTCCAGCCACCATCCAGCCGCTACACTGCGGAAGACCCCTGCCTTTCACTTAGGGAAAACACTACTTTTAATTTCCTCTTAGCTTTTGTCCAGTTTTAACATTCTCTCCCTGTGTATGTACTAAAGACTTGAGGTAGAGTGACAGGAAGTACTGACATTTCCTGTAGCTAGGCATGCCATCAAGAGGACCTACGCAGTCATCAAATTCATGGAAAATGAGCTCCTTGTCCCTCTACCCTCCTTCATGATGGATTCTTCCCTCCCACCCTGGCTCCAGTGATGCACACAGCCAAACGCTCCCTTTTTCCTTGAATATAACTCATTCAGGGTTCTTTGCATCTTTAACTCCCTAATGGTTTAATTATGATTTTATATCTTGCCCAGTTTGTTCTTGTTGCTAAGACGGTAAATTAGAAAGGAACGGGCACTGGGAGGTGATCCGTTTCCAGTTTGCTGTCCGCTTAGTGCAGTTCCCTCCTGCAGACCTCAGTTTCCCTGTCTGTTACACAGTTGCCATCAACCACACAAAACGTTGTACAGATTAAAGAGTAAACAGTAGCAAACTACTTCAAGATGGGGAAGGAGTCAAATGTCTGTTTTAATCTGGACACAGTCCACCTAACTGTCTGCTTCATCTCCTTCACTCTCTGGAGTCTGTGGCTCTGATTTTCTTTCCATCAGCCCCTCAAGAGCATCACGTTCTCTGACCTTTGAACATGATGTTCCCTTTGCAATAACACTTGCTTCTTCTTTCTTCCCTTTGTTTTGATTCCAGAAACCCTTTCCTGACCCCACCCTCCAGTGAAGTGCTTTCCTGTCACAGCACTTATCATTTTGTGATATAATTGCATATTTGCTTGTATATATTCCCCACTGACTGTAAGTTCTCTGGAAGCAGGAATTATGCAGATCTTGTTGATCTTTGCATCACAGCATTTAACGGAATCTATAGACTGGGCACGAGAAGGACTCTGACTAAATAAGTGAATCACGCTAAAGAGTGTTACTTCTTCATTTAGAAAATATTTGTTATACATCTATTAAGTACATAGCTTATGCAATTTGCTCTTGGAATGATAATGCATATCTATCTATGACATACAGCTGCTGGCCTCAAGGAACTTACAATGAGCCAGAGAGAATATGGAAACAGGAAAAGATAAATGGTACTTCAAATGTTCAATAAAAAGTGAGATGGTCATAAAAAATGAAAATAATTTCAACCAAGAAAGAGAGGATCAACTATTTTAACAGGACCAATGTTGTTGACAGGACAAAGGATACAAAATCTGAGCACAAAACTCTATGTTTGGCAATCACGAAGTTAACTTTGAGAAAGACACTTCAGAATCTGGTAACAATAGAATCCAGACTTCGGGGCATTTGGAGTGAAATAGTGGGAAGGCAGCAGAGCGTGTGGGAGGGGCCCACACACTCTAGACGTTTGGCAAGAAGAGAGCAGAGGACCTTTCCTTTGGAGGCAATAGATCAAACTGCAGATGGGAAGGATCCCTCAGAGAGGGAGAAAGAGATTAAAAATGCCCAGGAAAAGCAGAACGCTTGATAGAACATCATTCTGAAAGAGGAGCTGGGGACCAGCACTGCTTATTCAGGGCAAGAATGAGCCCAGGGAATGGGGACTGCTCCCCTCCTCTCAGATAGCAGGAGAATGAAGGCAGAGACTTTGAGGAACAGGTAGGGAAGGAAAAACTGACCCTGGCTCCTATGGTCTCAGTAAAGCACAAAGAAAAGACCGTTTGCTGAGAAAAGAGGGTGACTACCCCAGGAGGGGACCTGAGAGTGGAGCCAGATTAGAAGAGCAAATATGTGTAAGTGACCTCTCTTGGAATATGGTCCCTGTCAGATGACCTTGTCATCTGCATGACAAGGCAGATATCTAGGGCACCAGACTAAACCTGCCACTGGGACGCAGCTCGTGTCTCCCAGGGAGGCTAAAGAAGAACACTGACAATGAAGGCAAAGGCGTGTTCAGGAGCTTCCTATGGTAGAGCAGTAGGGCGAGAAAGAGAAATGGGATCCGATGGAGTTTGGGGTCAGACCTCGGGGGACAAGGAAGAAATGCTGAGCCCTTGTCCACAAGGCACAGACCAGGCTGAGTAGGGAGGCCTGTAACCAGAGCTGGGGAGAAAACACCGCCACGTAGAGAGGTCTCAGAGTCTAACTTGGTGCAGTTTGGGAGTCATTACCCAACATTGAAGCCTGCTTGGCTATGTTCTTATCAGCACTGTCACTCCTTCCTCGAGCATTTTCAATGTCTGTTTGGTCTTTGTCATCAACAGACACAGAGGCAGCACCAGAAAATTGTGTCACAGCCAGCTGGGCTCAAGGTCAATGTCAGAACTCAAACAAAAGATAAGCTTCTAATCCTGAAAGGGTATTAACCAAAGCAGGACTGGCACCGAAGGAATAAGTCAAAAGTCTTCCACCAGAATCAAGGTGCAGCCCGAAGATACGTTTTATGGAAGAGACAGAGTAGGCCACTTTTTAGAACTGAGGACAGAGAAGTGACTGTGATTTAAGAATATGACAAATCTTGGATCTCTGGCTCTAATTAGGCACAGAGGCCATGTTACATTAATCGCTTCTGTCACAATCAGCATGAATTCTGAAAACTCTAAAATGACTGAATCAATAGTGGCAATGTCTGGGCTCAGGGTACAATCCAAATGGATTTGGATGAGGAACCTCAGAACAGCTGTTGGCCAGAAGCCACATAAGACTCCGGAATGGGCCTAGGTCCACAGAGCCGCATGCAGAGGTGAAGGCCACCGGCCAAAAATAGGTTGTTGCCCAGGCATTCCTGAAAAGAGAGGTGTTGGAAAGGAATGGGGGCAAATTCTTAAAAACTGGAGGAGTCAGAGAGAGTAGAAAAAGAGGCAAATAGCCTTAAGGGAAGTACAAGTAGTCCTCCCAGTGGGAGGAGCAGAGGAGGAGGTGAATATCTCGGGGATCCAGGACATGGGGGCACGCTTGGAGAAAATGTCTTTAGATGAGCAAACCCAGGGTGGTGCACTTGCCTAGAGCCCAGAGAGCATGCTGCAAACAAGGTGGATCACTGTGACTGTTCATAGGCTCCTAGGCATTCTCTGACCCCACTTCATCTGGAGTGCCAAGGGTTAAACCCACGGCCTCGTGGCCTGGTGCGTATAGCTAAGCATGTTCAACCACCAAGACCCAGCCTCAGCCTCAGCCTTTTTTTTTTTTTCTTTCCTGAGACAGGTTCTTGATAAATTACCCAGGCTAGACTGGAATTGCGATCCTCCTGCCTCAGCCTCCTGACTAGCTGGGATTACAGGCGTGCATTACCATGCCCAGCTCTTTGCCCCTAACTTTTAAGGCCTGTGCTCAGCTCAAAGCAGACAAGCCTTAAAAGGGCACTGTGGTGCAGAAATAAAAAGGACACAAAGACACGAGGAAAGCTGTGTGGTACTTTAGTGGGCTGGGAGAGTATTTTGAGAGACTTTCTGACTTTGAGAGCTTGGGGACTAGAGCATTCCACAGACTGAGGGTGATCCAGAGTTGGCAACTGGAATTCACGTGGTGGCAAGTGTGAATCTGCGTCTGTCCAGCCGCCAGTCTCTCCCCTGTGAAGACAGACATATCCTTCCACCTGTGTGCACGTGGCCTGGAACACGGCGGTTCCTAATGTCTGCCTTCCACTACCATCCTCCATTACAGAAGGGAAGGGAGACTGACCCCAGCTCTTCCCTTACCCCCAACCCAGGAAGCAGGCATTAAGACCTCTGCTAAGTCATTCAGGCTCCAGGCTTTAAATTCTGAACCCAAGACAAGGCGTTGGGGGTTGATAGAGTTTGCAGTAGAAGCCCTGGTTCCTTCTCCTTTCCTAAGCCTGATCCTGATGTTTTCATTAAATATGAGAGCCCTTCAGATCCTACTCGTGTTTGCCCTTTCTGCTTCAAATTGTCAAAGACTGTCTCTATTGCTTGCAATCAAAATTTTTGACGGATGCACATGGTATGGCAGACAGTCAGAGGATAAGAGCAAATTTAGGTTGTCAGCAAGGGCAATGTTGATGCAAACAGGTCTTGAAATAGAGATTAGGCTGGAGGTCAAGAACACAGAGAAAGATGCTCCTGGTTAGGATGAAACTGGCAAGTCCAAAGGTAAGAAATTTGTGGGCATCATACGGAGGGAGACCACAATGTAATTTTGGTGGTGGTTTTAGAAAGGAGAAGAGCTGGTTCCAGGCAGAGCTTATAATGTAGCAGAGAGGAGACAACTGCATAAATGATTACCATTAAACAAGATAAGCGTTACAGTTAAAAAATATGAACTTTGGAGTAAAATTATCTACATTCAAAAATCCAAACACAAGAGTTATGTGAATTCTCTGCACCTAAGTTCCTGTATTAGTAAAATGGGAAAATAATTTGCCCATGAAGAACAATTAAAATAATGTAGAAAATATGGCAAATATTTCCCCCCAAATAGCTCTTTTACAGAGACCCTAGAGGGCTGTGTGGAAACAAAGTCATCCACCCAACCTGATGTTGGAATAGGGCAGAAGCAACTGGAAGACAGTGATTTTAAAGTTGGGACCTGAAAGATAAGTAATAACAACAGTGATAATTATCATATTTATGAATCCCTTTCCATATGCCAGGAATATTATCTCCTTTATTCCTCACAGGAGTCCTATGAGGTAAGACACCAATATCATCACGGCTTTATAAATGAAAGGAACTAATACTCAGCAAAGTTCAGCACCTAGAGCAAAATCCCTCCCTTATCTAGTGGGACAGAGGATGGGAGAGGGGCAGATAGACCAGTACATCTGAGACCCTGAGAAATAAATTCCTGATCTGAAGTTATGGGAAACCCCTCATTCCCAGGCCCCACCTTGTTGGAGGTTATTTTCCTACAAATACACATACTCAGCTTATAGCATTCTGCAAAGGACACAATTCAGACACAATTCATTGACCAGACTTCGTTTTCTATTTCACTTTCTAAGAGTATGTATTTTTCATAAACAAACAATAACTGCTGTGATTATTGATCTGATAAAATTAACATATTTTTCTCAATTAGATTCCCATCAGAGTACCCCCTCAAAGCCAGCCCTCAAAGCAATCTGCTCACTTCATTCCTGTCTCTGATGGGAACAAGGAAAAACATGTTGAATGTCCTCCCTTCCATTCCAAGAGAGGCACATTTGTCCTGCACACTAATCAAAGAAATGTGTTACCACCTTGCCCAATTTGAGCCCTGACTTCATTACTAAAACGCGGCGTCTGCCGAGGTGGGTGACTGGGGCAGCTGTTCAACATATGCCTAGCAACACCGAAGAGCCCCGTTAGTCCAGGAAGTGAGGGATGCTCTATCCCTACGAAGCTGAAGGGGAAATTGTAAGTGAGCATAAAGTAATTACCCACTTGGAACCTGTCCAGGCCATGTTCAGTGCAATTGAAAGCTTCTGTCCTTGATGCCAACCTTCTCTCCAGCAGAGGGAGGTCAGAGAACTTGGAACATTTTCACCACTCTACCCTGCAGACACCTGATCGGCTTTGAAGATCTGTCTGAAATTCACTGAGGTCACCAAGGGGAGGGATTACTGCTTTCCCAGCCAAAGAACATCCTGTCTCAGGAGAGTTAACATCATTTCAAATGCTCTTTGGTTCATGTTAAATATTGCTGCTTCTCTCCTCTGGTGTGTAGTGGTGTACAGAGAGCCTTCCGTAGATATTATCTCATTTGATCAGCACGACAACCATGTAAGAGAGAGTGTCATTATTCCCAATTCACAGGCAAGGAAACCTGATGTTAGAGTGGATAATTGATTGGACAGGGGCGGAGTCATGGTCTTCTGAGACCTATCTTCTGGGCAGGTAGTGTCCTTTTATCTTACCCCACTCCACCTCTACCTGCATGATGCCCAACCAGCCCACATTTGGAGACATCCTGGTTCTCTTTCAGTTGCCTTAAAATCTTAAGGAAATTGTTGAAATTTTTCAAAATAATAGTCACATAAAGTAATGTTTTAATTTAGGCTTCGGGTCCTGTGAAGATGACAACCTGCTGAGCTTTTTCTCAAATTTCACCCTAAAGAATATGAAGAGACAGAAAAGAAATATGGATCTGGGGAGGAGCTAATAAAAATGCATGTGAATCTCTTGGGGAGACGGGATGATTTCTTGAACTGGTCATCCTGAGACAAAGCTCTGAGAGGCAGCAGGCGGAAGGTCGAGCAGAGGAAAGCTCTCCACGGCTCCTCCAAGCTTTCCACTCATTGTTTTGAGACAAAGTCACCAGCCTCTTCCCTGCAGAAGTCCCTCTAGTCCTGACCACTGGACTAGATAAATAAAATCAAAGGCGTACAGATGCATGCTGGGCTGAGGAGATGCTGAATGCAGGTACAGGTGACCAGGTACTCTTGGAAGGCCATCACTGGACGTACGGCCACACAGTGCATCAGGAAAGGCACCCTGCCTCAGACGGGCAGAGCCTCACACCTGGGTGCACAGCTTGGGGGTGGAGGAGGATGGCAGTGTCTGCTCCCCTCGCCCCAAGAGTAAGGACCACCTGCCCAATTTGGAGTGGTGTCCCTGGCCCTTCAGCATTCCTCCTGCCACTGAATCCTCTGAAGTCCCACTCCTAACAGAATCGCTGTCTGTGAAGACTGACTCAGCCCTGTGCTGCTTCTCCTGAAGAATTTAATTGAAAGTAGAAACTCTGACCGGGGATGTTGCCTGGCAAGAGGCAGTTCAGGGAACTATACAAAATATTTTTGTGATGTATATGGGTTTATACTCTGGGGCTCAGCGCTTCTCCTTGTCTTTTTAATCTCTCAATGGGTTAAGATCTTACATTTGACCTTCCTCAACAAATATTATCAAGAAGAGAAGTTGATATCTACCGAAGAGTGTGCACATACAAGTCCAAATAAGGTCTAATAAAGACAGCCAGAAACTCAGAATCATCTACTACTTCAACCAGAACCGTTCAATCAAATGGAAATAAAATATATAATATTGGTATAAAAACTTTGCTTAAGGAGATGCAGGAAAAATATCAGTAAAGTAAAGCAGGAATAATAAATCTTAAAAAGAACCAAGTGACAGATTTAAAAAAATGCATAGTTGAAATGAAGAACACAATACATAGCATGAATAATAGGATGGAATAGAGCTAAAGAAAAATTTCATGAATTGGATGATCAGATTAAGAAACTTTTGCTAAAAGCATCAGAAAAGAATAAAGAGAAAGTAAATTAAAGAAAAATTTACTGTTAACAGACTTGGAAGACAAAAATAGAAGCACTGGCATCCAGATCATAGGATTCCAGAAGAAATGGGATAGGAAATGGAAAGGAGAAATAATGAAGATAGATTTTTCCAAAACTAATGAAGATAGACTTATTTTTCAGAATGAAAAGTTCTCAGAGGACCAAATAAGAGGGACAATGAGAATGTCACACCTATTAATTTATAATAAAATTTTAAAATACTATAAACCTCAAAAAAAATATTAGAACTTCAAAACTGGGAGGGAAAAAGATCTATAAAGTAGCATGTATCAGGGTAATTCCAAAATATTCAAGAACAATGAGAGCAAGATGATAATGGCAATTTCTTTTAAAAAGATAGGACAGAGTAATTTTGAATTATTGAAGGAAAAATAATTTCAGGCATAGAATTTTATTATTTTTCAAATATGAGGACATAATAAAAACATAAAAGCTTTCAAGAGGTTTGATGTACAAAAATTCACCCTAAATTCATTCTCTCAGTAAATTCAAATAAGAAAAAAAAAGCAGAGATGCTGCAAGATGGGGGAAAAGTGAAAGTAGATAAATGCCTTGGTGTAGTGTATTATTCATCCTTCAGTCCGATTCTTTTGAATAGGTTTGAAAAGACCTCTGGAAAAAACTCACCCTAAAAGACAAAGGAAATGTACAAATAAATGAAATATAGGGGAAAGACAGCAAGCAGCTATAAATAGAATAAAAATTCAAAAGAGAATATTGTGACCTGAGATCTAAGAAGAAATAGAAATATGAAGGTCAAAATTAATGCAAGAAGAAGTAGAGGAAATGAATGGACCAATGACTATTTTAGGTATGGAATCTGAATTACAGCCCTCCCTTCAAAAAAAATTTAAAATGATTAAGCTCGAATTGATTTTGAGGTGAATTGAAATTTCACAGATTTTTCCATTTCCTAAACTACATATTTTTCCAAGAGAAAATGAAAGTCAAACCAGGACAAAAATAATCATTTTACTTTAAAAAAAAATATATATATATATATATATACATATATATATATAGTTTATATATAATACAAGAAGTAAAAATTATAGGCCCACATCATGTTATAAATTGAAACTTCTAAATAAAATTTTATTGACACAATTAAACATAAATGTATCATAATGGTATGGTGATCCTGTGGTTTTAAATATTTTATCTTGGAGAGATACTGATGTATTTTTGTGATGAAGTGATAAATATCTGGAATTTGCTTCCCATGATCCAGTGTGGGATTGTGAAGAGGGAGCAGTGAGACACAATGGACCATCATTAAAGTGAGATGGTGGGTACACAAGAGATGGTTGTGTTATTCCCTGTAATTTTTTAATTTTTATTTTGGCCAAAAAAATGATCTTGTGTAAGCTATTCCAGTATAAAAACAGTAGTTTCAAAAATCAGATAAATCCATAAAATGAAATTATCAATAGTATTGGACTTAAGGATAAAAATACAATCCTTGTTGTTGATGCAGAAATACTGTTTGATAAGATTCAACACGTACTTAGTTGTTACTTTTTAAAAAATCATTCTTATCCAGCCAGTAACACAGTCAACTTCCTTAACTTTTCATAAGGCAGTATCACAAAAACCTTTAGCAATATTATATTTAACAAAAGATGCTAAGTACTTTCCCTATAAAATTGGAAACAAAAATAGGAAGTCTCATTAGCTCTACCACTATTTAAATACAGTACTGGTTAATGCTCCAGGAAAAGAAAAAATAAGAGAATTAAAATTTTCCAAGAAAGAGAGAAAACTCATTATTGACAGACAGATGAAAAAGAAATTTCAGCAAGTCAGGCGAGGACAACATTGGTTTATAAAAATCGATAGGATTTTAATATCATAAAGGCATCAGATGTTCCCCCAAATTGATCTATAAATTCAATGTAATCTCATTCAAAATATCAGTTAGAATTGAGAGGAATTTAGTAAAGTCATTTGAAATTTTATATGGAAAAGTAAAGATCCACAAATACTTAAGTCAACCTTGAAAAATAAGTTTCAAAGATAGAATCAGGGAGTTTTCCTATTAATATTAAAAATAAATTTAAAAAATAAAAAAAGAATTGCCTGGGAAAGATGATAAAATGCTTCCAAGGTGGTGGGTGCTGGGAGCCATTAGCCAAGTAGGTATGACAATTTCCTTGCCAGCGTACCCCATGTTGCTTAGTGGAAGGACTCGTGGAAATAGGACATTTTGCAGTGACATTGCATGTAGGTGACCTTGCTCAAGGACCAGGGCGGATTAGGGTGTTCCCGGTTTAGGGCATTCCCAGTTTAGGACATTCCAGGTTTAAGGTTATTCCTGCTGGGAATAGGGCGTATCCTGCTGCCTGAGTTCCCCTTGAGTTCTCACTGGATTCAGACAGTATTTTCTGGGAGACAGAAGCCCAGTGGATGTGGATTAGGGCAGAGAACGTGGATTTCCCCAGAACGTGATTGTAGACGGCTGGTGTGAGTTCGGGAATAAAGAGTTGCTGTTTGAATCTACAAGCTGTGTGGTGGCTCGTGATTGTGTGCCCAGCCAGACTGCGGCATTTGTGCCCAGCCAAACTGCGGCAGTGGGGATGTTTCTCTCTTGAGAAGGGTGTGCATTACACAGGAAGAGGCATTTGTCGAAACGTTTGCCTAACACTTATGTGTTTCATTAAAAGAAAAACTATAAATCACTATTGCACTGGAGTCAATAATACGCAGCCTGGTGTCCATGGGGAAAGCACGATGTTTTCATCTTACTTTGAAATGGAGGGACAGGTGGGAGAATATACGTTAAAGTATGTGCCGTGACATGGGTCATAGTGGGAAAGGGCAGTATAGGAGTGACAGTGAGGACAAGGATGAGGACTAAGTGGACCACAGGACAGTACTGCTGCTGAGGACAGCGGGAGTCCAGAGGGAGAGCCTATGGGCATGAGAGGGGTGCAGACAGAGGTGGCCCCGAGTCAAGGTGAAAGAATGGGTCTGTGAGTATGGAGGGGAAAACTGCCCATTACGTGGAGAAAAATAAAGCTGGGTGTCCACTTACCACCTGGCTCAAAGCTGGAAAATGCAGAGTAAAGGCCTGATGTAAAGGCAAGCGAAACTGCAGGAGAATATCTATGTGGCTTCCACATGAAGAACACCAAAACTTTCAGAGCAGAAGTCATAAAACCAAAAATTAAAAAGGTGTACATATAAATTAAATATGTTCCATTCCCCAAAGGACATCACAAAGTTAATAAAGTAAAAAACAGAATAGGGGAATGTATTTACAATGTCTAGTCCCCCTTTCCCCCACCCCCCAAAAAAATTCCATCTGGAATATATGAAATATATAAGGAATTCCTACAAGTCAATATTTCAAAAATTAAACAGAAACACAACTTTGAAGATGGGCAAAGGATAGAAACATACATTTCTCAGAAGTCAAAAAATCAATTGGCTGTGAAGTATGTGAAGAAACACTCAAAATTAGTAATCACAGGACTGCAAATTAAAGCAACAATGAGATATCACTTTACACCAATTAAAGTGGAAAGAATTAGGAAATTGGTTAATGTCAGGTGTTTGAGAAGTTGTGGGACTCTAACAACCTTGGCACTGAGCAAGGATATCCACTACTAAGGTGTGGATTGAGAAGGTGAGCAGGTAAAGGTCATTGCCCATCAATGAAAGTTTGCATAGTCCAAAAGTAGCAAAAGCCATTTCTATAATATTCATTAAGTAATTATTATCATTAATATGATTTTCTTCCCTAAGTGAATACATTTCATGGGATAAGTTAGAAGCACAGTCTATATGTACATAGAATAACTGGATGGATCAAAAATGCAGTGTTGATAAGCATATAGAATATATTTTACATTTGGTTGAAAATATAAAATAATAACTTACATTTTAAGATAATACATTCAAACAAGAGGCTACATATTAAGAATGAGAGGAGTTGTCCACTGAAACAGAAAGAAAAAGGGTAAAAAGAAATGAATGAATGAGTTAGTAACCTCATATGAACCAGTGATAAGCATGGACCACGATCTGAGGGGCATGGTTAACTTAACACTCACCAACAGACTTCATAAATAAATAAATAAGAATGGCTTGTGTACATGTGTCATCTGACATTAACATCAGCTTTCTGTTATGAAACAAAATGCCTAAGATAACCAAGTTCAAAAGAAGAAAGATTTCTCCTTTGACTCAGGTTTTAAATGTTTCAGTCCATGGTCAATTGGCTTGGCCTCACTGCTTTGGGGCCTGTGGAGGAAATACATGGCAGAGGAAGCTGCTCAGGTCATGGAAGGGGGGGGTGGGGGAAACAGAGAAAAGGGGCCAGGTTTCCAATACAACTTTCAAGGGCACATACCCAATGACCTAACTTCCTCCATGTAGATCCTACATCTTAAAGGTTCCACTACTCCTGATAGCATCATGGACTGTCTCAAAAAAAATATGATTCATATAAGAAACAACATCATAAATACCTTCTATGCCCCCCCAAAACATCCCTAACCCTAACTCTAAATCAGAATCCCAGCAGTTTGGGAGTCTGAGACGTGAATTCAAAGTTGCCTCAGCAACTTAGCAAGAGTATGTCTCTAATAAAATACTTAAAAAGGGTCAGCTGGACTGAACTGGCTCAGTTCAATCTCTGGTAACAAAACAAAAATTTAAAAAAAAAAATCACATAAGAAAATTTTAGAATCCTAAAGTCTAAACTAAGTAAAAAGGTAAGACTTTCAATTAATGGTCAAGTTTGTGATACTAATGACTATTGCAATATCAAAGGATTCTTACCCTTAGGTTTGGAGTCTGTCTCAGGACTCTTGTTTCTTTCCCCTGCCCTGACTCATTCAGAAAGCCAGGCAGGAGGCAAAAAATTATGTAACTGATTTTGTATATCAAGATCTTCCAGTGGCCCTGGGCATCGCTAGAGCCATACAGAAGCTTGAAGGGGTGTCATGTGCCCTTCTGCGTGGCTGAGATCCTGGCAATGACCCACCTTTGGCTGTCTCCTCCCATTCAAAGAAGCCTTTCTGTCACTGCATCAGATTATCAGCACCCTGCATCGTGACATATGGTGTTTCTATGCCCATATCTTTTAAGATAGTACTTTTAATAATAATGTCCTCAAATTATCCTAATCTGATTTTGCTATCTGTGTCCTACTGTACATCCTTGCTGATGTACCCAGCCTGCCTCATATTTTGGAAAGGGCTAGAAACAACTTCCTTTTTCTCTTTTTGGCCCTTAGTAAATACTCAGTCTCACATTTTCAGTTGATTGGAGATCGGGAACCAAAGTTCTACACTCTGCTGGCTCAGGAACCCTGGCCTGGGACCCCCCAAAATCCTAGAAAGACCTTCGAGCATGATTTACTACCGCTTTCCTCAATTTGTTCCCAGAGGTGTCACCATCCCCCAAGGGAACATTTTACCCGAGACTACCCTCTGTGCTTTTATAGATTTTATTACAATTGCAACAGTTTTATGTTTCACTGTTAAGAGTTGAATAAAACTTTACCCATAAAAAGTAAATCATGGCAAATCCCCAGACAAATGGAACAGTCTTAGCATCCTCATATTAATTTATATGGCATGCGCTGTAGGCCGCTCATCTGCAGAGCACCTCCGATTAAAATGACTTACAGGGTTAAAGAAGAGTTGGGGCAGGCTGACAAAGAGCCAGTCCAGGGGACAAAATGGACCAAATGGATATCGATAAGCTCAGCACAGGGACCACTTCACCACACCACTGGGTGCCAGACCACTCAGGTGAAATACCACAGCCGTTAACTGCTAGAGCAGAGTCTCAATTTAAGAAAGAGAATAAAGAAAAATAGCCTGCCTACACAGAGTGCACAGGGGATTTCAGAAGGCACAGCACAATGACTGTAATGAGAAGCACTGGGGAGGGTGGGACACGGCCGAGTTCCATCTCCGGCAGTGGCCTCGCCTCCCTAACTACAGGAGTCCTCAAAGGTGAGAAGTGGGTGCTACTTTTCAACACACCCTCTACTCAGTGCGTGCAGAGCTCAGAGACACATTCATGGTACAGACACACCTGAGAGGCAGAGACCAGGAGCATCTGCCAGCCGCCAGCCATGCAGCAAGAGTGCCCCCTGTGCTCCCAGCACTGTCCGAGCACTGAGAAGTGGACAATAAATCCCTCAGAGCCCTGCTCGCAGGACGCTTACCATCCAGCCATCCATGCTGTGGAGTGGGGTGAGAGAGGGCAATAGATATCCCCGGTGGTAAAGAGGGAGAAGGGGGAATGAGCCCCTTATCTTCCTTACCAAGGAAGGCATTCACATCATAATACAGTGGTCCACAGCGGGTACTAATTGAAGAATGGAGGACCAGATGACCACAAGGAGACCACACCTGGGCCTGCAGACATAGCCCCCCACCTATGGCATCCTGGAGGAAGCAACTGGTGGCCCCATCCCTCAGGACTGTGATTTCATATCCTCTTTCCATGGTGAGAAGCAATGACATAAAGTGCTGTGGGAACCATCAAGAGGAAGGTAAGTGACAGGTACCCAGTGAGTTCCACAGGCTATAAACATGTCACAAAGAAAATAAGGATGATAAGAGTTTATGTCTGCGAAGCCCTAGCCTCCAAGGAAATCACGGGTCTCTTTTCAGGTTGGCTTTTAAAGTAATTAAACATCAGGACATACCCTGGTAACACAAGGAAGCGCTCCTTGGTTTCATTTCATAGATAGTAAAACTGAGGCCCTGGTACATTCACTGACTGCCCCAAGGGTAAACCATGGCTGGCAGAGGCAAAGCAGGGGGTTGAGGCAATTGGGCACATTATTAAAAGGGACACACACACACACACACACACACACACACACCTATTGCAAGGAACCTTGGAATGAGGGTCCTCCCTGAGCAGCATAAAGTGATCGGATACACTCAATTACCGTGTTTCTCTTTCCTTCACTTCTTCATGAGGCTTTGCCAGACACCATCAGTGCCGTTTGAGAGAGAGCATAGCATGGTTGAAATAGCATTGACCATTCAAATGAACACACATTTTACAAGAAGAAGAGAAACAAAAAATTCAGGTATTGAGCAGATTTGGGTAGTTCATGAAGGAGGGATGGGGAGGATGGCTGAGCCCGAGGGAAGAAATAAGTAAAATCAAAAAGAATGGATTTGTTTTGAAGTTATAGTGCTAATGTCATGCTTAACTCAACCCTTTACAACTGAGGTAAAAATCAAACACCACATGTATGGGAGTTCAACAGACTGGTTTTGAATATTGGCTCAGCTTCCTTAAGCCTGAATCCCAGTGTCCTAATGGACAAAATAGGGATTGATAATAATATAAACAGCACATCTCATTTGTTTTCAAAATTATAGCAGATGGAAAGAGTTATCTTTCCATTTCAGGGCACATGGAAGATTACGATAATAACCACTAGGAAGTGAGCAGAACCTTGTGACTAGTTCTGGTCACCGATACGTGAAATGAAATGACATAATCTTTCCAACTGAGTCTAAAACATCGCAGTGAGATTCTCCAGCTTCCCACTTTCCCTTTGGTGAAGAGTTTGCTGGCTGTGAGTTGAGGTGCAAGGGCCAAAAGGCTGAGCAGCCCAAAGTGATGAGCCCACGTTTGGTGGACAGCTTCCTGGACATTTGCAGGAATGAGAAAGAAACGCTTGTTAAGTGCCTGAGTTCCTGAGATGGTTTTTTGCTGCAGCATGGTTTAGTCTAACCAGCTTTATACACATACAATAGTCATTAGCACCATCACCCTTATAGCTAGGGCCAGCTGACCTGGGTCCTGCAGAACATGGATGCCAGGAAGAAATCAAGCATTGATCTATAGGCCTTTGGAACAGTAAATGTGAGGTAAGAGTCTGGGCATGAAAATCTAGAGAGGGAAGTAAGCCAGGATCTACTGCTGGAAGGTAGAAAGTTCACTATCAGGTATCACTGTAA
Source organism: Marmota flaviventris (assembly GCF_047511675.1). Lineage (NCBI taxonomy): Eukaryota > Metazoa > Chordata > Mammalia > Rodentia > Sciuridae > Marmota > Marmota flaviventris. The sequence continues at coordinate 99,460,752 of NC_092509.1, read as the reverse complement.
ATCTGACTGTCTGCTTCTGAGAGGAGCTCACCCTTCATCCACAGCAGCCCCCCGGTCAGATCATCCAGCCCCCTGTGCATTTCTTCTCCAGGAGCCATTAAAGCCCAGAACAAATCCCCCATGTGAAGATTTTTACAGTAGTCCTTCCCCAACCTTATAGTGTCTGTTATATCTAGTTAGAAAATTAAAATTTTACTTGGCCAAAGCTAAAAGGTAATACAATCCTATAACCTTGTGGTTTTGTGTGTATATTACTTACTCCTTGGAGAGAAAAACAATAAATTAACTATCTGTGCATGTAATATCCTCTTTTCTCTCCAGAGACTCATGTAGGTTCCAAATATCCAAATAACCTCAGTGTGAAGCAATGTTTGCAAACAGTCTAGCAGCTTCTTTATGACCCTCTCATTAACCTTTTCAACTCTCCAGTTCCTGTATCTTAGGTCCGGTCACTTCTATTTAATAATGTTGGTACAAACGATTGCACAGACTACAATAAGAGAATGGGCATGTCCTCACACATACCCAAACAGTGTGTGTGTCAGCCCCCATTAATTACAGGACTATAAAACATTGAGTGGGCCATAAAATAAAGAGGGAGCTGTATGGATGACAATATCAGTCATAGAAAAAGCTGGTCTTGGTGGTTATGTAGAACAGCTGGTTCCACTCTCAAGATCTCTATGCTCACACCCTCGCAGCCGGCTACAGAAGACAAGGCAGGAGCCTGGAATTCAGCTGAGAAGAGCCAAAAAGAGAACTAGATTCTGACAACTTTGTGACTTCTTGACAGGAGGAGTTCCCAGGTGTCCCCGGAAGGAGTAAATGGTTCGAGGTTCTGGGGAGGCTCGGGACAGCGGCTTCTTGGAAGTGTGGTGTACCATCACTGCTGCTGCTCACCTGCTTCCCAGGCTCGGCACAGCCATGCCATCTGCACATTAGAGCCAGAGGAACCCTGGGCCTCAGCATTTCCACTTCTTCCAGACCCTTGAAAAGTCACTCAGCCTCCCTGGAGTGTTGCTTTCCAGTGAGGCCCGCCTGGTGGTGGTCTTGAGGTCCCTCTTCATTCTCATTGCTTCTCTCAATTCCATCAAACAGAAGAGAATCCCATAATGTCAAGACTGTTACAATTGGACAAAAAAACACCTTCGTAATAATGCATTAGTTCCCCCAGACAATTTTTAAGCCTCTTATCTTTAATTGTGGAATTAAGGATTTTATCTCCCATGAAAGGAATTTCATGCATCAGCTAAGCAAGGTGCAGGGTAGAGGTGGAAAGGAGCCTCCCAGGGTCCCTACAAACCACACTAAGTCATGGAGAGTCCAAGGGATGCTGCTTCAAGAAGGTGAGTGAGACAGAGGTCAGAGGAGAAGATGTGAATCCGAGACGACTGTGACTGGGATTGTTCTCATCTTTTGCTCACTGGGCTAACTCAGGTGAAAGTGCCTGGCCTCTTCTTCAGACGATCATTCTGCACTGGTTACAAGAGAGAAGTCCTGGCTTCTTGCAAGGAGGTGCCTGGGCTTGGAGCAGAGGAATGGAGCCTTCCACCCCACCCCACCCCCCATGGTCTTCTGAGATCCTTCCCCATCCCTAGACTGGTGCTACACAATCTTCTGCCCCATCCTCTCTTCCCCTGAGCCACATCACTGATGCATTTGTGCTCCTTCACCCAGAGCCCCACACACAGCCACCACTTTCTCCCTTGGAAGACGATCCCATCCCTCAAAGCACAGAAGATGTTTGCAGAGGGACCCCTGTGAACGTGACAGGACAGAAAGGGATCAAAGCCTCCCATTGCTCAACAACACATGAGCTGCAGAGGCAGGAAGAGACCAAGTTATCACCGAGGGAGCCTCAGTCACAAGACAGGCCAGAGGGTGGTGACCACACAGTTGTAGGAACCTGATGGAGGATGTTTTCGACTCCCCTGCATGCAGGAGTGTGCCTGTGCGCATGCGCGACAGCACACGTTGAGAGGGAACTGACATCTTTGACAATAATTATAGTTACCAAGAAACTTTAAAAGTGAGAAAAAGAACTGAAACTTTGGCTAGCTAAAAGTAATACTAATTACAGGCTTTATGCAAATTAAGTCTAATTATCATGCAACACAATAATAATATGTCTATCACTACAATGTGTCAGATTAACTTTCTTGTAAATTTTCCATAACAATTCTGAACTTTCTTCATGTACATGTTGTGCAACTAAACAGACTCTAATTTAATAAGACTACATTGTCATTTCAAGTCCTTTGTCTATATTTCTGTATGTTGTTGATCTTTTTCCTTAATGATTTTTAAATGGTCTTTATGTAATGAGGAGAAAATCCTTCTAACTGTTACATGTGCTGCAACTATTTCTTCCAGTTTTGGATTTGTCTTTTAATTTTGATGATGTGTTAGGCTCTATTGAGAAATTGGTCTGAATAAGTCCTTCCTAACCACACCTCCTGTGCTCACTTTCCATGCAGAACACTCGCCTGTTTTCAATTTTAAAAAAAATAATAATAGGGAAAGTACCCATTATATCCATTTTCTGAAGCCTAAAATTCCTTTGAACAGGAAATAATCTTTCTTTCCACAATTAGAGATAAAAGGGTTGCAAATGCATTAAGCCTTGGCAATAACACATTAGTGTGTTTCAGGTAAATGTTGTATGAGAACAGACTTCCCTGTGTTTATGGAAGGAAGTTTCATTTAGAAAGTGGTAGAGGATTCTCAGCCAGAATGAATGAGTGACAGAGGCCACTAAGACGACTTACAAAAGGCAAGACTGACCCTGTCCTAGAGCCTTCCCTGGCCATCCCCGGTTGGGGTTAGACACCTCTTGTCTAAGGTCCCACAGCACCCATAAACATCCCTGTCTTACTGATCACAGGGCACTACAACTGCTAATTTCCTGACTTGCTACTTCCCTATAATGTACTTGGAGGGCAGGGATTGCACCTACCTAGCTCACCATTGTATCCAGAGCCTTGAGGATTTAAATAAACATTCATTGAATCAATCAATAAATGAATCAATAATCCACGTTATTTCTTTTCTTGGGGCTTGTGTGACTGGGTCCTTAAAGGTATCTATCTGTAGGTATTTAGGGGATGGCTGAAGCTGAGATGAGTTCCTACAGGATGACTAACACCACTCCCCCAGCATCTGACCCCCAATGGGCCCCAGAAATACATACCCTAACAGAACCCCACAGAAAGGCTAAGCCCTCCCTGAAACCTAGACCCCAGTTTGTCAAAGTGAATGAGGGTGTCTCCCCTTCCTGTCTCCAGACACAGAGAGTTCCCCTAAACACTGAAGCAGCAACAACTGGGTTTTCAGGAGGTACCCAGAATCAGCCGCATCCAGCAAGGGACCCTTATCTAATTCATCTCTCCTCAGTGTCTTATGACTGATGTGGCTGGAACCTTACAGATTTGCTGAACTTTTAATCTTTCATTAGCTGACCTCCTATTCTCTGTCTCTGACCTTCTGAAATGGATTGCAGAGTCCTGTTTACCCTAGGTAGGCCCTTCCCAGCCCACCATCAAGGCTGACCTCTTCTGGATTTCCTGGCAGCTTCAGCTTGGTTGACCCTGGTTTGGCCTCATTCTGGGACCTTGTGCAGACATGCACTTCCCCATCCTCTGCCCCATACTTAGTAAATACACTCAGCTGTGGCCAAAGTGCCCTGCCTGCCCATGTCTGAACCAGCCCTGGACAAGGCCAGGCCTTCCTGATGGGTCAGTGCATGCCTACCAGAGACTAGGGGATTGCTTGCCGTTCTAGGTCCTTCTTACCCCTGCATCACCACCTGCACAGGTCTTTCCAAACTACTGTTGCTCTCATGCTTCAATCTAGGTTCCTGCTGCACTCCTGTTTTCCTAGAGGTGACTTAGGGTCTGCCTTCTGATTACTCACTGATCATGTTTCCAGGCTGCCACTCTGGATTCAGTCCCTTCCCAGCACCATTCGCCTGGTTCACGACTTTGCAGCCTACAAAGAGGACCTATGGATATGGGGCAAATATAAAATAAGGAGCTGATGGGCAGAGTGGCAGAGCGCACAGTTTCCCTCTTTCGCCCTCCTGGGGAGAGTGCCTGGTAGAAAGAACCTGCTCCCTGATGTTCTAAATATTTATGGAAAAATGAGCTGAGGAACCTCTAATTGACCACACGACCACAGAGAGAGCTGATGCTGTCAACCCGCCCTCCCAGTGGTCCAACTCAGCCCATCCAGCTTCTTGCTAGGCTACCAAAAGCAGAGGACGTGAGCCTTGAGGTGACAGTGATGTGTCCCCTCAAGCCCCCTCTCCATCCCCTCTCACCACCAGCTGCCATCCCCAGTCTGAATCCCCAGTCTTGTGTACACAAGCCTATTCTCAACCCTTACACAAACATCCATAACCTGCTTCATCTCTGGGCCAGCAAGATGACAGGTGACAGACAAACACAGCCTTCGTGTGCTCTAGGTCAAGTGGATGATGACCACATACACACTGGTCTACGGGAGCAGGTTTCATTTAGAACGCAGCAGAGAATTCAGAATGGGTAACAGGAACCAGGCCTCCAAGAGGAGCTCGGAGCTGCCTTGGGCTTCCCAGGCTTTCTGAAGGGAGGGACCTCACCCTAGCCTCTTAACTCACTGTCCCAATCAAAATATAGACATCTTCTGATTCATTTCCCTAGAACCCACCCTGCTTTCTCTAGAATGTAGAATCACAGAATCTTAGACCTCCATGATCTTCCCATAAAATGGGAACATAAAGATCTCTACCCCAGCGTAGGAAAGCAGAGGACGCTTCTCTAAGAGGTGGGTGGCTTTCCTTCAGTTGGTTGGCTTGGTCTTTAGTGTCCCCCGCTTTCTATAACCTCCAACCCCCTGAATCTTCTAAACACCAGCCCCACTCTTCACTAGCTGATCGGTCACGGGTGACTGTCTAACTTTGGGGCTGTGTTTACTCATCATCAAAACTGCATTACATTAGTGCCTTTTCTCAAAGGATGGTCCAGAGGATTAATGAGGGAATCTTATGTGAATCACTGACACTCAATAAATGTTAGGTCTTATTATTTCCTTAAGCCTTTATATCTCATTCTTTACAAAAATCAATCTAAATCAATCCCTCTATTAAGTTGTATTTAAGGGCAATGTATTTTACCCCTCACAGGTAATACAGCTGCACGCAAGCAGAGAGGAAGTTTCATGTGACAGAGGGGCACACGAGGAGAGCGTCAAGCTTTCCTGGAAGACGGCGAGGGAGCTTTGGGGCAGGTGAGATTCACCGACCCCTAATAATAAGGACTGTAGATGCCTAACATGTGCAGATAGTTTGGGGCTTAGTGTCCAAATGCCTTAGAGTTCCTAATCCTAACCTGGAAAATAACAACCAGGATTTATTTCCATAGCTTTATTATAAAAGGACATTTTGACAGATCACTTTACTTCCCCTGCTCATACCATAGAGTCCATTTAAAAAAAATTGTTCAAAAGAATTAAAGCATGACCTGAATAATTCAATTTGAATACCTACACATTCAGGTTAGTAATGTTTATTCTACCTATAGATTTCTTTCTGTCTAAAACCATGACATTATTCTGCTAAATATTGACATCAGACCTTTATTAGGTGTTTTTAGCTTTTCCAAAGGCTGATCTTTTACCTAGTTTATTTCCCTAAATTCCACAAAAACAGCAAAACCCAAGGCAAGCTCCATCCCTCGCGGCCTTATAGCCGTGATTAGCAGAGCTATTTTCTTAGTCGAAAGTTAAAGTTGAAACATGTTTCCTTCCTTTTTTTTTTTTTTCATCAAAAGCTCCTTTGGAGGAGTCTTTGTTGCCTTTTAATTGTCTGAGTTTATTTTCTTCATTTCTCTTATTAAAGCAGAGTTGGCAGAGAGGGCAAGAGGGACTGTAGCTGTACCTCAGCAAACTTCAAAGCCAACTTTAATCTTGTAATCATCTTCACCCACCAGCCGGCCTCCCATTTCCCTTGTCTCCACGGTTTTGGTCTCCTCAGGAAGCCCTTTCTCGTTCTCATTGGCTCCCACTAGTTCACTCTGCTCTTCAGCTGCCCTACCTTGAGCTGTGCATTCTCATCCGAGTCTGCCTGTCCCTTTCCTTTCCAAGTCAGATTCTTCTTTGCACAGAGGTTTTTAAGCCACCCTTTGTAAATCCACTTTGCAAAGAGCAAGCAATCTCCAATCTTCTTTTCCAGAGCAATTGTAATCCACTGTGCTTTAATTATAGTGTCTATTCAGATGTTCAAAATTCCATCCAGTTATAGATTTTAATACTTCTTCCCTCTGCACCATATGTATTAGATTGATTAATTCCCCCAAATGTACTTTTTTTTGAAGTTTAATACCCTAGGTCTTTGAAGCCACAGCTTACTTAAAGAATTCAAGATGATCATGATCACCAGTAACAAGGAGACTGCCAGGGATTAACCCCGTGATTCAGCCATCGCCATTCCTAGATGCTCTAGTACCATTCCACTCTGCTCGATTTTCCAGCGTCTCAGTCAAGACACCATCCTCTCACCCTCTGGGGACTCACTGAGATGGACATGGTTGTACCAACAACCCATTTCCATCTGCACCCAGGAAGTTTCACAGAAAAATAAACAATTGAGAAATGACTTTTTTGCTTATTTTAATTTTAATTGACATAATAATTGCACATATTTATGGAGCCTGTTTAGTATCTTATTTTATGTATGGAATGGGTAAGGATCAGATCAGAGTAACTGGCATATCTGTCACCTCAAATATTAACATCTTTGTGTTGGGAACATTCAAACTCTTCTCTACTAGCTATTTTGAAGTATTCAGTGAATTGTCAATGTTTTCAACCTCCACAGATACGTGAGAACATGTGGCATTTGTCTTTCTGTGCCTAACTTATTTCACTTAAATGCTATCCTTCAGGCCTATCTGTGTTGCTTCTCATGACAGGATTCCATTTTGAAGGGCTGAATAATATCCCATTTTGTATATACCACATTTTCTTTACCCATCCTTCCATTAATGGACAACTCGATTCCTTCTCTTGGCACAGGGAAATGCCAATGTCTCTAATGTATCCACTGCATTTCCTTTGGATACAAGTCCAGTAGTGGAGTAGCTGGACCATGCAGTAGTTGCATTTCTAGTTTTCTGAGGACTCTCCACATTGTCTTCCATAATGGCTGTGAGTTCCCTTTCTCCACATTCTTGCCAGCATCTATTATTTTTTCCTTTTTAATGTAGTCATTCTGGTGGGGTGAAATGATATCTTTGTGGTTTTGATTTACATTTCTCTGATGAACTTTTTTTGGGGGGGTGGGTACCAGGGATTGAACCCAGGGACACTCGACCCCTGAGACACATCCCCAGCCCTAGTTTGTATTTTATTTAGAGGCAGGGTCTCACTGAGTTGCTTAGCACCTCAACATTGCTGAGGCTGGCTTTGAACTCTCAATCCTCCTGTCTCAGCCTCCCAAGCCGCTGGGATTACAGGTGTGTACCACCGTGCCTGGCCTCTGATCAACATTTTTAATCACTCTTTTCTCTTTATGCTCTTTTGAGGGCCATTCGTTCAGATCATCTGCCCATTTTCTAATCAGATGATTTAGGTTTTTGCCTTTGTGTTCTTTATGTATTTGGGATATTAATCCCTTATTAGGTGAATAGTTTGCAAATGTTTTCTCCCTTTATGTAGTTTGTATATTAACTCTGTTGATGACTTCCATTGCAGTGCAAAAACTTTCAGATTGATACAGTCCCGATTTGTCAACTTTTGCTTTTGTTGCCTAGGTTTTGGGGATCATATCCAAAACACCTTTGCCCAGACCAATGTCCTGAAGCATTTCACCTGTCTTTTCCAGTAGTTCCATAGTTTCAGGTCTTATATTTATGTCTTTAATCCATTTTGAGTTGATTTTTGTTAACCGTAAGAGATAAGGGTCTCATTTCATTCCTCTGTATCATCTTTTGAAAAAAAAAAAAAACTCTTTTCTCCAATGTATGTTCTTGGTGCTTTTATCTAAATCAACTGGTTGTGGACATGTGGATTTATTTCTGAGTTCTCCATTTCATTGATCTATATGTATGTTTTTATGCCAGTCCCATGCTGATTTGGTTACTGTAGCTCTGTAGTTTATTTTGAAGTCAGGTTTTGGGATGTCTCCAATTTTTTGTTAATTTTTGCTTTGACTATTCAAGTCTTTTGTGATTCCATACAAATTTTAGGATTGTTTACACTATTTCTATGAAGAATGTCATTGGAATTTTGATAGAGATTGAATTGACTCTGTCAATCCCTTTGGTGATATGGACATTTTAGTAATACCCATTCTTTCAGTCCATGAACATGGGGTGTGTGTGTGTGTTTTCAGTTTCTTTTATCAGTGTTTTAGTTTTCATTGTGGAGTTCTTTCACTTCCATGGTTAAATCTATTCCTAGATATGTTGTTGGGTTTTTTGTTTGTTTTTCTGAAGCTGTTGTAAATGGAATTGCTTTATTGATTTCTTTTCAACTAGTGTGTTATTAATGTATAAAAATGCTATGTATATTGCAATTTTATTGAGTTCATTTATGAGTTCTAACAGTTTTTTGGTTTTTAGTTTTCTGTGTATAAGATCATGTGTGTACACAAGGATAGTTTGACTTTCTCCTTGACCGTTTGGATGCCCTTACTTTCTTTTGTTGTCCAATCATTCTGGCTAGGATTTCCAGGACTATTGAATAAGAGTGATGAAAGCACATAGTCTTGGCCTGCTTCAAATCTTAGAAGAAACATTTACAATTTTCCCCATTCAGTGTGATATTGGTTATGGTTTTCATGTATAAACTTAAATGTATTGAGGTATACTTCTTCTGTATGTAACTTCTCAAAAATTTGTATCATGAAGGGATGATGAATTTTATTAAATACTTTTCTTCATTTAGTGAGATGATGATTTGGTTTTGTCTTGATTCTGATTGATGTATCACATTTAGTGATTTGAACCACACATCACTGGGAAGAATCCCACTTGATCATGGTGTATACACTTTTTGCTGTGCTGTTGGATTTTGGTTTGTTGAGAATTTTGGCATCTATCTTCATCAGGGATGTTGGTTTATAATTGTATTTTTTGTTGTGTCCTTGTCTGGTTTGGTATCAGTGTATATCAAACATTATAGAATGCATTTAGGTAAATTCCTTCCCTTTCCCCCACCTTTTTTTATTGGTACTGGGGATTAAATTCAGGGATTATCTACCACATCTCAACTCTATTTTTTTAATTTTTATTTTGAGACAGGGTCTCACTGAGTTGCTTAGTTACTAAGTGGCTTGATACTAAGGCCAGTCTCAAAATTTCAATTCTTCTGCTTTAATCTCCCAAATCACTGGGATTATAGGTGTATACCACCCCAATTCTTTTTAATAGTTGAAAAGAATTGTTATTTGTTTTTCTTTAAAATATTGGTAGAAGTAAATCCAGCCATTCCTAGGCCTTACTTCTATAGGAGACATTTTATTATTGATTCAATTTTATTATTCATGATTAATTTATTTAGAATTTCATTTCTTCACGGTTCAATATTGGTAGGTTATATATGTCCAGGAATTTATCCATTTCTTATTGGTTTTCACTTTGTTGGCATATAGCTGCTCATAAGTCTCAAATGATCATTTGCATTTCCATGATATCAATTGTAATATCTCCTTTTTTCACCTCTATGTTTATTTATTTGGGTCTTCTTTTATTCTTAATCTATATATTTGTCAATTTTATCTTTTTGAAAGTTTTTATTTTGTTGATCTTTTATATTATTTGTCTCAATTTCATTTATTTCTACTCTGATCTTTATTATTTCTTTCCTTCTACTAATTTTGGATTTGATCTTGATTTTCTAAGTAGTTAAGAGAATATTTGAAAATTGCTTTTTTGAGGTAAGCATTATTGCTTTAAATTTTCTTCCTCTTATTAATTTTGCTGTATTCCATAGGTTTTGTTGTGTTTCCTTTGTTGCTTAAGAAATTTTAAAATTTCCATTTTAATTGCTTCATTGACTCTTTGGTCATTCAGGAACATGTTCTTTGATTCACACAGCATTTCTGCAATATCTAAAGTTCCTTATGTTACTGATTTCTAATTCATTCCATTGTCATCACAGAACATACATGATATGGTTTTAATTTCTCTAATTTGGTTAGACTTGTTTTATAACCTATCATATGGTGCATCCTGAAGAATGTTCCAGATACAGAAAATATGATTCTGTGGCTATTGGATGAAATGGACTATAAATGTCTCTCAGGTCCATTTGGTCTATAATTACAGTTAAAATGAGATGTTTCTTTGTTGATTTTTCTATCTAGACATAATCTATTGATAAAAGTAGAGCACTGAAGTCCCAATTATTATTATATTGGAATCTATGTCTCCCTTCAGATCTAATATTTGCTTAATATATTTGGGTGGCCCAGTTTTGGGTGCATATATATTTACAATATGTCTTCTTGCTGCATTGATCCTTTTATCATGATTCAAAGACCTGTCTCTTTTAAAAAACGTTTAAAGTCTATTTTTAATTTTTTTTAGTTGTAGGTGAACACAATACCTTTATTTATAATTTTATTTATAATTTTTTTTTTATTTTGCACTTCCCTGCTACTCTCCAACTATTATTTATTTTTGTATGGTGCTAAGGATCGATCCCAGTGTTTCACACATGTGGGGCAAGCACTCTACCACTGAACTACAACTACAGCCCCTAAAGTCTATTTTATCTGATATAAGTATAGCTACTCCTGCTTACTTTTGGTTTCCCTTTGGGTGAAATATCTTTTTTCCATTCTTTTACTTTCAGTCTTTATATGCCTTTAGCAGAGAAGTTTCTTATAGGTATAATATAGTTGGGTCTTGTTTTTTATCCATTCAGTCTATATCTTTTAATTGGAGGATTAATTTGTTTACACTGATAGTAATAATATACTATTTTCATTTTGTTGCTTTCTGGTTATTTTGTATCTCTCTTTTCTTTTCTTCCTTATTGTTAATCTTTGTCATTTGGCATTTTCTATAGTGAAGAGGTTCGATATTTTTTGTCCCTCTCTTTCACATAAATACAGTTATCGCATATTGGACAAAGGCGCCAAAAACATGCATTGGAGAAAAGATAGCCTCTTCAACAAATGGTACTGGGAAAACTGGAAATCCATATGAAGCAAAATGAAACTAAACCCCTATCTCTCACCATGCACAAAACTCAACTCACAGTGGATCAGGGACCTAGGAATTAGACCAGAGATCCTGTGCCTAATAGAGGAAAAAGTAGGCCCAAATCTTCATCACATTGGATTAGGTCCCAATTTCCTTAACAAAACTCCTAAAGCACAAGAAATAAAATCAAGAATCAATAAATGGGTTAGATTCAAACTAAAAAGATTCTTCTAGGCCAAAGAGATAATCAGTGAGGTAAAGAGAGAGTCTACATTTTGGGAGCAAATTTTTGCCACATGCATGTTAGATAGAGCCCTAATCTCTAGGATATACAAAGATCTCATTTGTATATCTATTTTACCAGTGAGTTTTATACTTTCATGAATATTCATTATAGCAGGTACCATCATTTCACTTCTAGATGTAAGAATTCTTGAACATTTCTTATAAGGCTAGTCTAGGAGTGTTGAATACCATTTTGTTTGTATGGTTTGGGGTTTTTTGAGGGTTTTTTTGTTTGTTTGTTTGTTTGTTTGTTTTGCTCATCTGAAAAAAACTTCATTTCTGAAAGATAGCTTGGCTGGGTATAGTATTCTTGGCTGGTAATTTTTCTTTCAACATTCTGACTATATCATCCCATTCTTGCCTACAAGGTTTCTACTGAGAAGTCTATTAGTTGAGTGGAAACTCCTTTACATGTGTCTTGACATTTTTTTCTGGCTGCTTTTATAAATCTGACTTTTGATAGTTTAATTATAATGAATTTCCTGGGATGACTGTTGGGCTTGACTAGGGTACAAAATGGTGCCATGGGCTTGTCAACTGTGTGGCTGCCACCTGGCAAGTTATTGGGCTGAGCTAAGGACACATGGGCACTGTGGGCTGGCCAGCTATGCATCCTACCAAGGATGGGGGGGCCACCTTCTGGTTGGCTGTTGGGCCAGGCACAGGTGCACGTGGGTGTTGTGGGCTGGCCAGTTTGCATCAGGCTCACTGGGAAGTTAGGGCTGCTGTTTGGCTAGCTGGCAAGCCAGGGGGGTGCACTTGGGGATGTGTCAGGCCGCTGGTGAGGTATGAAGCTGCCATCTGGCTAGTTGTCAGGCTGGACTCAGGTGTAGATGGACACAGCAGGCCAGATAGCTCTGTAACAGGCTCTTTAAGGGGATCAGGACAAAGCCTAACTGGCTGTTGGGTCAGGGACAGGTACACCTGGACATGTATGGCCACCAACTGTGTGTCAGCTTCCCTCTGTGCAAGTGCATCTGTTCCCTGTGGGATGGAGGACCACACTGGTTTAGATGTCAGGGTCTTGGCCTTTCTCCTAAGCCTAAGCTATAAGCAGCCAGGGACATGGTTGGTGCTGCAGCCACTCATGTGAGAATGGTGGAATGATGGCCGAGTCTTAAGAATGGAGCTATGCCATGGCTACTAACACCTAGGGCAGGACACCCTCTAACTGGGTCCAGTTTAAAGTTGGTGCTGCACTGTAGCAGCTCAAGTTGCAGAAGGTAGCATGTACATTGTGGTTCTGACTCAGGCAACATAGACTTGTAAACTCAGGGCTATTCTCTAAACTGTGTTTGGAGCCTGTGAGAACTGGATAAATCTCATGCACAGTCAGCAGCAGCAGCAATGGAAACTACTGGGGATCTCCAGCTTTCCTCTTCCCACAAGGAGAAGTCCAGCTTGGCTCCAAGACAATCCAAGTGGGAGAGAGGATGGTGGGGAGGCAGGATGCTCCCTCTCCTCTCTGTGGTGCTACCTTGGGTTTTTGCACCCCACAGGAACCTTTCCACTTCCCTGCTACTCTCCAACATTCTTCCTCAATCATTGTGGTCAGATATGGTTGTCTATTATTTGCTGTGGTCCCTTTTTTAGGGTGAGGGGATGAGTGGCAGGCAACTCTATTTGCTACTTGCCCATCTTGCTGAAGTGGCTCAACTTCTTTTGTTGACCCCATGTTGGACGATTGGTGATAAGTTAGGGTAACTCGCATTATTTATTTGGGCCTTCTATTCCCATGTTAGTGAAATGAGGAAGAGGACTCAAAAGTGCTTCTAAGATGCCTTCTAGCACTTATTAATACCACGCTCCTGTGATTTTAATTCTCCAAAATTGTGTATTTTTATTTCTGGCACATTAAAGCAAACTATGAAACACTTTATTGTTTAAAAGTAAATATTTAAGTATGACGAATAGTTAGACCCATCTTATCTTTAACAGCTTTATTAAGGTAAAATTGACACAATCATAAGTACATTGTACTAAAGTGTACAATTTGATAAGCTCTGTATTACATATGTACTCATGAAACTATCACAATTTAGATAACATTAATATCCACCACCCCTACTTTACTTGGGAGTCCTTTATGATTTCATATTATGGTTTTTTAAGCTAGAATTCTTTGTAGAACTAATTTTGTAATGGCTCTAAAGTTTATAATATATATCTTTACCTCATCAGAATCTAACTTCCTGTGGTATAATACCACGTCATCTACAGCACAAGAAACTAACAACCATATACTTTCAGTTCACCTTGTCTGGCCTTTGTGACATTATTTCATACATTTTGCTTCTATTTATGTTATGAACTCCTATATCTATTGTTTTGTCTTTAGTTTTGAGATTTTTGTTTGTTTGCTTTAAATGGTCAATTTAAAAACAGATTTAAATGACTGTTTAATGTTTTATATATTTTCCCAATAGTTGCCATCTCCAGTGCTCTTCATTTGTTTATATAGATCAATATTTCCAGCTGAGATCATTTTCTTATGTTCAAAGGACTTCCTTTCTTACTTCCTTCCCTAGGTAACAGCTGTTTTCAATTTTTGAAAAAGTCTGAAAAACATTTATTGAATCTTAACTTTCAAAACATTTTCACTAGGTATCTTAATTCTATGTTGACAGTTGTCTGTCATCCTTCAAATGTTGCCTCCTCTCTTCTCTTTCATTGTTTGTGATGGGAAACTGATTGTCACTCCTAATGCTGTTACTCTGTATGTGATGGATCTTTTACTCTGGCTGTGTTTTCCTATCATGGGGTTTTAGGAAACTTGGTTATTACGTGTTTTGCTTTGGTTTTCTTCATGTTTCTTGAGCATCTCTGAGTCTAGAATTGTGGATTTATAGTTTTCATCAAGTTTGAACAATGTTTAGCCATTTTGCTTTTAAATATTTTTTTGTATCCTTCCTTCTCTTGAGGGACTATGATTATATGTATCTGGGGCAACTGAAGTATTCCATCGCTGATCTGATTCTCCATTTTTTCCCAGTCTTTTTTTTTCCCATGTGCATTTCATTTTAGATAATTTCTACTCTATCTTCGTGTTCTATAACTCTTTATTCTGCATTGTCGAATATGTCTAATTTTTCCAGTATGATTTCCATCTTAGAAATTAGTTTTCATTTACATAAGTTCCTTTTTATATTTTCCTTAATATGCTCAACTCTTTCTCTAGGTTCTTGAACATATGCGATATCCCTGTCAAACAGTGTTGTCACCTGTACCACTCCTGGTTGTTTTTTCTTATTATGGATCATAAACCTTCTTGCTTTTTTCCATGCATGGCAATTTGTTATTGGATGCCAGATACAGTGAATTTTGTCATACTGAGTGCAGGATAACTTTGTGTTTTTATCAATATTTTTGAGTTTTGATTTGCTTTACCATAATTTACTTGGAAACTGGTCCTTTCTCACCATGCTTTTAAGCTTCTCTAGACAGAGCCACAGTGGTACTTACTCTGGGGCCATTTTCAACCCATTACTGAGGCAGGACTCTTGTAAACACTCACCCTGATGTCTCGTGAATTGTGAAGTTTTCCATTCTGATGGAGTGGGAACAGAAAACACTCACAGTTTTGTGTTAGCATTGGAGATTGTTCCCTTTTATCCTTTCCAGTGATTCTTGGCCCATCCCCAAGTAGATTCCTTGCAGGCATGGGCAGATTAGTAGCCAGGTGGAGTCTCCCAGGGACTCTCACCGTCTCCAGAGTTCTCTCCTCATGCAGCTCTCTCCTCAGAACACTTCTCCGCAAACACCAGCCATGCTGGCCTCATGGCTCTGGGTCCTCAAATGAAGGAGGTCACCAATGTTTTCCTGGGTTTCCTCTGCCCGTGTCATGGTCTGGACGCTCTCTCTTGGTAGCACGAGCAGGGAAATCATGGGAATCATACCTTTTTTTTTCCATCTCTCAGGGATGATGACCCTTTCTCTGATAACTAAGGTCTTAATAAACCAATGGTCCACATAAGGGAACCAGTTTTTTCATTGTGTTGTCAGAGAGAGCAAATGTTACTCCATTTGGCCAAAAGCCAAAGACATCCACCCTGACTTAGACTGCAATAGAACTCTCATCTGGATGAATATTCCTCAAAGAATTTAATGACCATCTGAATTCCAATACCATAACTTCAAGTCATTCCCAATAATCCTCCTTAGCTCTGTGCCTAAATATATATTTGCATTTACTGGTATGTTGATTTTTTTTCTCTCTTCAATGAACAGTTTCCTTGAAACATTATGAATGTTCATTGCTGTCATTCTGTCTTGCTTCACACTATTTGCAAATAGCACTGCCACAGAAGTCCAAATGGAAACAAGCTCATCATTGTTGGCCTAGTTTCAGTTTCAAGGACCCCAGAGAAAAGGTCCCGTCAGTTTGACAGCCTCATTCTGAGTCCATTTTTCATGTTTCAGGCTTACTTATTTGGTGACGACTTTCAAGGAGAGAAGAGTTTCCTTTGGGGGCTGAAATGGCCTTGAGGGTAAGAGAGAAATGCTCTCTCCCAGTTATTCACCCTTTCCAATGCACCGACTGGCCCTCATTTCCCATCCATACCTGAATTGTAATGATTTGTGCAGATTTTCTATCATTTCTGTACTTCCTTTCTTTTCAGGACACGACCTCCCAGTCCACCTAATGTTTAATGGTTGAATTTAATGGACACACACATGCCCCATCTGTGCATGCCAAGAACATTTTCTAACCTATTTTTTCATGTACCATAATAATAAAAAGGACCCTAGTGCTACAAAATCTGTGAGACCAGAATGAAAGCCTGTTAATAGACAGACAGAGCCCTGTGCCCTGGGGAAGAAAGGTGCTGTAAAAACCCATGATTTTGTTGCCACGGTTGGGACAGCTCTATAGAGCACAGGAGAACCAGAGACATTTGCTTTCATCTAGTTCCTGTGATTTTACACCAGGTGACAGAATAAAGTTTTCTGTCCCAACTCCTGTCTTCCCACTGGGCCTGTCCTCCATGCAGATGGGCTGCTGTTTTCTCTTCTCCCAGAGCAGGGCAGCTTTCAGACACTAGTGATGAAGCCCACGCTGGCAGCCTGTCAGGAGCCTGAGGGCCCAGCTTGTCACACAGGAACAGAGGAGCAGGCTGCCGGCTTGTTCCCAGGCTCAGCAACACACTCCTGGCTCAGTTACCCAGAGACAGAGAAGGGTCACCCTGTCCACCAAGAGCCTGCTTCTCTCAGACTGTCTCCCTCTCAGGCCCATCAGGTAAGCCCATGAGGAGCTGCTGGGCCTCTCATTTCCTCAAAAATCATCTTTGGTCTGCAAGGTTGGACCCTCACAGACTAGCAGAGCTAATCTTACGAGGAGGTCCTTCCCAACAACCATGATAACTAAGGTCTTAATAAACCAATGGTCCACATAAGGGAACCAATGGCTGAGTGTTTTACTCAGCTGTTTCGCTGCTATGACTAAATGACCCAACCAGAACAATTGTAGAGGAGGAAAAGTTTGAGAGCTCACGGTTTCAGAAGTCTTAGTCCATAGAAGGCCAGTTCCATTCCTCAGGGGTCAAGGTAAGACTGAACATCATGGCAGAAGACTGTGACAGAGGACCCAGCTCACATGATAATCAGGAAGCAGAGAGAGAGAAAGACTCTACTCTCCAGGTACCAAATATATACACCATTCCATGCTCCCAGTGACCACCTCCTACAGCAACAGCCCATCTGCCTCCAGTGACCACAGGGATCAATTCACTGATTAGGTTAAGGCTAGAACCCACTCATTTCTCCTGCAAACTGTCTCTTATTGTCTCACACATAAGCTTTTGGGGAGCACCACATTTAAACCTTAACAGTGAGTAACCCTTGTCATCTTCACCTTACCCCTACAAAAGCACACAGGGTGTTGGAGGAATGTCCGTGACCTTCCAGGACAAAGCAACCTCACTGGTTCTTCTTTAAATGATCAACAAATTTTTACTCAAAAAGAAAAGCATGACTTACTTTTGAGTAACTCTTTAAACTCACCTGTTTCACACGTACGTATCAGTCCCCTGTTCGTTGCTAGGAGTTGGGGGTGTAGGAGTGCATGAGGCAGACCTGACCCAGCCTTCACAGAGCTCAGAGCATACCGACTGTTCCAGATGAGACAAAGCACTGTGATGGTGACCAAGGACTACATGACAGGAGCCACTCGAAATGTGAGTGTACACCCAGGGACACTGTGTCCAGGTTTTGAAAGGTCCGAGAATCCCCTGTGGAAGTCATGCCCATGTTAAAAACTTGCAAGGTAAGGGGAAAGACAGGCCAAGTGGGGTGAGAGAGGCAGGAGAGAGTGTTCCAGGCGATGGACCACCAGACACAAGGACAAGCTCTGTGACTGCTTTTCAGTTGGGTCTTCAAGTGAAGGATGGCCTGATGAGAAGGGAGTCCTGAGGCTCATCCAGGCCAGAGCCAAGACTTTTGTTGCCCAAGAGAGGAGTCTGAGTTTTCACCTGGGGCCATCAGAATCAGATATGCATCTTGGAAAGATCCCTGCGATTGGAGTGAGCAGGAGCTGGAAGGGAAGGTATCAAGGAAGGTTGGAGATGAGGAAACAGTGGGGAAGCCACCATCACTGAGGCACAGAACCACTGTGCTCTGAATCAAGTGACCAGTGACAGTGGAATCACCAAGAAGGACTGACTAAGGGAGCAGGTATCGGAGGGAGAGGGAGAGGGAAGAGTTCAGCAAGATGCTGTCACTGAGGGATGTCAGTGGCGTCTGGTAAGAAAGAAACAGGAGACAGAGATCCATGGTGGGGGCTGAATTTTTCTATTGTCAGCTGGTAAAGGAGCCGGTGGGAACACAGGAAGGTGGGAGGTCAGACTGGCCTTCCAGCCCTCTGTGCTCATCCTCGCCTGTGAGACAGGGGGTGCCAGGAAGATGTTATAAAACAGAGAAGCAGGGGCATGGCATGAAAGGGGGCTGATTTTCCTCAAGAACTCAGGAAGTCCACTCACTCCACTGGCAAAACTCCACCAGGGTTTCCCACGGCAACTTCTCTCCCATGGGGGGTTTATCTCCACTACCAATATATGCCCACTCTCCTTTCCTCCCCACCCAGGAAAACAGACTTGCTCCGACCCCACCTACCACTTCATCTGGCTCCATCTCCTTCCTGGGAAACTTTCCTTCCGTGGTCTTGTTAGACCCCATTCTTATTAAGTAAATAACAATAATGACAATTGACAGTGCTGAAGGTCTCCTATGTTCCAGGCCCTACTGGAGGCTTTAGGAGCTGTATGTGTGTGATCTCAGGTAACTTCATAAAACCCAAGGAGGCAGGTTTCATTGTTCGTGAGTCATAAATAGAAAACTGAGGCTCAGTGAGAATGATTGACCCAAGTTAGAGTGTGTGTCATTGGAAAACCTGGGTCCTAAATTCAGGTCTCTCTGAGCCCAAAGTTTATGCTTATCTACTGTACTATAGTAGATCTTTTATTTAAATTAATTAATTAATTAATTAATTAAATTCATTAAAATTTACTCTAGAATTCCGTGAAATCACAAGACCCCCTTTAAAACAGCACGCATGGTCCTGGCTTACCTTCAGCCCTCCCCAAGCTCACATGGCTACTGCAAGACAGAGTGGGTCATTTCCCAAAGAACAAAGAAGAGGGTGAAAACAAGCTGAGCACCTTGCAGTTTCTCGGGCCTCTCAGCACTTCATCCTATTGATTCTTTACCACACCCTGAATGGTAGTTCCTTACATTAATTTGTCCAGTGGGGAGATTTAGATAGCTTATACCAATTGCTAGAGACCTAGTAAGTTGTAGCACGGAGCTGACCTGCTTCACTTCTAAGCCCAAACATTTTCTATCTTTCAATCCCAGTGGTCACCAGACCTAGATATCAGAGGCACGTTCCTCTTCATTAATCTCTATAAAATGCCCAGCTTGAAGGCTGGTAATGTGGTACCAGGCAAACCTTCTTCTGTCCCTCGGAGGTAATCCCACCAAACCTCAACTCCTGGTTTTGTCCTTCATTTCCATCTGTTCCAAGAGACACACGTTGCATGAGGATCTTGTCCACAAGTACAGGTAGTAAGCTTAGAATGTCACTTCCAACACGACCCAGTAAATGGCATGTTCCTGTTGTATTAAACCTCCCCTAAATTACAACTATAAACTCTCCACAAAATCCAAAAAAGAAGAAAACAAAAACTAAAGTCTCCAAAGGGCGAAAAACAAAAGCAGGAAGATTCAAAACTTCATAGAAGGAAATTGCAGAATGATTTGTCCATTTTTATAACTTTAAGAATCAATTAGATGAATTTTATAGGATGGTTTAAATTAAAATGAGCCCAAAAGAGAAGGAAGAAACCCCTAGTCTTCTTGGCCCAAAGGACCAGAGGACACCAGAGCCTGATGTATCACCAGTCACTGGAAATAGGATTAAAGGGAGAAAGAAAAGAAAGGGGTTGGGGTGGGGAGAGAGATGCAGCTCCAAATTCTGTGCATAAACTCTGTCCTATGCCTCCTACCCATTTCTCCGGCTTTGGCTCACCCTCGAACAGAACGAAAGAGACTCTAAAAGTGTTAAGGATAAAAGAACTACACTGAGATTTCAGCTTTAAACCAAGACAGGATTTGAAGTTTAAAT
This sequence comes from Marmota flaviventris, assembly GCF_047511675.1. Lineage (NCBI taxonomy): Eukaryota > Metazoa > Chordata > Mammalia > Rodentia > Sciuridae > Marmota > Marmota flaviventris. The sequence continues at coordinate 99,440,664 of NC_092509.1, read as the reverse complement.
CCAACCAAAATGGGGTAGGGGTTGTGGCTCAGTGGTAGAGCTCACTCCTAGCACGGGTGAGGCACTGGGTTCCATCCTCAGCACCACATAAACATAAATAAATAAAAATAAAAGCAATATGTCCACCCACAACTAAAAAAGAAATTAAATAAATAAATAAATCCAGCCAAAGTAATTTTCTAGTAAAACAAAAAGTCAACATTCTTCAGAGATAAATAACTGAATCCCGTGTATCAAAAAGAAAAAAGCCATAACACTGAAAATAAATTCAAAATTCTTTGACATTCAAAGAAGCAAAAATTTGAAGTCCCAAGAGAAAAGATAATCAACAACAAAGTCAGACAACAAATGGACCCAGATGTTGGATTTGGCAGAAAATATTTTGATGTATCTATTAAGACAACAATGTTCTTTGATAAGAGAGCATAATCACACAAAGTGAATAAAAGGAAATCTTAGCAGAAAAACTTTTTAAAAGTTTTTATTCTAGAAAATAATTCTAGAAATAAAAAATTCTAGAACTGAAATTCTAGAAATAAAAAGTACAATATCTGACATTCATAACTTAAAGAATAGTTTTAACAGGAGAATAGAGATGACAGGCGGAGGGCCAAGAAAACTTGAGGATAGGTCAGCAGGGATTATTGAATCTAAAAATTGGAAGGAAATTTTGTAAAAGTTGTAGGACCTCAGAGCTATGGGACAATATCAAAAGATGTAACATAAACACAATTAGAGACCAGAATAAGAGAAGAAGAGTGAAGAGCAAAGATATTTGAAAAATAATAATGACCAAAAATTTTCCAAATGTGATAATTAACATAATTAACATCAAGAGTCTCAGGCAGCTCAAATTAAAACAACTATGATCTCAACTCTTGTTTGGAAAAAGAAAAACAACACATGATGTACATGGGAACAAAATGTAAGAATTACCATACATGTGAACTTCTTAATGTCAGAGAACTTGAAAGTCAAAAGATTGAAGAACTTTATCTTTAAAATGCTCCAAAAAATATTAATGCAGATTCTATATCCAGAAAAATTATCCTTCAAAAATGATGCCAAATTAGGCTTTCTTAAAAATGTGAATTGTCAGGTGTACACAATTAACAAATGTGCCTTAAAGAAAATGATATCGGATGAAAATTCGTATTTCATAAGAAGAGTGAAGAACGTTGGAAATAGCAAATATGTGAGTAAATATAAAATATCCTTAATTTCTATAAGGTATATATTATTACTTAAAGAAAAATTATAACATTGTTTCATAAGGTTTCTGCAGATATATACATATGACAACCATAGCTCAAACGGCCTAACTGGAGTTGGGGGAGTAAATAAGGCTATACACACAAAAGGCAGCTACGTTTTAAAGGAAGTGGTTTAAAACTAATTTGTAGTTGAGCGTGAAAAGTTAAGGAAGTGTAGTGTAGACCTTATAACAACCACTAAAAATGCAAAAATAATGCCATTTCATAAGTCCTCTGATTTCATAAGTCAGCTTTTGCATAGATGTGACTAAAAGACCTGACAAGAGCAACATAGAGGAGGATAAGTTCACTCTGACTCGTGGTTCAGAGGTCTTGGTGCATAGATGCCGGCTCGAGCCATAGCTCTGGGCCCCAGGTGAGGAAGACCATCATGGGGGAAGGGCAAGGAGGGGAAGCAGCGAGAGCTCTGTCCACCAGGGGCAAACTACAAGCCCCAAAGTGATACCTCAGTGACCCACCTTCTCCTGCCACATCCCACCTGCCTACAGTTACCTCCCATATAATCCATTTCAGTGGATTAATCCAATAATTAGGTTAAGGCTCTCATGACCCAATCATTTCACCTCTCAAAGCTCTTGCATTGTCTCTCACATGAGCTTTTGGGGGACACCTAATATTTAAACTGTAAGTATTATAAATAGATCTATAAGATAGAAACAAACAAGGTAGCTTTTTTATAGGGATTAAAGCAGTGCTTGGTGTTCAGGGGAGGTTTCCTCGAGAGGACAGTGTTTTTGTCAGAGTTGAGGATTCACAGATGTTTCCCAAGTGCTCTGGGCAGTGGGAGAGCACATGCAAAGGTGAAAGGACACAAGTGTAGAGGGAGCAGAGTAGACAGTACGTGGTTCAAGACCAGGTTGCAGAGGCCTACGAGACTGAAGCCACCGTAAATGTTTGAGTGGGAAGTCATTGAAGAACAAACAGCAGAAAGTTCCATGATTCATTCTCTATTTGAAGGAACTAATCTGGTCATATGAGGAGAACGGATTGGAAGAAGGCAAGATTGGAAGTAGGGGACTCCAGAGGATAGTAATAGGAAGCAGGTGACATGAACACACCAAGAGTTCCCTAGAGAGACAGAACTAGCAGGACAGAGAGACAGGTCAACAGACACAGGAGAGGGATGTTGGGGGGAAACTGGCTTATGCAGTCACAAAGGCAGAGACATCCCACCACTTGCCATCTGAAGGCTAGAGACCTGGGATGTCCATAGAGTCACTGAGTTCAAGTTCGAAAACCTCGGAACCAGGGAAGCCAACAGTGTAGTTCTTAGCTTGAGGCCAAAGGCCTGACCACTGGTTAAGTCCTGGAGTTCACGAGGGGGAGAAGAGAGGCTTCCCAGGGAGGACAGGGAACACACCGTCTTTCCTCTGCCTTTTGTATGCCACCCAGGCGCTCAGCAAGGGGAGGGCTCCTGCCCCCACTGAAGAGGGACCTTGTCTTCTCAGTCCTCCAACGATAACTGGGAATTCTGGAAATACCCCCACACATGCCCAGAGTCCTTCTCTACCACTGTTCCAGGCATTCCTTAATCCTGTCCAGTTGACACCCAAAGGTAACTACCGCCAGCGGTAAGAAGTAGGGTATTGGGGGACGGATCTGAGAAAGGCAGATGGATTTGAGATACCCCCAGGTGTGACACAGGGCATATCCTGGGAGGGAGGGGACCTGTGTGCTCTGCTGAGTGGTGTCCGACTGGTCCCCACGCAGGGTCTGTATGTAAACTTTAATACGTTTGCTTCTCATTATTCACAGTCTCTGTATTTGTGAATTCACTTACTCACTAAAATTTACTTGGTACCTGAAAAGATCAATGTTTGGGGCACTTTCACCACCTGGTGGAAACGTTGATGACAGTCCCAGAGCCTGCTCTGCCTTCGGGTAAACAGGTGTCACCCTGTAAACAGGCGTCCTTGTCATGCTGTACTCGGTGCCACCTTCCCCACATTTCCGGGCTTCTGTGTGTGCACTTTTGCTCTCTAAAACAGCCCCATGCACAGTGCCAACGTGCTGTGTAGGATTGCCAAGTGCAGGGAGGTTGTGGAAGGTCTTCAGAGAGAACACAGCGTTAGGTCAGAGTCACCCAGGCATGAGCTCTCACACTGCTGGCTGCGAGCTCCCTGTTAATAATCCACAACATTTATTAAAGAAGATGTCCTTTCAACAGAAACACATGTAAAAGGTATTGATTAGTTGACAGAAATGTTGTGAACAGAGGCTTGCAGGAAACTAACTTGTATTTTCCCCAAGAGCAGCGGTTCAGTATTCACTAAATCAGTGTTCCCAGAAACGTTATAGAACATAATCACCACAAAGAAGAATCCACTGTAACCGTTCACTGAAAAAAAAAAATGAATAAATGGATGTGATACATATGGCAGGACTTGTTCATGAATTGAGGGCTGGAGGCTTGACCCCCGCATTCATGGTGAGGTCAGTTAGGAAGAGGGGATATTCTGGAAAGGAACAGGATTGAAAGGAAGATGGGAAATGCTGTTTGCAGGTGTTTCTCCTGAGATGATGTCAGTAGCCAGTTGAGTATGCGGACCTGAGTCTCAAAGGAAATCTCTGGAGCACATGACACAAATCTGCAAGCCATCAGCATAAAGAGGGTACTGAAAGCCACAGGGATAGAGGAGATCACTGAAATAGGTGCAGGGAGAGAAGGAAGTCCCAGAGCTAAGCCCTGGAGCACAGTTACACTCAGAGAGCATAGGGGACCCTGGCAAGGAGCATAAGGGGGGCAGCCCGTGGGGAAGAGGCTGGCCAAGAAATGGGAGAAGTCACAGGAAACAGGAGAGAACCAGGAGAACAGGAATCAGCCTGGGAGGCTGGGAGGCGGATGAAGATGAAGGCTGCAAGTTGTCCCTGGATGGGGCCAGGGAGAGGTTGTCAGTGACCTCAAGTCAACTCAGGGCAAAGGAGGGGGACAAGGGGTCAAAACACATGTGTTTAAAGGGCCAGGAATAATGCAGTAGGAAAGAGAGAGATCAATGAGGCTGAAGAGAAAAAAATGGAAGAACTTGCTGTGGTCAGAAAGCACAGGACCCAGAGCACATTTGGAGGAAACATCTTTGTTTAGAGGACAGACGTCACATGTACCCCCACGTGTGCACAGACACATCCCTACACATCTGCACATGCTAACCCTGGAACTTTCCATGTACTCCTGTTACCATCTTGATTTTAACCCAAGTTCCAACAGGTAGCCATTTTTGATTCTTACTTCTGTTCTCCCTAAGTTTGCATCTTTCTTTTTTTTTTTTTTTTTAGTGTTTTTTTCCACCAGTTTATTCTCTGGTATTTTTTTTTTCTTTTTTTTTTTTTTTAATTTTTTTTTTATTGGTTGTTAAAAACATTATAAAGCTCTTGACATATCATATTTCATACATTAGATTCAAGTTGGTTATGAACTCCCAATTTTACCCCAAATACAGATTGCAGAATCACATCAGTTACACACCCACGTTTTTACATATTGCCATACTAGTGACTGTTGCATTCTGCTACCTTTCCTATCCTCTACCATCCCCCCTCCCTCCCCTCCCATCTTCTCTCTCTACCCCATCCACTGTAATTCGTATCTCTCCTTGTTTATTTTCCCATTCCCCTCACAACCTCTTATATGTAATTTTGTATAACAATGAGGGTCTCCCTCCATTACCATGCAATTTCCCTTTTCTCTCCCTTTCCATCCCACCTCATCTATCTGTTTAATGTTAATCTTTTCTTCCTGCTTTTCCTCCCTGCTCTGTTCTTAGTTGCTCTCATTATATCAAAGAAGACATTTGGTATTTGTTTTTTAGGGATTGGCTAGCTTCACTAAGCATAATCTGCTCTAGTGCCATCCATTTCCCTGCAAATTCTATGATTTTGTCATTTTTTAGTGCTGCGTAATACTCCATGGTGTATAAATGCCACATTTTTTTTATCCATTCATCTATTGAAGGGCATCTGGGTTGGTTCCACAGTCTAGCAATTGTGAATTGTGCTGCTATGAACATCGATGTAGCAGTATCCCTGTAGTACGCTCTTTTAAGGTCTTCGGGGAAAAGTCCAAGAAGGGCAATAGCTGGGTCAAATGGTGGTTCCATTCCCAGCTTTCCCAGGAATCTCCATACTGATTTCCAGATTGGCCGCACCAGTTTGCAGTCCCACCAGCAATGTACAAGAGTACCCTTTTCCCCACATCCTCTCCAGCACTTGTTGTTATTTGACTTCATAGTGGCTGCCAATCTTACTGGAGTGAGATGGTATCTTAGGGTGGTTTTGATTTGCATTTCTCTGACTGCTAGAGATGGTGAGCATTTTTTCATGTACTTGTTGATTGATTGTATGTCCTCCTCTGAGAAGTGTCTGTTCAGGTCTTTGGCCCATTTTTTGATTGGGTTATTTGTTTTCTTATTGTTTAATTTTTTGAGTTCTTTGTATACTCTGGATATTAGGGCTCTATCTGAAGTGTGAGGAGTAAAAATTTGTTCCCATGATGTAGGCTCCCTATTTACCTCTTTTATTGTTTCTCTTGCTGAGAGAAAACTTTTCAGTTTAAGTAAGTCCCATTTGTTGATTTTTGTTATCAACTTTTGTGCTATGGGTGTCCTATTAAGGAATTTGGAGCCCGACCCTACAATATGTAGATCGTAGCCAACTTTTTCTTCTATCAGACGCAGAGTCTCTGATTTGATATCTAGCTCCTTGATCCACTTTGAGTTAACTTTTGTGCATGGCTAGAGGAGGGGATTCAGTTTCATTTTGTTGCATATGGATTTCCAGTTTTCCCAGCACCATTTGTTGAAGATGCTATCCTCCCTCCATTGCATGCTTTTAGCTCCTTTATCAAATATAAGATAGTTGTAGCTTTGTGGATTAGTCTCTGTGTCCTCTATTCTGTACCATTGGTCCACCCTCCTGTTTTGGTACCAGTACCATGCTGTTTTTGTTACTATTGCTCTGTAATATAGTTTTAAGTCTGGTATCGCTATACCGCCTGATTCGCACTTCCTACTTAGAATTGCTTTTGCTATTCTGGGTCTTTTATTCTTCCATATGAATTTCATGATTGCTTTATCCATTTCTACAAGAAATGCCGTTGGGATTTTGATTGGCATTGCATTAAACCTATAGAGAACTTTTGGTAATATCGCCATTTTGATGATGTTAGTTCTGCCTATCCATGAACAGGGTATATTTTTCCATCTTCTAAGATCTTCTTCTACTTCTCTTTTTAGGGTTTTGTAGTTTTCATTATATAAATCTTTCACCTCTTTTGTTAGGTTGATTCCCAAGTATTTTATTTTTTTTGAGGATATTGTGAATGGAGTGTTTTTCCTCATTTCCGTTTCAGAAGTTTTGTCACTGATATACAGAAATGCCTTTGATTTATGCGTGTTGATTTTATATCCTGCCACTTTGCTGAATTCATTTATTAGTTCTAGTAGTTTTTTTGTAGACCCTTTTGGGTCTTCTAGGTATAGAATCATGTCATCTGCAAATAGTGATAATTTAAGTTCTTCCTTTCCTATTTTTATGCCTTTAATTTCTTTCGTCTGTCTAATTGCTCTGGCCAGTGTTTCGAGAACAATATTGAATAGAAGTGGTGATAGAGGGCATCCCTGTCTTGTTCCAGATTTTAGGGGGAATGCCTTCAATTTTTCTCCATTGAGAATGATGCTAGCCTGAGGCTTAGCATAGATAGCTTTTACAATGTCGAGGTAAGTTCCTGTTATCCCTATTTTTTCTAATGTTTTGAACATAAAGGGATGCTGTACTTTGTCGAATGCTTTTTCTGCGTCTATTGAGATGATCATATGGTTCTTATTTTTAAGTCTATTGATGTGGTGAATAACATTTATTGATTTCCGTATATTGAACCATCCTTGCATCCCAGGGATGAATCCTACTTGATCATGGTGCACAATTTTTTTGATGTGCCTTTGTATCCGATTCGCCAGAATTTTATTGAGAATTTTTGCATCTAGGTTCATCAGAGATATTGGTCTGTAGTTTTCTTTCTTTGAGGTGTCTTTGTCTGGTTTCGGAATCAGGGTGATGTTGGCCTCATAGAATGAATTTGGCAGAGCTCCTTCTTTTTCTATTTCCTGAAATAACTTGAAAAGTATTGGCATTAATTCTTCCTTAAAGGTTTTGTAAAACTCCGCTGTATACCCATCTGGTCCCGGGCTTTTCTTGGTTGGAAGTCTGTTGATTGCTTCTTCTATTTCATCTATTGTTATTGGTCTGTTTAAGTTGTGAGTATCCTCCTGACTCAGTCTGGGTAAATCGTATGACTTAAGGAATTTATCGATGTCTTCACTATCTTCTATTTTATTGGAATATAGGTTTTCAAAATAATTTCTAATTGTCTTCTGTATTTCTGTAGTGTCTGTTGTGATATTGCCTTTTCCATCCCGTATGTTAGTGATTTGAGTTCTCTCTCTTCTTCTCTTCGTTAGCATGGCTAAAGGTCTGTCGATCTTATTTATTTTTTCAAAGAACCAACTTTTAGTTCTGTTAATTTTTTCAATAGTTTCTTTTGTTTCAATTTCGTTGATTTCCGCTCTGATTTTGATTATTTCTTGCCTTCTGCTACATTTGCTGTTGTTTTGCTCTTCCTTTTCTAGGGCTTTGAGGTGAAGTGTGAGCTCATTTATTTGTTGGTTTTTCCTTTTTTTGAGGAATGACCTCCAAGCGATGAATTTCCCTCTTAAAACTGCTTTCATTGTGTCCCATAGATTCCGATATGTTGTGTCTGTATTTTCATTTATCTCTAAGAATTTTCTGATTTCTTCCTTTATGTCTTCGGTAACCCATTGATCATTCAGTAACATATTGTTCATTTTCCATGTGATGTAGGATTTTTCCTTCCTTCTTTTATCATTGATTTCCAGTTTTATTCCATTATGATCAGATAAAATGCATGGTATTATCTCCACCCCTGTATATTTACTGAGGGTTGCCCTATGGCATAATATATGGTCTATTTTTGAGGAGGATCCATGTGCTGCTGAGTAAAAAGTATATCCACTTGATGATGGTTGATATATTCTATATATGTCAGTTAAGTCTAGGTTGTTGATTGTGATATTGAGTTCTATAGTTTCTTTATTCAGCTTTTGTTTGGAGGATCTGTCCAATTGTGAGAGAGGTGTGTTGAAGTCACCCATGATTATTGTGTTGTGGTCTATTTGATTCTTGAACTTGAGGAGAATTTGTTTTATGAACGTCGCAGCACCATTATTTGGTGCATAAATATTGATAATTGTTATGTCTTGTTGGTGAATGGTTCCTTTTAACAGTATATAATGTCCTTCCTTATCCCTTTTGATTAATTTAGTCTTGAAGTCAATTTTATTCGCTATGAGGATGGCCACCCCTGCTTGCTTACGAGGACCGTGTGCGTGGTATGTTTTTTCCCAACCTTTCACCTTCAGCCTGTGTATGTCTTTTCCAATCAGATGTGTCTCCTGGAGGCAGCATATTGTTGGATTTGTTTTTTTAATCCATGTTACCAGCCTATGTCGCTTTATTGGAGAGTTTAAGCCATTAATGTTTAGAGTTACTATTGATATATGGTTTGTACTTCCAGCCATGTTTGATTATTTATCTTCTTCTTTTTTTTTTTTTTTTTAATTTAGTTTGTTTCTCCATGGTTAGCTTTCCCCCCGCCCTCTGTCTTTATAGAGGCACTTCCCACTGATGGTTTTGGTTATTGTTTTTCATTTCTTCCTCGTGTAGTGTTTTGCTCAAGATGCTTTGCAATGCTGGTTTTCTGGCTGCAAATTCTTTTAGCTTTTGTTTATCATGAAAGATTTTTATTTCGTTATCGTACCTGAAGCTTAATTTTGCTGGATACAGAATTCTTGGTTGGCATCCATTGTCTTTCAGTGTTTGAAATACGTTGTTCCAGGATCTTCTCGCTTTCAGCGTCTGTGATGAAAAATCCGTTGTTAACCTTATTGGTTTACCCCTGAATGTAATCTGCCTCCTTTCTCTTGTAGCTTTTAGTATTTTCTCTTTGTTCTGTATATTGGATATCTTCATAACAATGTGTCTTGGCGTTGGTCTACTGTGATTTTGTGTGCTCGGTGTCCTGTATGCATCTACAATTTGTATATCTGTTTCCTTTTTTATTTCTGGAAAGTTTTCTGTAATTATTTCTTTCAGCAGGTTACTCATTCCCTTGGTTTGAATCTCTGTACCTTCTTCTATCCCGATGACTCGTAGGTTTGGTTTCTTTATGTTATCCCATATCTCTTGGATGTTTTTCTCGTGGTTTTTAACCAGCCTTTCTGAGTTGGCTAGGCTCTTTTCAAGATGATATATTTTGTCTTCATTATCTGATGTTCTGGCTTCTACTTGCTCCACTCTGTTAGTGATACTCTCAATTGAGTTTTTAATTTGGTTTATCGTTTCCTTCATTTCTAGAATTATTGTTTGGTTTTTTTTTATAATCTCAATCTCCTGATAAAGATGCTTAACTTCTTCTTTTATCTGTCTATGTAATTCATTTTCAAAGTGTTCTTTCACTGTTTGAATTTGCTGTCTCGTATCTTCTTTAAGGTTCCATTCCATCTGTCTAAGGTATTCCTTGAGTTCTTTATATGACCATTTTTCTGCTGACTCTAGGTCCTCCTGAATATTTAGGCTGTCCTTCATTGTTTGTACTACTTTTCTTCCTTGCTTTTTTATGCTGCTCATGTTTCTTCTTGTTCTGTTTGACTGCTGAGTTACTGTTTACTCTTGTAGATTTATTTGATGCTTGAGAGGAAAGATATTAGAAGGGAAGGGAAGAAGTCACTAAAGAGAATGAGAGTAGGCAGGTAGAATTCAAGGAAGGGGGAATAAGAAAATTGAAAAGAAATGAAAAGACAAAAGAAACAAGAATAACAAAGATTAGATAATAAAGAAAGAAAGGAAAGATGAAAAAAAATTTTTTTAAGAAAAATAATAGTGATAATAAAAAATTAAAATTAAAATTAAAAAAAAATAATAAAATAAAAAAAATTAAAAAAGAAATAGAAACATTGAAAAAAGTTAAAGAACAACAACAAATAAAAATTGAAAATGAAAGAAAAAGAAGAGAAAAAAAGAAAAAAAAAACAAAAAAGAAAAAGAAAAAAAAATGATAATAATAATAATAAATGCAGTCCTAGAGTTCTATTAACTTCTCTTCCAGTAGGTGGCGCTGTGCCCACTGGGCCAAGCTTCTCCTCTCAACAGGTGGGAACCATTCACTGTGCAGCCGCTCTTTCTCCTAGACTGGGCGGGTCTCCAATCCTGAGTGTCTAGGGCCTTGTCTTGTGTTTCCTCAAGCCAGGCCGTGCTCACCTGTGGCGCTCACCACAATACTGGCTACACGCCAGGTCTGCTTCTCCTGGGAGCCCTGTTTTCATGAACACCTGGGCTCACTCTCCCTGTTTGCCTCCCTCAGACCCTAAGTTTGTAGAGCTTGGGGCTGAGATCCCCCAGCGAATTTGCTTGCCCTCCTGTAGCCACGCCCCCGGTAGCTGGTGCAAGAGACCTCAGTTGTCAGCACTGGTGGGAGCGGTAGCCGGGAGTTCCGCGCCGCGAGTCCCGCGCTACTCCTGATTCCCTCGGTCTGGTTATTGCGTTCACAGGAGAGCTGGGAGTGGCCCTTAAGTTTTCCCTGCTGTGTGGAGAGAAATGACTAGGGGATTACACACCTGTCGCGCTGGTTTCAATGCAGTTATCTCCTCCGCCCGTGACGCCGTTTCTCTGCCATGGTGATATCCCATGCAAATGGTGACCGTTTGTTCCCTTTGCCAGGTGACCAATGCAACGGCTGGGTCCTGACTGTCTCTCCCAATCCCCGTTTCAGTCCTGTGGCCACTGCCTATGAAGACTCGGTTGGCTTTTACCTCTGTAAGTTCCTAAGGGCCGGCCAATTATTTCAGCGGGATCGTTAGTGCTGAGTCACAGGAAGCAGGCGAACCGGAGCTTAATTGCTTCCGATTCGGGCTCTGTGTGTGTGTTCTGAGGGGCCCAGCCTGTACACCCCAGATCCACGTCAGCTCAGCATTGCCTAGTGATCCTGAGCAAACAGCATTTAGACAGTTTACGGCTCCCTATGCCCGCGCAGTTGAAGATGTCAGAGACTTGATCTCTCTGCGCCTGCCACCATGTTACATCTCCTCAATGCTATTCATGTTGCCCTTACAGCTTCCTGGTATAAGCAAGTTCTTGGGATTATACAAACTGCTGCTTCTGTTTCCAGTCCAGATTTCTAGAAATGAAACCCTGCCGCTGTCGCTGTCTCTGGGCCACGCTTGTCTGCGACCGTAGCAGAGCCGCCCTGGCTTCCGCAGCTCTTCAGCCCTGTGCCCGGCCCCAGGGGCCCAAGCGGCTGCCGCCGCGGCTCTCCGTCCCCCTCCTCCGGAGCACGGGTCCCCTGGCAGGGGGGTGCAGAACGACCCCAGAGCAGGCTCTGCCCGAAGGTGCAGCGGCGAACAGGCCACCGAGACACTCGAGGCTGCAGTCCAGCCTTCGGAGGACAGGGCTCTGCACGCAGCCCAGCTCCAACCTCTAGGTTCGGCTGCCGGACAGTGTATACAGAGCCATCAAGACAGCAAGCAGAAAGCCTGCATCTTTCTTTTATTCCCAGGTTTAAATCTTTAGACCTTTGAACTTTGATGTCCTTTGAAGTTGCCCTTCTGGGTTTGTTTTGATTTTTTTCCAAATCTTTTTCTGACTCTCAGCACTTTCTAGAGACTTCTCCTCTATTCCCTTCTCCCACCTTCTAAGGATTTGAGTGGTGTCCTTTTCTCACCAGAGGCACAGCCTAAAGGCTAAAAAGCTAATCTGAGATGACTCCATCCCTCCTGTCACACTGCCACCTGATGGGCAAAGTCCCCTGGGTGTCTACTGCCCATGGTCTTAAGTGTGAGGCTTAGCTTATGGTAAAGACTGTTTCATTACAAGTTCGTTTCTAGCAGTCTTAGCACTTCTATTTCCATCCATGTTCAGAATTCAGTCGAGGCGTGACTGTGTGGACAATTTCAGGTTTACATAGGATATCCACCATTCTTTGGCTCTATCATAGCACATGGACCTACCGTGGGCTCTGCAGGCCATTTGAAACACATAATCTCTTCTTTTTCAGCATATCCCATTGAGGTAGGTAGCATCATTTCCCTTTTAAAGGTTTGGAAACTGAGACTCAGAAATCACACAGGTAATAAATTAGGAAGCCCAGATTTGGACTGGGGTCAAACCACAGAGCCTAAACCAGACCCCTTTGGCCAGACTGGAAGTGGGCAGGCAGTGCTCCCTTAGGACATCCTTGCCTGTCCTTGCACCCCGATTATTTTCTAGATCCCCCAAATCTGCAGAGACGGGCTTGGGGGAAAAATACTAACTCATATCAATTCATGTCCCCACCCAACTCGATACCTGACCCAGTAAGCAACCTCCTTTGGCCCCCAGAGGGCCACTGTTGTGCTTCCCCCTTCTGAGAAAAAGCCCTGCACACTGCAATTTTCATGACTCGTTTCAACTTAAGCAATAGAAAAAGAGGAGGGATGGAAATGTTTTTAACTCGCTGGCAAATTCTTAAGCAGTCTATGAAAACTAATGTGGCAGAAGAGGCCTAGTCTGTCAACCTGAATAATAAACAATAATCTTCCGAGCAAGGAAGCAATGACACAACAAAGACTGGAGAGGGGCCATCATGGGTTAGAGCACGCCTGCTCAGGTGTGCACACAGGTGGTGGGGAGGGATGCCCTGCCCCCTCCGATGCTGGGAAGAGAACAACAGAATCCAAGGCTCACCTGAGAAGAAAGATAGCTTTATGTAAAAGAGAAGCAGAGGAGAGCTCTGGAGTGGGACATGGCCCTGAGAGGGACCTCAGGAGGCCTCAGGGTTCCTTGTGATACGGGTGAGCTATGGATGGAGACCTGGGAAAGCAGCAGCAGGACAGGAAGGGAGGAAGCAGGAGGTGCTTTGTAAACCCCAGAGAGCCAGGAGAGTGAAGGGTCTCTTTGAAATGAGATAAAGGAAATATTGAAGCAGAATAAGAAGTGATTGATAACAATTAAAGATTAGAGAGGGTGCCCATCTCACTCTACTTGATATTTTTTTTTTAAACCAGGAGTAGAGAGTAGGGTTGCTATGGATCAATTTACACTTTATGCTATTTTAATAAAGAGGGCTCTGATTTTTTTTAAGACAGGTGTGATTTGATTATGTGCTAATCTCTGTCCAATTAATAGTGTTACTCAGACTGCTTCCAAAGTGCATCCAGAAAGCTGGTTACAAAGGAGGGAGGAATGAAGTCAAATCCACTTTTGATGTTCGGTGTACGTGTTGGGGGTACCTGGAAGCATCCATTTCACAACCCCTGCACGACCTTCAAACCACCTTGTGTGGGTAGGCACAGGCCCAAAACAGTGACAGCCAGATTTTCAAATCTGGCTTCTCACAGACCCTTCATCTTCCACAGAAGCAAGAGAGGAGGATTTGGTGGTGAGGTTTGTCTAATTAATAGCAAAAAGTGTGGGAGTAAAAACCCACACCTCAACCCAAATGCTTCATCACCCTTTCAAACAAGTTTTCTGAACAAAGGGTTTTGTAATATGCAGCTGTACAAGGTGGGGGGGGGGGGGACTTAACACCTACCAAACTATGGCATGAGGGTACACCGCACACACACATGTGTGACACACTTACTGCACAGGCATGGCATGCACATAGAAGACACGGTGTTTCATGGCACACCTGTGTGGCTTGGCCAAGAGGACAAATCCGGGAGATAAACCTCAGGAAATAAAGGTTTAAAATTCAAGTTCTTGATACAATTGCTACCTGATATCACAGGCTCAGCTTGGCAAGATCATTACCATAACTATTGCTGTTAATATTAATAACAAAAACTAGTATTTGCATAACACTTTACATAAATTATATCATTGGGCTTTGAAAGATATTTTGCTAACATTTCCAACAAATAACCAAGTAACAGAAGCAAAAAGGAAAAAAACCTTTATGTCAGGGGCTCCTAGATACTCTTGTACCCAAGGACCCCCTTTATTCTTTTCACTGCAAGATTTCATATTTTTAAGATATATTTTGCCTAATTGACAATCTGTATTAGGAATATTCCATTCCCCTATCTTTATTCATAAAAGAACAATCAGTATGCAATAATCTGCATTACCTCACTGAGCTAATATAATTCCATGAACTTGGTATTTGAGTTACCCTCTGATGCCTTATTATCAGTAAATCAATTTTAGTTTGGCTTTTTTGATATACTGAACATAACTGTAAGGTCCCCACTACCACCTTAAAGAAATTCTAGGGAATTTAAGGCCCTGGACAGAGAAGTGTAGATTGAAATAAATCTTACATAGCATTTTCATCTTCCCCATTCCTTTTAAACGAAATGTGCACTACAAAAGGAAGAATGGTTAAATTTCTTGAAAGAAAACTTGGAAGTTTCTTAAGTCAAACATCACAAAGCAATAATTTGAGGGCATGCACCAAGGCAGGTGAAGAACTAACCAGGCCAATCCTATTATCTCACCAAAAATGTGTTTTGAGGACCAGGCAAAGCCATTACTATTGGTATCTGGCAGAGTGCCTACGCCTATGGGCTCTGATGTCCATGTGCCTGGCTTCCAATCCTGGATGTCAGTTCTTAGTACACATGAAAGTTTCTACATGTCTCAAGGCCTCCGTTTCTTCACCTGGAACGTGGGATCATAACAAGCCCACTTTTTTAGGGCTATGGGAAGTCTATGAGTACATAGAAAGAGCTTAGCTCATGGCCTGGCACATGGCAAATATGTGCTTCAGCTATTTTTGCTATTATCATAAGCACACACTTTCAGGAACTGAAGCTATTTCCCAAACTTTTTCATGGCCATAAAAAGGAAAATTTAGACATTCATAAAATTCTGGGGTTTTTTTTTTAGATCTCTTATTCCCAGTGTTACTAGAAAAACTGTGCTTCTCTGCTTTGATCAAATCTGAAGCAGCATGCATAGAAGTTAGGGATGAAGGCTGTGGAGGCAGAATTGCCTCAGTTCAAAGAGCTTCTCCAGCCCTCACCAGCCAGAAAGAGCTGAATGGAACCTCAGGTTTATTAGTCAACCTGGAGAAGCCTCAGTTTCCCTGTCAATAAAACAGGGATCCTAACTAGCTCCCGGGGCACTGGAGATGTATGAGCTGAGTACATAAAGCACATTATGTAGTAAATCTCCTCCCCTCCCCAAATTAGCTATCATGATTACTACCCGTTAACACATGAAAAGTATTATTTGCTGAACCTAGTCCCTGGTGCCAAGGATGACTTTTGAAATCTAAATACATTTTCATTTACTAAAGCAAAGCATTTAGATAAACCAATAATTAGCCTTGGAAATAGAAAGCAAAAAAGAAACATTACTAATTTATTCATTTTCCTTTTCCCCTTGCACACATTAACTGTGGCTTGATCTTGAACTATGTCAATATTCATCTACGGGTTCAACAGTTTTAAGGAATCTACTTAGTTATTTCACTAAGGACCAATGGGTAGACAATTAGTAGCGGGCCAATTTAGTCAAGAGCATCAAACTAGTTTTTCCCAGGTGGTTTTGTTATATCCTGGGCCCTGCTGGAGGTTGGTGGAGAGAAGAAATTCTCTGACACAGACGGCTAGCGGAGCCTCCCCTACCAGCCGTCCTTAGACTGCTCAGATGAGGCTTGTCCCCAGGAAGCCCTCTTCAGCGATGGGGATATTTTGCCAATGCATCCCCCAAATCGAGTATGACAGCCAGGGCCTTCTGCTTTCTTCTTGACTCTAAACTGAATCCTTTACAGGCTCACTCCATGTTTCTATGGGGAAAGCCAAACCCCACCTAAATAACATGCAGTGGAGAAGTCTCCCCAGGCAGACTGCCTCTTCCGCACCTTGATTAGCCGAGCAAAATGTAGACATAAAATGCAATTGCTTTTTTTTCCCAGATGCTAAAAACGTCAGCCTTGATTTACCCCGACACTCTGACTGACTCACGGCAGACATAAATCCTTCACGCCCAATGCAATCATTTCTTGACCTGCTCAGCGGTGGGGAGAGGGACGGCTCCGAGTTTATCTTGCTGGCGCCAGCACCTCCATCCCAATCCCCTTGCCTTCATCCACCATGAGGGGCAAGCCCTGCAGGAGTAGAGAGGGCAGGCACAGGCTTATTCTGGTTTTTCTGAAGCATCAGGCAATGAGGGTGATTCTTTTTAAGTGATTAAGAACGGAGGGGAAGAGGAGATTAAAATGTATATTTATAGGTCTTTCTCCTCTCACCTGACCCACAGCCTCACCTGCTTTATCCTCAATTAAGAAGCCCAGGAAGACCTTCCACTGGGAAAACAGCTGTCTCTTTGCTGTAGGAAAAAAACCAATGCCTTTCCGCCGCCTGCTTTCCCAAGATGGCGCACGTAGCATTCCTGGGACGGGTAGCAGGGTCATGGTGCGGGCACTGCTGGTGTCTACCCAAACACAGCGGGTGGCCCCATGGGTTTGGAAGCGTGGACTCCAGGAACTTGGCGTGTGAAGCACAATCCATTAAGCCACTGGGCACTGGCTGACTAATGGGGAAGACGCGGGTCCGACCTCACCTCTGCCATTTACTGACAGCAGGCTCAGAGCAGTCATTTCTTTCTCCAGACTTAGGTCCTTGAATCTTTAAAAACAAGGCCTTTGAGGCCTGCTCCTCACCACCTCCTCTGTAGGGATCTTACATTTCCTAAATGCTTTGAGCTCTCCTTAAGCAAAAAGAGTCGAGACTTCAGAGGACTGCCCTCCCTGCTATCCACAACTATAACCCGGACCATGGTGCCCAGCTGTCGCCAAAGGAAATGGTCTCCCCTTCCACATTCAAGGGCATGCCAGAAGAACTGGACATAACCTCTGCCTCCCACGGGGACCCTGTGGCATTCTCTCTCTAGCACCTCCCTCATACCCCAAGGCCACTGTGGCCAAGAGTCCCCTTCTAAATGCTCATTTCTCCTTTTACTCCTGCCCTTTGCCAATGAGGTTTTCTTTGTCTCCTTTGCCTTTAGCCGAGTTTCTACTCTGAGAATTCTTAAGGGCAGAGACTGTATTCCTGCACCTGGCATACAGTAGGCATCCAATGATGAGTTCATGAAATGGACTCTTGGATTCCTGTAGCTCTAGTCTTATGGTGCTTGGCCAAACCTCTCCGTCAGGAAGGCCTTCCTATCTTTTCAGAGCCCAACCAGTAGAGGATTCTCTTTCACAAACAGCCTCTGTATATCCTGACTGTCCTCTGGCTCTTTCTGTCCCAACCTACAAAAGTAATTGTGAATTTAACTTCACCAACAGTGGAGAAGCTCAAGGGCATACACCCACTACCTTTCCAGGACCCCCTCAGCTGGACACTGCTCCAGCTCAATGCTGCCCGCTATCTGCTGCTGCAGGAGAACTGAGCTAATTCAGGGGCTTGGCCCTTTGGAACACAGGTTGGGGTGCTCTCAGAGCTGAGACGCATGACCCTGGCATTCCACAGCCTCCAAGCAAACCTGCCTCCAAGCCTGCTCTGCCATGAGCCTCCTACCTGGTCTTCCAGGGAAGATGGGGCTTCCAGAAGCTCAGACTCTTCACAGCATCAGGAAGGCTGTTTGGGCACCTCAGTAGGCATTTGTTGAGTTCTTATCTACCCCAGGCCAGTGCGATAAGGGGGCAGAGCTATTCCTAATGTTGAAAAGGTGAAGTTGAGAGTCGTCAACTTCATTCCTGTCCCTCTGGTTGGTGTGGCCCTAGGAACCCTTTACCTAACCTCACAGCTTTCTCATGGCTCAAGCTGGTCAAAGAGTAGCAAAGAGGCCAATCCCCCTCACCCTTGTCCATCTTCCCCTTAGTTGGTGGTACCACAAAGACCTGCGGGGATAGAGGTAGGAGGCAGCCCTTCAGTAGCTGTGCAGGCTCTGGCTTAAAGTATACCCACACCCAACTCCCTTCAGAAAATCCAAGAGGCAAGGAAAAAATAACCCCAACACTTCGGATGTTATGAGAACTACGTGATGCGCTCTGCTTGCCAGCCCCTGGCCTTGGAATCCATACATTATTTAATGGGAAGGAAGACATGCCCAAAAAGAGCCAGAACAATTGCTTAAGGGAGGTAGGAGTGAGGGGAGAGGAAGGATTGCGTATGGGTTGTTGTTGTTGTGTGTGTGTGTGTGTGTTAATTTCTCAGACCGTACCTGTTAGTTTTGTTTCTTATTTAGGATACAGCATTAATCATGCTAATATTTTACAGCCGGGCTTCACTCTTTAGTCATTACTTTAATCAAACCCATCAACGAACGAAGGAACACGTTACCAGGTGGGAATAACTGCTACCGCTCGCTGTTAATTACTTTGCATTTTACAGCAATCAGCAGCAGGGGCTGAGATCATAATAAATTCATGACTTATGGGCCCATAAAATCATTACCGTAGGAAAATATGTTTTATCGGGGATTCGATGGGCCGCTGCTCAGACAGAGATTTCTTGAAGGAAATGACACCCATGAAATTAAACTGATCCTTGCAGTCAGCAGAAATGCAAATGCACAGAGAGCAAAATTTTACCATAGGAGAAAGCGGCCGGCTGGAGCTGGGGCCGGTGGCAGGTTGAGGGGGAGGGGCGTGGTCACTGGGGCGTGGCCACTGAAGGGGCGTGGCCTAGAGACGGACCAGAAAGAGACTTAGTGGGTCTGGAGTGAGCCTGAGGTCTGGGGTGATGGCTCCTTTTACCATTTCTTTGTCTATTGCCTCCCCCACTCTTCTTTATTTCAGCCAGACTTTCCCCATTGCCTTGGGTAGAGTGACAGGTGGTCTCAGAAGCCATACAGATGGAGACGTTAAAGGCAAAGGGACTTGTCAACAAATCATCTCTGCTAGAGTCCAAGAAGAGAGGGACATTCACTTCTGTGTCTTCTCCCCTTCCCCAGGCAAGCTGGCCACGTGATGGATATCTGCCCTTGCTAAATGCGCCACCCTGCCCCTGGCTTCTAACCCCTTCGGCCACCCACTCATCTCCAGCCTGGCTGCATGTGTCTTCGTGTCCTCAGAAGCCATCTCTAGCCTGTGGGAGATGCTCTCCAAGGATAATGAGTCTCTGGGCGTTTGTTTTATGTGGGGGTTCTCTATCTTCAAATTGCTCCCAAGATGCATTCATGCCATTCGTTTGGAAGTAACCGCTTCCCTTTTTCCTTTGCTTCTTCCAATTATGCTAGACAAACATAGGCCCTTATTTAGTGTTATTTAAGCATGAAATTATAACAGATCCTTTTAAATGCTAAGGCACTAAAAATAAGTCTTTTTATCAAGGCACACCAGGTCCAGATCTAGTAGCTCATTAATTTCTGTAAATCAGACAAGATGAAATTCAAACAAAATCCAAGAGCTTCTAGGGGAAGGTTTATTCATTCTTCCCGGGATGATCCTCATCCTTGTTCATCATTATTATTGTTCGCATTTCTAAAAGGTTAGGGAGGGGTTGTCCTCTCAACTGGGGTGAACAGCACAGCTGAAAGGAATCAGTGTCACTGAAAGGTCAGCAAGGAGTCCAAGATGAGTTTGAACCTCCATCACTCACAGGTTCTGAGGTCTTAGGGAATTGATATAACTTCCTGGGTGTGGCTTGTGTCTTCCATAAAATTGGAGAAATCATGCCTACCTTAAAGAGTTATTAGGTAACTGAAATGAGCTTACTGTGGATATGGAGCAGAAAATAAAACACTAGGCAGGTCCATCTGAGGAAGTTGATCCACTTCTCCAAAACCTTCCACCACACTGTCCCAAGGTCAGTCAAGGAAAAAGAACCAGCTCCCTGAAGGAAGCCAGAGATGCCGAGGAGCTGCCTGGCACAAGCTGGCCCATGGGAACCTCGCACAGGAGCAGCCTGTTACACAGGATGATGGATGAGTGGTGTGGGGCGTTTGGCAGCATTCCACCCGTCACTGTGACTTTCAGGAATATGTACTGCACTCCTCAGTCCTAGGGAGGTTCTGAACCTCACAAGACAGTGAATTTCTCCAGAGGCAAAAGGCAGACATAGAGGGCACCGGCCTCCCTGGGACCACCAGCCTATATTGTCCAATTCTCTCATTTATGGGGTGTCTCCCTCTCCCTCTCCCTCCCTCCCTCCTCTCTCTCTCTCTCTCCCCCCCACTCCCTCTCTCTCCTGCACTTATCTTTTTAAAACTATTGGTAATAAGAAAGAGAAAAGCCCTTGTCATCATTTGTACCAGCACCCTCCAACCAAGGGATGGCCTGAGCCAGCACCCCATGCCACCTACCTACTCCCCCCGGAGGCAGTACTGGCAGTGATGTTCAGCAAGGAGCCTACTTTCCCAAGCTATCAACTGCTTTCATTGCTAATTACCCAATGTACATGTATGATTATTACCCTATGTGCATGTATGATTGCACCACTGGTGTGATTCTGCACCGTGTACAGCCAGAGGAGTAAGAAGTTGTGCTCCACTTGTGTACAATGTGTCAAAATGCATTCTGCTGGCATATATAACTAACCGAACAACTTAAAACAACAAAAAAGCAAAGACAGACCTGCTTCCCCTGGCTAGACCCTGCCCCAGCTCACGGCATCAGCACCAGGGCAAGAGAAACTGTTAAGGAGCTGTGGACAAATTTAATTATTTCTCAGAAAGAAACCAAAAAATGCAATAGTCCACCAGCTTTCCATCTCTCAGGAGAACAGATTTTCAGTATGACTTTGGATCACAAGTGAAATGAATTAGGTTGATGCTGACCTCTTAGCCATACCCATGTCCTAGATAACTTGTATAAGTGAGCCCTTTACAATGGTTAAAATAAAGGAGAGATTTAGGATACATAGGGCTTTCTCCTCCTGTAACGTTGTTAGAGCCATATAGGAACAGCTGTGGTGTAGCAGAAAGCAGGAAAGTACCAGCATCAGTGTAGAAAGGTTCAAATTCTAGCTCTGCAGTGTACTACTTACCTGACTTTGGCTCAGAAAATTAGCCTCTCTGAGCCTCAGTTTCTCCACCTGAATTATTGGGATTATGTATCTATCTTTCATGGTTCCTATAAAGGATTAAATGACTGATTTTTATAAAACATCAGTAACAGGGCTAACATTAAAGAAATGGTCATGGTTACTACTAAATTAGTGCTTTGGTACTGGAGAAGCTCTGTGGAGCTATTATCATGAGTATGAGTAAGGATGCTAACTTGTGTGACAAAGCCCCAAAACAGCTTGTGCTGCAAAACCCAGTTAATATGCCAGAACCAGAATGTCTGCACCAATTAGAATCTTCTGGATACACATGGAAAAACATTACTCTAGTCAACCTCCATTGACAATTAATTATTCAAAGAGATAACATGGAACTCTGTTAGTTGATGCATCTAAACCGGCACTAGATGAAATTATGAGGGATTTTAGAAGAGGACATCTTACCTCACCATTGGTGAGTGCATGAAGGAAGACCCAGAGGCCAAGAGAAACAGAACTTAGAGCTCCCTGTCCCTCTTCACATGTGTGCTTGAAGTGTGTCCAGTCGCCTGAGTTGCCCCAAAATGGTTATCCACAATTCTTAAATAATCACATAAAAGTATTGTTCTTCCCATGTCATACACATGTGCCATTTTCTGTTTTCTTTGTGCTGTGACACCTTGTAGAAGTTCAAAAAATACATTGATTCTCTTACCAGAAAACCTTTCAGTTCTTGACATTAGTTTTCAGGAGATAGCAAAGTAACTGTTTTGAAAGGGGCGAGAGAACTGATGTCATCCGGCACCATTATTGAAGCCAGCATTGTGCTAGGTGTTTTATGCACCTTATTGCGAATGATCCTAACAAGCTATGAGGTGGGTACTATTATTATTCCCTTTTCACAGATAAGCAAACTGAGCTTTAGATTAGCTGCTCAGGTCACTCAGTGAGACATGGCGATGGGCCCTGAGGTGTGCTTACTCCAGGGAAAAGCTAAAGAGAGCCCATGAACCCTGGAGGAAATCGAAGATATTGCTTAGGACATAATTGCACTCAGAAAAAAAAAATTTGTTATCTGAAATTCAAATTTAACTGAACATATTGTATTTTATCTGGCAACCTTATTTTATGTTTTGAAGTTAAGTTTTGTGTATCTTTTACTTTCTATTTGATGTTTTGCTTAACTGCTCTAAGCTTTTTCATTAAGTAAAAATGAATGCATAATTTTTAACACACAAAGGCACTGAGGTGCTAATGTGTTGTTTTTTTTTTCTAGATTGGGTTTTTTGTTATAATTGTTGTTGTTTGTTGGGGGGGGGGGCTGCTTTTATTTATTTATTTATTTGCTTGCTTGCTTGCTTATTTATTTATTTATTTATTGGCTGATCCCGAGATCCAAAGCACACTTACTCTGCTATCTCAAACAGAAAGGCCAAGAATTGAAATTGTGATACATATACTTTTGAAGATCAATGTTTCAGTATAAAATGTGAACAAGAACAAATTTAAAGAAACATAAGAAAATTATTAATTTTTAATAATTAAAATTTGAAAAGATAGGGTCCATCATAGGAAGGATACAAAATAGTCAGCGAGCTGAAAGATCAGAGTGAAAACACTGCAGGAAAAAAATAAAGAGATAGAGAGCCTGAGATCAGGACCCCGAGTAGAGTAAGGAGAGCAAATGTAGAAGTCCCACCACCAGATGAAAGGAATCCCCGAAAGTGGTGACAAGAATGGGCGGAGAAGGAGGTGAAGACGGAGGAGAAACTTACCAGAGTGATTCATCAGCCTGACTTAGATCAGAAGAACCCAGTGCATCAAAAAGAAGTCCACACACCACACACACCTTGATGCTTCAGAGACAGCAGGTGTGTGGGAGACAAAAATAAATCTCAAGGCTTCCAGAGAGAAAGAAGAAATCATTTACAAAGAACAAGAAACAAGAATCAGATTAATATGAGACTTCTCGGTGACAACAGTGAAAAGTAGTAGAAATGATACTTTTGAAGAATTGAAAGAACTTTAAACCTAGAATTAAATATATCATATTGTCACTTGTCACTTTGAGGGGATCATTAAAGATTCTTAGGCATACTGTACTGTACAAGGTATCCATCAAAGACCCACAGCAAGGACTGAACAAGGAAAATAAATCCACTAAATACTGCAAGGGATACTGAAATTAAAGTTGATCAGGTATTTTGTTTTTTTATTTTTTGGCTTTCTTTTAAAAAGAGAGAGCTAAGATAAAAAAAAAAAAAGAAAGAAAGGAAAAAGTTATTTGTAGTTACCAAAAACTAAAATTCCAAGGAAAAATCAATACAATCAGAGGAGGTGACTAAGAAATTAGAGTGTGCCAATATATTTGTCTTCTTAGGAAGAAAACAAAGAGAAAGAGAGGAAGGAAGGACAGAGGGAGGGAAAGAAGGAAGGAAAACCAGCTGATTTAAAACTCATTTGGGTTAAATAAATACAACTCTGTGTCTGAAGGGCAGCATCCCCAAAATCAAAATTAGAAGAATATCACCATAGACAAGGAAAAGCAGGAATGGAGGGGGAACAAACAGAATATGGGGGAAAAATTAATCAGATAAGAGAGCTGAGTTCTAACAACAGAAATTAGAATAAAAATAAATTAACCCAACTCATTAAAGGCAGAACTGATTATTCTATTCCAACCATATGGACTATGAGATACATGCTTAAAAACATATTTGATCCTAGTACCACAAAGAAAAGAAAACCCACAGAGGACTGTTAGAAATAAAAGGAGAGAACAGATTTATTAGTAAAATATGTATTAGACATATGAGCATAGAAAAGAGGTATTGGTGGGCTGTAGCTCAGTGGTAGAGCACTTGCCTCACATGTGTGAGGCACTGGGTTCGATCCTCAGCACCACATAAAAATATATAAATAAAGGTATTGTGTCCATCTACAACTAAAAATATTTTTTTTAAAAAAAGGAAACCATGTATTCATAAAATATGGACAAAAAAATTGTGGTACTGAATCTTAATTATCCAGGTAAGACAAATTTAAGCTAAAATTCTTGAAACAAAGGAGAAGGTCAATTATTCATAGTGGGGGCAAGTAAACAAAGATGGTCCAGCCTACAACACAGGGTTCCGGTACTGCCTCCAGCCCAGAAGCAACAGTGATCGAAACTGCAGGACGAAAAAGATTAATGAACAGGGAATTCATCGGAAACTAGTATATCAAGCAGAAGAAAACACAGATATCAAAAACTATATAACATAATCAGGAAGCTCTAAGCAAGTATATAAATGTGGGGGAATTCTGCTCCCAGTAAAAAGAGAACACAGTTTTTAGTTCAACCTTATTACAAAAACAAACCACATATCAGGTCATTAAAGCAATCTCCATAAGTAAGCAAAGAACAATATCAAGCAGACCATGTTCTCCAACAATAACCAGATAGAATTATAAATTATCTTTTAAAAAGGATGGCATCAATAACATATTTGGAAATGAAATCACATTTTATTAAACAGATCTTGGATTAAACACGAAATAGAGGAAATTTAGAAACATTTAGGGCTGAATGGTAATTAAAACACCACCTGTCAAAATCTGTGGGACATTAGTAAAGCTGTGCCTAGAGAAAAATTTATAGTTTTAAATAAATTATCAGGAAACATGAAAAGTTAGAAACATATTAACTAAGCATGCCCCTAAAGAAATTAGAAAAAAAAGAGCTTTGGAGCAAACCCAAAGAAGTGAAAAGTAAGAGAAAAATATTAGTAAGAGCAGAAAATAAGGAAATAGAGAACACTGGCAAGAATAGCCACATAGATGAACACACGGAAAAGACGTCGTGTTTGTTTTCTAATAAAAATAAAATACAAAGACCTCCGAAAAGACTCATCAGGAAAAACTGTGTGCCCTTCCCAGGAAGGGAGAATGGGAGGGAAGGAGAAATGAATGAATCAAGAGAAGTAACAGCTTTTAGGGCTGGGGATGTGGCTCAAGTGGTAGCGCACTCGCGTGGCATGCGTGCGGCCCGGGTTCGATTCTCAGCACCACATACAAACAAAGATGTTGTGTCTGCCGAAAACTAAAAAATAAATATTAAAAAATTTCTCTCTCTCTTTAAAAAAAAAAAAGAGAGAAGTAACAGCTTTTGAAACAAAATGAACAAGAACAGAAAACAAAATTTAAAACGCCAAAATTAAAAGGATCTGAGAAGCTTAAAGTGGCTAATCAAATATTTTAAAGAGCTAAGAAGAACATTCAATGACTTTCCTGATGCCCCCGCCTCCCAAACTAGCCAGGTTGTTTATGGGATAAATTTGAAAATTTCAGGAAATGGTGAATTCCGATTTTTAAACTTTGTTCTTAAAAAATATATATTAAAGGGAAAGCCACCCAGGTCATTTTATGAGAAAAATACAATCTTGAGTTTGAAATCAGATAAATACAGTATAAGAAAAGCCTGTAGCCATTTCACTTATTGACTTAGAGCCAAAGATACTATACACAACTGTAGATAACAGCCTCAACAACAGGGATGTGTGTGTGTATGTGTGTGTGTGTGTGTGTGTGTGTGTGTGTGTGTCCAAGCTCAAGTTACCCAGCAGCAGCCAGGCACAGTGGCACACACCTCTAATCCCAGTGACTCAAGAGCTGAGGCAGGAGGATCATAAGTTCAAGAACAGCCTGAGAAACCATCTCAAAAAAAAAAATTTTTAAAGGGATGGGGATGTAGTTGAATGTTATGTACCCCTGAGTTCCATCCCCAATACCATGAAACAAAACAAAAACCCCAACAGCATAATTTCCCATATTCATGATGAAGAAAACTTATATAATAATTATGTATAAATTATTAAAAATAAAATATTGAACAATATCGATTGGTATAGAAAGGGCAATTGATGAGTTTTAACACCAGGATGGATGAAGCATTCACTCATCACTTTTATATCAACTTAGTACAAGAGGCCAATGTTACAAGGAAAGTAAACTGAAGGAGAAATGTGGGTTGAAGGAAAGATTATTAAATTATCTTCTAGGAGAATGTGATATTCCATGTAGAAGAACTAAGACAATTTCTATATATGAGATCAACCTAAAAAAATTAAAATATCTATGTTAGCAAAACCTAAGAAGAAATGTCATTAGAGAGAGGAAAATACCAACTACAATGTCAACAAACACCAAAGTTTCTAGAAGTTGATGTCACCAAAAGTTCACAAGACCTCTCCAAGGAAAATGAAAGACTCTAATAAAGAACATAGAAAAACAGATGTAATTAATAAACGAATAAATTCTATGCTCTTGGATGAGATGATTTAATCATCTGAAGATGTTGATTATCTTCTAATTAATATTTAAATTAAAGCAACTGAATTAAAAATTTAAGTCAAATTTCTGTGAAACATGATAAATGTACTCCAACATGCACATAAAAAACTCTCTCTACCAACAAATAATTTCCCACTAGAAAAGAAGATTTTAAAAAAGGAATTTACGCTGCAAAACATTTTTGTAAGGTGGAAGTTTGTTCTTGTTTTTTTTTTTAAGTCCCCCGTGGAATTAACAGAAAAACCAATAAATAGACCTAAGGGATTATCAGAGATCTAAGATATTATAAGAACCTAAAAGACAATAAAGTAGTACTATAAATCAATGAGGAAAGAGAATCATTTAGTCATTTGGGCAGAAATTGACTCAGTAGAGAAAAATAACTGTATCCCTAATTAATACCACATAGAAGAAACATAGATTCTGTTTGTGGAGTAGAGGTTTTGAACTTCCCCAGTAACAATTTTAAACATTAATCCTAAAACATTGACTCAATGGCAAACATGACAACAAAATTTAGCATTTCTGTGCATTGAACAACACTATAGACTATTTTAATTAAAAGAAAGATCTTTTCAATGTTTTAAAATACAAGAAATTAATAACTAGACCATAAAAGTACAAATTAACATCAAGAAGAGATCCTCTCCATTAGAAAAGTGGGCAACTAATATAAACAGTCAGTTCCTAAAAAAAGGAAATCCAAGCCCTGAGGAGCTTATCAAGAGACACTCACCTCATCAGCAGTCAGAAAAAATGCAAATTAAAATAACATTGAGATTTCACTCTACATTAATTAGACTGGCAAGAATTTGAAAACTGGATAATGCCGAGAATTGGGATAGGGACCATATTCCCCACGCGTGGGCTATAGACCTATGTGACTGGGGAATTGAGTAACACAAACTACATGCACACTCAGAAAGTTGGTTCCTAGATTAAATATCTTAAAGAAATTTCCACCCAGTTCCCAAACTGGCCACATTCAAGATGTGAACTGCCGATGGGTTTCTGTAGCCTCTGCCAGTGCAGCTTCTGGACTCAGGCAGGTAAAAGCCCAGGAGGCTGTACTGGTGGCCTGGTCTTGGTCAGTGAATATGTAAATGCGGAGGATGCAGCATACAGAGAATAGATAGCGCACACCCCGACAGGAAGACATCTTAGAGCGCAGTTGTTAGTGGAAAAAGTCATTATTATACATTATACAAAAACTGTATTTTATGAGATGTAAAATACAGTCTTT
Organism: Marmota flaviventris; assembly: GCF_047511675.1. Taxonomy (NCBI): domain Eukaryota; kingdom Metazoa; phylum Chordata; class Mammalia; order Rodentia; family Sciuridae; genus Marmota; species Marmota flaviventris. The sequence continues at coordinate 99,412,837 of NC_092509.1, read as the reverse complement.
CAAAAACTCAAACTACATGAACACAAAGCAAAAACATACATTTTGTTTTAAAAATGTATAAAAAGGATAGACATCTTTAAAGTAGGTGATTACCTGTGGGGAGGGGGAGAGTGGAGATTGGATATGGAGGTCGGTGAGAAAATAAGGAAGCCCTTCTCAGACTCATGATAATAATATTCGTGAATAAGGAGCATGATGACCTCCACACCTTCCTCCTGAAAACCCCCAGCCATGGGGGTGGGGAGGACAGAAAAGGAGATGGAGCAGAGGAGGAGGAAGAGAGAAGCAAGAAAAAGGTTCCAAGAAGGTGCTCTTGCAACTGTTTTCATTATCCTCTCAGCACCCGGCTGGGGGCTGGCAAACTTTTTCTTTGGAGGGCCAGTTAGTACATGCCTAGGCTTCCTCCTCACTGTAACAGGGAGCTGTAGACAAGGTGGAAGGATGACCATATCTGGGTTCCAGCCAACTCTACTTGCCAAACAGGTCATAGGCCAAAGGAGGGAGTGGCTGACCCCTGGCCCAGACCCCAGAGATGACCAAGGGAGGGCACTAAGGGTCCATCATGCAGACTGTCTTCACAGATCCAAAGAGACGGGCTGAAAAAGTCAAAGGTGCTTTTGTGAACAATGAAAGGAATAAAGGATCAAATGCTCTGACACAATCCTTGGGCTTGTGGGATACAGACTCCAGTCAAGAAGAGGACAGAAAAAAAAAAAAAAACCCTCAGACAGAGTCATTCTTGTTTAAACTCTTCTAGTATCTAATTGCTGCTTCTATAAGACCTGCCAGATCCACAGGAGAGGCAAAAGCTGGTCAGGGTTCGGGGTTACATTAATAGAATTTTTATATAAGCAAAAAATGACAAATGCCAGGATTCCACATTACGGTCCTATAATCCTATAAATATCCTTTTTCTTCTTCTGGGAAGTGTGTCTGACCAAAACAGATGGAGCAAGGTGACAGGCTCGTAAAAGAGAATAGAGGTTTAAATGTCAACTGAAGCAAGGTTCATTTCTAAAAAAAAAAAAAAGAAGAAGAAGAAGAAGAAAGAAAGAAAGAAAAGAAACTCATTTGCTCTTCAAGCCACCAAACTGAACCTCCTGCAGTTTGAGGTTCATCCAGAAAATCCTTTTGCGGAATATTTGCTGAAGCACTGTAATGTAGGAATTGGAAAGGACTGAGGTTTGTTCCGTTTCTCCTCCCCGCATACATCTATCTAAACTGACTTGTGCAGCCCAGAAGCTTAAATCCATGTGTCTGAGACCCAGATTCCACAGCCACCATAATGCTGCCCACCCCCACCAAATACGACAACACCACTGAAATATCTCACTTCTAACTAAGTCTGCATCAGTGAGTAAAAATCAAAGGTCTTTTATTACAATCCTATACCCCCCAGTAGACCCCTCTTGTCCTTTACTGGATTTAATATCTGCAAGATGCTTGCACTCCAGAGTATGATGCACAGAGAGGCTCCAGCCTCCAAGGCTCCATCCCGCTCAGCTGCTGAGATTCAGGGACGGACAGACTGCCTGGCCAGGACCCTGTATGCACTGGTTCCAAGGGGGAGGAGGGAGGGTGGCTGCAGTGGTCTGGGAATATTCAGAACTTCCAGGAACAAAAACATCAAAGTGGAGGAGACATCCCGCAGGGAGAAGTAGCTTAATGGCTTTATTTTAACAACAACAAATTAGTGGAAAAGCACCCTTATTGAGGTGGTGGAATTTTAAAAGGCTCAAGGATTGCTTAACAGCTGCTTACTAACTCATCTCAATAGAAATTTCCCCACCACAAGTATTGATGTTGCGGCCATGGTATTTGCTGTTCAGGTATTTTATTTTTAAAGCAAAATGATTTCCGTTTTCTTAAACTGTCATTTCATCCAGTTGTACAGCTTCACCTCAGCCCTTGGACTCACATTGACCCTTATACTACATGGAACATACCGGAGTCTTAAGATGTGTACACCAATCTTACTTATACCGAACTTCAACTTTTTATCTTCTGCCGTATTATTTTTCATAAAACTTTTCTTAAAATAACTGTGATGTATAATGGAGCCTGTATTCAAATATGCACAGGATGGAGTTGGACTCTGGGTTTTCCATCCCTACCACTGGTCTAGAACTTTACTCTGCAGGAACAGGAGTCATTCCTATGTATGCGAATGTGTGTGGCGTGGATGACTGTAACAGTGGGTGGGGTAAGATTCTGCCTTCCTTGTTCCATGTCTTCCCAGTAGGAATGGCTATCATCAGGAATGCAAAAACAATAAATGCTAGTGAGGATATGGGCAGGGGGAGGGCCCCCTGTATACTGTTGGTGGCAGTGAAAATTAGTACAGCCGCTATGGGAATCCATAGGGAGGATCCTCAAAAAATTAAAACTAGATCTACCACATGATCCAGGGATATCACTCCTGGGTATATACCTGAAGGAATTAAAGTCAGCATAGTATAAAGGTACCTGCATATCCATGTTTATTGTGGCACAATTCACAATAGTTATAGAATCAACATAGGTGCTGTCAACAAATTAATGGATAAAGAAAATGTGGTATATAATGGATTATTATTAAGCCATAAAGAATGAAGTCGTGTCCTTTGAAGGAAAAAGGATGGAAATGGAGATCACAATGTAGAATGAAACAGACATTATTATTACTGTGGGTGTATATATGTGACTACATGACCAATGTGATTCTGCAACCTGTACACTCAGAAAAATGAGAAATTATATCCCATCTGATTCCAATGTATGATAAGTCAAGGTCATTGTACTGACATGTGTAACTAATTTAAAAAAAAATAAAAAATAAAAAAAAAGAGATCACAATGTTAAGGAAAATAAGCCAAATTCAGAAAGGTAGGCATCACCCGTTTTCTCTCATTTGAAATCTAGGAGGGAAGAAAAGAGCACAGGAAAGTAGCGGGGAGACTGTTAGAAAAGAGGAATTCCCCTCTGGGGTTCAAAGGAGGGAGTAAGGAAGGGTAAGCAGGGGGTACATATGATCAAAGTATGTTATTTGCATGTATGAATGTGCCACCATAAACCCAGCTCATTAGTCTGCTTTATTCTGCATATTTTAAATGCACAAAAATAAAAAATGGAAAAGAAATGATTCTGCCTCTCCTAGCCACTGCCTCCTCTAACCTCATGTTGCACCCCACTTGGGACTGTCCCTGTGGGCAGAAGACAGGGCCCTGAGGGAGCAGGCCAGAGGGAGACCCCTGGAGACACGGGATGGAGACTAAGCCTGGTGATCATTGGTGCTGTCAATCAGATAGTGACAGCTCTTCTGTCAGTCATGTCTGGCCCATTCCAAGACTGTGCTGGCAACAGTGAGCAGAGCCTCCTATGAACTAGCAATGTACAAATAACAACAAAGAACTTTTTCTTCATTGTTTTAGCCCCTGAGATTTAGGGGCCTTTTGTTACCACAACAAGACCCAATGCTTCCTGACTGCCACCTTAAAGGAGGGAGTAGAGCGGTGTTCTCCTTCCCTCCAAAGAGATCCTTGTCATCCTCCAAGCCAAATGTGGGGGCTCAAAGAGAATTCTCCTTATAGACTGAAGATGCCAGAAAAGTACACAGAATGATCTCCCTTCCCTGTTAAATATCTGCTTAGGTAACAGATGTGATGTCTGTTTGAGTGAAAAATGAATGGGAGAGAGAGAGCAAGGCAGAGAGGGGGTAAGAGTTCAGTTGATTAAAGAACATCCCCTTGTTTTTCATATTGAGAATGTGAGAGGTCCCTGTGGACTGAAGGAAACATCTTGAAAGTTCCCCAAGCTACTTCTAGTAAAGGACAGATCATCAAAACTGCAAAAGCAAATGTCCCCTGGGAAATGTGGTGCTCATCATCCCTTTATGCAAGGCTCTTGGTCAAAGGAGCCCTGGGGACCCTGACCTCGCCACAGGTACCTCACCTGGCAGAGCAGGATGTTAAGTGGCAGCTGAATTTGAGATACTTGTCCATCTGTTCATCTCTGTCCCTCTTTCCAACATGCAAAAGAGAAAGGAGGGACTGCCCTTTCCTGCTGCAGACAGCCATAATTTTTTGAGGATCCTCCATATGGATCATAGCCATCCCAGAACTGGGACTAGAATTTAAATCAGATTGCCCTGGACTTTCAATAACTGAAGGTGATCAGAAAGTTCTGAGAAAATGTCCATGATACCGTAAGACAGGAAAGTTATTTTGACGAAATATGGTCCAAGGCAGTGATCAGAAAAAGAAAAATCGCTTCCTGCTTGTCCTGCACTGAGTTTGGAATGTTCACAAAAATGGTCACATATCCAACTAAAAATAATGATTAATTTTTTTCTGAAGCACTCTGGGGCTCATACATCCAAATGAGTGTTGTCACTCAAAGTAATCTCCAGGGCCACACTCTCCATCCAGCAACGCTTCCATTGCTCAAAACATTCTCACAATTGCCTTCACAGTCCATTTATGAGCCACAAAATAAAATATCTCTTTATAGCCCCATCTCAGCCTTCCTTGGATTACTACTTTATTTGCACTCCTTCTCTCTCTCTTCTGACTTCATTCAGCCTACTCCACGCTCCTCCCTCCTACTCTGTCAAATAAAGCAAGTGAATTTCATGCTTGCTCTCCAGAGTCCCCTGTGTGTGGAGGGACATAAAGGTTGGGAAGATGAAGGCAGGAGGCAGGGGGGTTTTATGAGGGGCAGCCTATTTGGATGTTGCCCACCAGAAAGCAGGTAATTGCTAGCAAGGGCACTGTTGGCCGACCATTCCAGATGTGATCCCAAAGATGAATCCCTCTGAATTGAAAAAAGTATTTTGATACAAGGGGGAGAAATGAATGACAGTAGAGGGGGTAGAGAGAGAAGAGGGGAGGGGAGGGGAGGGGGGATAGTAGAGGATAGGAAAGGCAGCAGAATACAACAGACACTAGTATGGCAATATGTAAATCAATGGATGTGTAACTGATGTGATTCTGCAATTTGTATACGGGGTAAAAATGGGAGTTCATAACCCACTTGAATCAAAGTGTGAAATATGATATATCAAGAACTATGTAATGTTTTGAACAACCAACAATAAAAAATAAAAAAAATAAAAAAATAAACATTGATGTGGCTGTGAAAAGAAAAAAGTATTTTGGGTTATTAAAAAAAAATCTCACCGAATTTTATATGATTCAAATCATACTAAATATGTTCTCTGACCACAATAAAATTAAATTACAAACCAATAACAGGAAGATATATGGGAAGTATTTCCAAACATTTGGATACTAAGTAATACCATCCTAAAGAACTCATGGGGCAAATAAGAAATCAGTGGGAAATTAGAAAGAGTTTTGGACCAATCAAAAATTTAAAAAGGTCAAATTTGTGCAATGCTGTTAAAACAATACTAAGAGGATAAATATAGCACTAAACAACTATATTAGGAAAAAAGTCTCAAATCAATGACCTCACTTTCAAACTTAATTAAGCCCAAGATAAGCCGAAGAAAGGAAATTATAAATATCAGAATGGGAGTCAATAATAGAAAACAATAGATATAAGCAAGGAAACCCAAGCTTCTTTGAAAAGATCAGTAAAATTGATAAACCTCTAGCAAGATTGATCAGGGGGGGCAGGAAAAAAAAAGAGATAAAACACTAATTGCCAACCCTAAGTATGAGAGGTGACATCATTACAGATTATACAGCAATTGAGAATATGATAAGGAAATATTATGAGCAACTCTATCCTAAGAGTTGGGATAGATGAAATGGATGAATTTGTTGAAAGCCAAATCAATCTCACTTAACAATAAATCTATAACCTGAATAAGCTTTTATACTTCAAAATCTTTCCTCAAAGGAAATTCCAGACCCAAATAGTTCCACAGGTAAAGTCTAACAAATGAAAAGAAAGAAAGAAAGAATGCCAATTCTAAACAAACTCCTCCAAAAAAAATTACAGAGGAAATACTGCTCACCCGAGGCTGTGAGCCAAGACCATCCTTGTAGTGAAAGCAATCAAAGATATTCCTAGAAAACAAAACTACAGACCAATACTCCTCATTAAGCTAGATGCTGAATTTCTAAACAACATTTTAACAAATCAACAAAATATAGAAAAGATAATACATCATGACCAAATAGAATTTTTCTCTGAAATGCCACATTAGCTTAACTTTAAAAAAAAAAAATCAATGCAACTCATCATGTTAAAAAACTAAAACAGAAAAATCACATGGTCATCATCGACATAAGGGAAAGTGGAAGAAAAGAAGAATCAGGAAGGAATCCTAGGATTGGGGCCTAAAATTGTTACAGATGTCATAGGAAATTTCCACAGGAGTAAAAAGATGCCAGCCACTTGGGTTTAATATTTTGGAGATCAATTTTTGATTTTTTTCCCTAATAGTTTCAGTAAAAGATGGGGATAACTGTCACAATTTCCAGGGCCCAGAAGTCGAGAGGAGTAAATATTGCCCATAAGTGAGACACTGTTATTTCTATTCAGTCCACAACCTCGACCACACTCTTAATCAGAGCAGAGAAATATTTCACCCCACTTCCTATCTGGGTATAAACTATAGCAGACAAATTTCCTGAGTCTTTAGCTGATATAAATTCCATCTTGATCCTACATAAACCCCAATTCCACACGAAGTGCTTACTCTGAAATACACTGAAGACTTTCCTAGCATCCAGTTGTCTTTTGGAACATAGGAATTAAGGGGAAAAGAAAAATGTGGGAAAACAGTAGATGCTTTAGACCTAATTGACAAATTTAGAAACAAATAAATCACGGGAGTAGATGGCACCCGCCCAAGGGTCTGAAGGAACTCAAGGATGAAATTGTGAAGCTGTTGGCCAAATTGTAACCTTGCAGTTATAAATGGCCACATGCCACCAGAGTGGCAGATTGCCAGAGTGACTTCTCTCCGTGTCAAGGGCTGCAGAGACTGAGAACCACAGACAACGTGGGCTGAACTTGCAACTGGGTATGTTGTGAAAACCATAGTAAAAGGGAAGCCTTCCACACATAGTGAGCACCTCATCTCTTAGTCAGGGCGTGTCCCTCACTGTCCCAGAGGTAGAGGGAAGTGCAGTGTAAAGAGTAACATCTGGAAGTTGCAAGAACCGCTTCTGTGTCTGTCTGGCCCCTGCTGAGGTTGGAAGCAGGCTGGGCCTCATTCTTATCTGCAAAATGGAAATAACATTTACTCTTCCTACTTCCTAGAAGTACTGGGAGGCTGAGTGGAGACAATAGAGATTACTGTGCTTTAATGTTTTAAAAAAATTAAGCCTTAACAAATCTGTGGTGTTCCTGTATTAAGAAGAATAAAAAGGATAATAACAATAATAATTCTCTTCTACTAAATGCCTGTAGGAAAGGGACCAACTCTCCAGTAATTGTTCTTCCATTACAATCTTGGAGCACTTTCTTTTGCTTCTCTCTCCCTTGATTTTCATTTCTTTTAACTTACCACCTTCCACCCTAGGCTACCATTTTCAATCGCTTCTTTGACATCTACGTGTCTTACCTGAGCCTCAATCCTGAATCATCCTTTCAGCTTCCAATGTTATAACTCCATGTATCTTCCCTGTTTCTGCTGATGATACCACAATCTTACCAGTGACCTGGGTTCAAAACCCTAAGGCAGGCTTTGAGTCTTTCTCTTCTCTACCACTAAACTCACAAATGTGCGCATTCCCGTGCACCATGCACAACGCATTAATAAACTTGCTCTCTCTTGTCAATTCTCTAGCATCAGGCCCCTGGAATCTCTTCCTTCATTTCACTCCCCTACAGCGCTGAGCTAATTCAGTTCCTGTTATCTCCATCATTCTCTGAACACTTATCAAGAGTTCTCTGTGTGCCCACATCATGAAAGATGCCGAGGACGTTATGGTGAATAAGACGTGAGTCCTGCCCCAAAGCTTCTCAGAATCGAGGGCCGTTGCTGACTTTCTATAAAAACAACACTGCATGGGCTGAGGCTCAGTGGCAGAGCGCTTGCCTAGCATGTGTGAGGCACTGGGTTCAATCCTCAGCACCGCACAAAAAACTAAACAAAGAAAGGGCATGCTGTCCATCTACTACTATTAAAATTTAAAAAAAAAAAAAACACTGCATTATATGGCATGTTTAATGGCAGAGGTAATAAGAATATTGACAGAAGAGGGTATCGATACTGATAAGGCTTTCTAAGAGATGTGGCATGTCTAGTCCATCAGGGGATCCAAAGAGGTCTCCTGGTAGAGGGGATTACTGAGACAAACCTTCAAAGCTCAGGCTGTACAGCCATTGCTAAGTGGAGGAGAGAGGAAGGTGTATAGAAAAAGAAGTATTCTGGTCAGAAGCTGCAGAAATCTTTTTAGGAAATTATAGGCTTCTCAGAAAGTACCAGGACAGAAGCCTGAGGAGGGAGACGGAGCCCCATGTTGGAGGGTTCTGTGAACTGTGTTAAAGAACTTCCATTGAGGAATAAAAGGGATGTGGAATCATGGGAAGAGCTTTAGGAGCAGAGATGACACAGGCTTTAGCAAAATCATCCTGCAGAGCCCACCCACATACACACCTCTCAAAGCCTGTTACCCAGCCTCAAAAGCTCAGAGCCTGCGGCCACCCAGCTTTGAACACCCAGAGCTCACCAGCGCACAGGAGCCTCGCCTGCCATTGCCACCCAAAGACCCAGCCTCACTTTCAGCCTGCAGTTGAGTCCCATGGGGCCAAGCAGCAGATCCCCTTAAGAAATCTGTCAGGACCTCTTAGCATGGCAAGTATGAAGCCACGTAACTCCACCTCCCTGAACTGAGGCCCTACTGTGGCTCCTCCTTCTTTTTCTTTATTCCCAAACACTTGGTGTCTCTTCTCCACTTTTTGGGACTCACTCTTCTCCTAAATCCTTTCCCTTTGCTCTCCAAACTCTCACCATCCCCTTCTTCACTGAGTCTCCATGTGCTTCTCCTGAGAACGTGCCTCCCCTGCAGCCATCTCGAGGGAATGGTCACGTCAACTTGTGTCCTTCAGAACTAGAAGTCAGTCCATCACCTTCTTGCCTCCTGCTTGGACCATCTGTCCATCCACTTCCATTGCCACACCAGGTCCCTTCCCTGTGGCATGCTCAGCCGCCCTTGGCTGCTCAACTGCTGTCCTCATGGACATCATTCTGCCACCATCCCAAGGCTTTCTCAACTCCAAAGAGCTTCTCTGCTCAGATACCTGGTTTTCACCAGAACCGTTTCATATCCAAAGAGCAAGCTGTCTAATCACACAACACCCCGTCCTTCCAGTCACCCCTCCAGTCGCACCCATTCTCCCAGTTCTCTGTCTTCACTGGGATTTCCAGGTCATGGTCCTCTCCAACCCGTCCCACTCCCTCGCCCAGCTCCATATCCACCTGATATGCTGCTGTCCCTTGTTTAATTCTCTTTGGCTGGTATGCTATATGAGTCTTTACCAATCAGTCAGCCCTTTATTTTCAGAAACCTCTATCCTGGTCTAAATGGGGTGTCCCTGAGTTGTCAAAAACTCCTGGTCTGTCTCTTTATATTCCAAATTTCCTTCCATCCTAAAAGTTCAAGTGCCTCACTTTCTAACCATTTTTCTTAAAGTTGGCCTCTGGTCGCCCTACCACACTAGTCTCTAATCTTCAAGTAATGTTTCTTGCCTTTTGAAGGAAATTCACCCACCAAGACATACATTCCAGAGCCTCCTTCAGCCCATCTCTCTGTACTTATCTCACTCTGTTCCTGTCAATTTTTAGGGTCCTCTAGTCTCCTTGATCTCACTTCCCAGCCATTTGGCAACACCCCATACTTTTCCTTCATTCCTTCCACCTCCAATATCCATCCTAGTTTCTACACTCCAAAGGTAAGAGTGTGTGTGTGTGTGTGTGTGTGTGTGTGTATTTGTACCTCCATTGTGAAATTTATCAGAGATTTGACCTACTATCTCTAGCCTAGGACCAGGCCTCCCAGTGCCTTTCCAGTTCTTTCTGGAAGAATCCAGGGAACTTCACCCTCCTTACTGCAGCCAGTGTTCTGTCCCCTTCTCCTGCTCCAGTCCCGTCAGCAGTGTCCCCCACAATGTACCCAGAAGATGCCAGACACCTTGTACTGGTAATGAAGCCATTTCTCATGCATAGGCTCACCCCAAGACTCCCTCTGCTAATGCCATGCAGAGCTGAAGACAAGTCACTCAAGAGGACGGACTTCCCTTCATCCACACAGCCCCTGGGACCATGATCCAAATTTATGATCCTCAAAGAGAGCTTCTGGACATTCCCAATGTCCCAACATCTCACAAAGGTTATGTGAAATCTGTAGCTTGAGTTTCTGCCCGCAGTCTCATTCTTCCCCAGAACCAAATGTAAGGCCACAGAAATTGACTGGCAAAGAAAACCCCCCCAAAATAAGGTGTTTGTGAATTCCTTTTCACTCTCACTCTCCGCTACCCATAGCCCCTCTGGAGTTCCGTCTCAGGCCCAAGCAATGAATGCATTTTGCTTCCCAGTGAAGCTTTCTGTACAGTTTGATGAAAAACCCATCAGAAATCCAAAGCCCAGTTCCACCCCCATGACCTTGAGAGAGCCATGTGCTTTTCTGAATGCCGCAGCTCATCTGACTCATTTATGGCAGAGCTGCTGTGAGAATTCTCCAACAGGATACAGCTGGGATAAGACTAGAAACTGTCAAGTGCTACACTGTGCAGGCTGCTCAAGGGAAGGGGTCTCCATGTATGAAATGGGACCAATAACAATCATCTCATAGGGACCCTTCAAGAAGCAAAGTAGGTAAGGAAGATTCCTCATAGTGCACTTGTAACCAGAAAGTAGTCACAAATCCCAGTGCAAGTGTCATGGTGATGGTAATGGTGACTTCTCAGGAAAGTGGATAATGGTGATCTCTTCCAAAACCTAAAAACATCAGCCTGCTGATATAAAAGTCTGGCTGGACTTTTGTTGACATGTTGATTTGCCCTAAAGAAAAGGAAAAAAAAAAAAGTACCAGTGCACACTAGAAATCCTCCAAAGCAAGATTCCTTGTTGCTTACAAAACATTTGAATATTTTCTACTAAAGGAGTTTTTAAATTTTTCTATATTAGGATATTATCCAGTATCCATAAAACATCATCACATGTGATGGCATATATAATTTGAACATTTCAAAATCTATTTAAGACACTACAAAAATTCTATTGCTATAAAAATATATTTGCAATGTTGGCATATTATACAGACACACTTTTATAACATCAGTTTAATTGTTTCAATCCAAGTTTAACTCCATTTCTGTCTGATATATTTTTGCATGAGATTCCATTTGGGGCTAAACAGTCCAATATAAGCTGAACAGAAAAGGCACCACGTGTCCATTTTACATTTTCAGCACATTGTGTCTGACCATACATTTTTAATATCATAAAATTGGCTTGTTCTGTAATATTTTGATTGGAGATTCATGCACACTGTTGCCACATTCTTTAAACAGATGTGCAGTAAATTTGATAAAAAAAATTTTTTTTCTTCCTACTGAAACTAGGACACTTGCTCATTTAAATAATATAGAACAACAGCAGTCACTGGATGTTTTTAAAACACAGGGTGTTCTACAAAGTAAAAGGCCTCAAAACGTGCCACCACAGTTTTATTCCCAATTCACTGCAGATCTTCAAAATTTCCCTCTGGCATCCCGCCATATTGCCCACGATGGCCTCTCCTAACCATATTGTCTCCTGGGGCAGCAGCAACACAAACAGAAAGCAAGGAGGAGGTGGACTTTTTTTTTTTTTTTTGTCATAAATTACAGTTGCATGGATGGGATTTAAAGTGACTCTGTGCTCAGGGCTATAAAGCCTTCCTAGGGCTGAACCAAAAAGTGGAGAGAGCCCAAGTTTTGAAATTAGACATCTGTGTTCCAGACCCAGTTCTAGAACTTACTTTCTCTGCAATTCTTTTTCGACTTCAACTTCCTCGTCGGTAACATGGAGGCAATAAAGCCTACTTCGCGTGGACATTGCAAGAATTTGAGGAAATGTTCCCTAAGATCCAGATCAGGGCATAGAAAACAGCAGAGCCTCTGAGTATTGTGTATAGTATGTTTATATATTTTAATTATTACCTTGCTAATGGATATCCTTGGTCTAAATGGGCTCCAGGAAAAAGAGTGAAGGAATCCTTATAAATCCACACCAGCTACTAGGAAAACAAAAACCCAATGCCAATTCCCTAATAGTAATGGATCTCATGCGCAGAACAACAATTACATGGAAAGCTTCCCCAATTCTACTTTCTTCAAAAAGTTTTCTTGAACGTTATGGATATAAATGGCTTTTGCACATCATTTAAACTACCTCCCTGATTCCAGAGGCCATACACTCTAAAACACCTGAAATGATTTACGGATTCTGCGTGGTGTTTTTATTCAAAGCCCTATCTTTATTAATCCAGAAGAAATCCCAAACCTCATTTAAATGAGTTGTTTCCAGCTCCTCCCCATCCGAAGCTTTTGCTAAATTACTTTTACCAGCATCCAAAGGGCCTGATTTGAGCCCTTCCTCCTCTGGTGAAGATGCTAATGAATACCAAGAGTCAAACACCAAGGCACTGAAGGGAAATTAGGGGGTTTGGACTCTCTGCTGAAGATAAATCATTAAACACAAACTATATTTTAATTTTGTACATTACTGGGCCTTGGTGAGCTTTACACTTGGAGTCACTCTGTCAATCAAATCCTCCCCCACTCCTCATTGCTCTCCAGCCTCCTCTGCATGCTGCTGCGCCATTTATTCCTGAACTTCTCTAGAGTTGTCTTGATCCATCTTTTTCACCTTCCTCCTCCCTCTCTCTCCAACCCACCTCAATATTCTTTCCCAGCATGTATTTCACTGAAACTGCTTTTGTCAAAGTCACAAATGACTTCCACACTGACAAACTTGATGGCTAAGTTATTGTCTTTCTTTTCATTTAGAATTTCTTAGGCTATATTTAGATCACTTAAAGTACAAATAATTCAGGGATGATCTGTGTACACGACCATCATGTTTAAAAAGCGAAATATTACCAGTACCATCGAATGCCTCCTGTTTCCCTCCCAAATTGCTTCCTCTCCTCCTATTCTTATCACTCCCTAGATATGGTATGCTGAATTTAGCATTTTTTTTTTCATTTTCATGTGTTTCTTTACATTTTTTATTATGCAGATTCCTCTCACCAATAAAGGTTTATTTTTCATGCTTTAAAGCTCTGCAAATGGTGTTCAATTGTGCTTATTCTTCTTCAACGGTTTCACTCACTATCATGTTTATGGGACTCTTCCATGTGGCCCTAGCTGTAGCTCCTTCATTTTTTCAGATGAATAGACTGCATTGTACAAACACACTACAATTTACCTGTCCTCCTGCTGATAGAGATCACTTGGGGATGCTTCCAATATTTTTCTAAAAATAAGCAGAGCTCTTATGAGCATTCTTGTTTATATCCCCATAGTTGATTCTTGGTGCTCACCTCACTTGACCTCCTAGAGACATACTTCTCAGATCACTCCTTCCTGAACTTGGACTTTGAACTTGACTTTAGGGGGGCCCCATTCTTGCTTTCTCCCAATGTCATTGCCACTTCTCAGTTTCCTTTGCTGGCCCCTCCTCTTCCCAACCTCTAAATATTTGGGTGTCCCTGGTCTGAGGTTTAGTCTCTCCTCTCTTTTCTTTCTCACTCCCTAGATAATTTCATCTACTCCTATGGCTTTAAACACTTTTTTGTCCTGATAATTGCAAAACAATGTATATTGGTAGCTCTGCCCAGAAACTTTAGGCTGCTCTATCCAACTTCCTACTCAGTATCTCCACTGGGTTATCTAAATTTAACATATCAAAAGTTGATTGATTTACACAATTTCTCGCCAAACATTTTTCCTCTCCAAATCCTTTCCATTCATTGAGTTGAATCATTCAATCAGTTGCTCCAGGAAAAAAATAAAGTCTTCTGTTTTTATCCTGTAACCCACTCCAAACACTTAGAACCCATCCAAATTCCCAAGGCATCTATCTTAATTTCAAAATAAACAACCTCTCATCACCTCCACCTCTTCCAAGCTACCATACTCTCATCTGAACAACTTCATATTTACTATTTTCACGCAGATCCTACTACATGTCACAAAGCAACCCAAGAGATATTCGGAAGAGTATGATACATATTTCCATATAAACCATATCATACCTTCCCTCTGCTCAAAACTCCCCAGTAGCTCTCCATCTTATTTGTGATACAGTCCATGGTCCTTCCAGAGCCTGGGGAGTTCTAGATGACTTGCCAACCCAGCTCCTGGCCTCCTCCTGCCAACCCTCCCCCCTTTCCTTGCTGGACTCCTGTCACGCTGTCCTCGGCTGCTCCTCAGGAACTTTGCCTTTGCTAATCCTCCCTCTGGATTTGCGTGGCTCAGTTTTCACATGGTCCAGGTCTCTGCCCAAATGTCTCCTTCCTGACCATCTTACTGAAGGTTTCCCCCATTACTCCCTCTGCCCTCACCCAGACCGTTCTCTTTGTGTTATGGTCTACATTCCTTTGGAACTCTGGTTGCTCCAACTTGGACTTTTAGTCTTTGAGAATTAAGGTCCAAACAGGATTTTTAAGTATTTTTGTTTGGCATTTATGCTACTATGATTCATCTTATAAGAAAAAAGAAATGGATGACAGAAGTTCAAAGGCATGTAATCAAAGGTTCAGGTGCTAAGGGATATATTTTTATTCTGCTTTATTCACCTAAACCATGGTCACCCAACCCAAGACTCCCTAGAACAGTGGTGTAGATAGAACTTCCCATGTCCATTAGCTGAAACCTGCCCCGGACTTGCATGGTGTCATGAAAGTGATCTGAGAGCACAGACCTCTCTTGGGTCAGCTAATATGGATTCATTTAAGCGTTGAACAATCATGATGAACAATCACTCTCAGCCCTGCATAGGAATTCAGAAGTAGAAGACAAGGGAAGTCCCCCTACTCCAGAGGGTCATCAGAAGGTAAATGATGTACTGTGATATTTGGGGAGTGATACCTAATGCAAATAAAAAGAGATGTTGTGCTGCCAACGTTCAGAAGGAGAGCATCAAATAACAATAGTCTATTTTGAGCAATTGGAGTATGCCAGGCTCAGAGCTCAATGATGTATACACATTATTCTGTTGGCCTTAATAATAATCCTTGGAAGAAGATATCAGCATGATTCCCCCTTTTCAGATGGAAAGTTTGAGGCCCAAGGTCACACAGCCAGAAGTAAAGGATATGAGTTCTGTTTCATGGCAAAATCCAGGTTCTTTCCTCCCATCCTCTGCACTGAGAGGTTAGAAGTAATGTCAACCCCAGGAGTCCTGAGCTCTGAGCCCTCAGGGCCAGTCACCATGATAGAGCCTGGAAAATGAATGAGCTGGTGGTGTTCATTCTAGTCATAAAAATTTACTTAATACCAACATTGTACAAGAAGCTGCGGGGAAAGTGACGATGACAAGTCATAGTCACCATCCTTACAGAGATCACAATTGAGTCAGGGAAGAGACACATTTAGAGGTTGGTCCATGGAGAGAGATTGTCAGGGCTGAAATATGACCCTTGCACTCACATACAGAGTGACCTGGACAAGTCACTTCACCTGTCCATATTTCAGTACAGGATATTCCCTAAGGACCCATCCAAGGACACTGCACCCTCTCCTCGGAAAAGAGTTGGTGTATTTACACTCATACGCAGAATAGTTGTTCAATGTTAGGCAGAAGTATGACTTTGTTATTCTCTGTATTTGTAGATTATATACCATTTAAGGAAATGAGCGTGGGTTCTGATTTGACAGAGGGCGGAATGGTTAATTTTATATATCAATTTGGAAGGTGTTTTGGGTGAGAATAACATTTAAATTGGTGAGCTTTGAATAAGTAGATTGCTTTCCATAATCCATGGGTAGGATTCAACCAGTCAGTTGAAAGCCTTAATGGGGTGCGGGGAGCTTCCTGGAGCAAAAGGGATGCCCCAGCAAACTGCCTAAGACATGCTCTGCACTATCAATTTTCCTGTGTCTCAGGCTGCCATCCCATTAGGGCCCAGGGAGGATGCAAGGGGAGGGGAGGATGACTGGATATGATCAGTGCTTGCTGTATACATGTATAGAAACACTACACTGAACTCCATTAATATGTTCAGCATGTGCTAAGTTTTAAATGTAGATAGTCAAGGGGGGAAACATTAAGGATAAATAAGTTCCTCCAGGCAATTAAGTTTCAAGTGACTATCGAGTTGGGCCTTGAAGAACAGTCATGTGTACAAAGCAGAGGAGAGGAAATTTCTGACAGACATATACAGAGGGTCATGGGCGGAGCACACGGGGTGCATCCTGGGACAGTCCAAATAGCAGAGTGAAGTCTGAGCAGAAAACTTGTCAGGAAATGCCAGAAGCTCAAAAGGAGTCTGAAATGGAGAGTGGAAAGGTATGCAAGGATGTCAGAAGGCCTCAATCATGTTCCAATCAGACGATGGTAATAAGATGATGCATTGAAGGACTTGGACTTCTGGGCCACCCACACAGCATGAGACCCTGAAGAGGCCTCTCCAACCTCAGGTGAAGGTAGCCAGCGACTGTGAGCAGCTCACACTGTCTAGGCCTAGGAAGCAAAGCCACCAACTTCAGAATTGAATCCCATGCTTGTGGACTCGTATTCAACCTCTAATGCCAAATAAAATGCCTTTCATTCTAAGATGAGAAGAACTGTGAGGCTATTCACTCCTGCAGCTAAAATTTCCCCTCACTGCCTACTAAACACATTTTTTTTAACAATCTGGCAGTGATCTAAGCCTATTAAACTTCTCTGGCCATTGAGAAGTGATATTGATTTGTTTCACTTTTGCCATCATAGGTATTTATTTCTCTTTGCTTCTTTATCCCAGTTTTTATAATATCTGTGGTGGTAGATCCTGAAGCTCATGACTTGTGATTTGGGGACATTTGGAGGAAAAGGTATTACAGGGCATGTCACCACTGTTCATCATGATTTCTTAGAAATGGACTGAGCATGCAGACTTAGTGGTCTTGGCCAAACAAAGATGAAAAGGAACAAAAATCAGTGCATAATGAAGGATCTTCGTTCGGTTTCCAACCAGTTATCTCATTCCTTTGGACACTACCAAGTGCCCTGGGCTATTCTCAGAGATAAGGAAATGGAGATGAAGGTGGGCAGGGCCTTTGCCTACAAAGTGCTCACAGTGGAAATCAGATGTGCCACTAAAACCCTCCACCCAAAGATGGACATGGCTTTGATGCAAATGTGAGCTCTATTAAGGTCAGTGGGAACACAAAAGAAGAAGCATTCAGATCACCCCAGGGAGGTCAAGGGAGACTTAGAGGGGGTGACTTGCAGCTGAGATGTGAAGACTGTAGTCACCTGGAAGACAGGGGAAGGAGGGTGCTCTGCACAGAAGAAATTACAAGAGAGCACAGCATGCCTCTAACAAAAAGATTCCAGCACTCTCTCCGCCCAGTACTTATAACCAAAGCCAAAAGTTCAGCAGCTCACTTCACATTGGCAGCTCTAAAAACCCTAGGACATTCGTTCTGTAAAGAAACACCTACGTGCCCAGCACTTTGTGTTTCTAGTTCTCATCAAAACGCCTACACAACGGTCTTGATTCATGCAAGTGCTAAATGTGTGTCCAACCCTCTTTCCTTGAACTTTCACTGAGGTCAGAAATGTCTTCAGAGGTACCACAGAATGGGCCAGGTCTAGAGGAGCCATTGACTTCTCAGGGCTGCCACTGATGGACAAAGCCACAGGCTGGAGAGAAGACAAAAGAGCAGATGACAAGAAGTAGAACAGGCAGAAGACCAGAAGAAAGGCAGGTGAGATGAGAATAGAGAACCAAGTTTCCTTTGAGGGCTGGGGACGGTCCCATCAACAATTCCCATGGTCTACTCAGCTGACACCCAGCCCTGGCACCTACCTTCTCTGAAGTGGACATTACTAAAAGTCTCTTCAGGGGACACCTCATCAGGTCAGCCTCTGGGAGCCTCAGAGGTTGGGGACTCATGTCAGAGGAGAAGCTTGCTGCTTTTCAGGGCCCTTATGTCCTGAAGCAAGACGCCTCCAGCCCAGGAGCTTTCAAAGGCCTACAGAAATGTCTTAGAGCTCCAAAATGCCTCCCAAACCTGACTCCAAGTAGGAGAAGAGTCAAATTGAATTCGTTAAGTATTTAATTGGATGTCTACAAGATGTAACATAATGTCGACCTCCTTAATTGTTCAGTTTAATATTTACTAAAAAAAATTTAAGATTTTTCTCAACTCATGAGCATCCCTGAGTATAGATATGTCTGCTCCAAAATCAACCATTATAGATAATTTTTAAACCAAAATTAGAAAATGACTTCAAATTTTATATCAAATAAATAATTACAGTAAAATGAATAAATTTCCTGGGAAACAGGAGGCACTTGACAGCATGCCACATGCTTGGTGTGTTTCGTCGGGTCTGGGTTCGGCCTCAAAGGAGAAAGAGCCAGAGTCCTACAACATTTCCAAAGATTCCTGGCTTTCTTCCAGAGTCTTTCTTGATCATTTTCTAGAGTTTCTTGACCAGCATATTTCACAAGAAAATAAGAAATATGTTTAACTGCTTTTGAGTGATTCAAAATATTCCCTGGTAGTAAATAGTGTTCACTTGGAACTATGTTTGATTACACTGTCAGTGCAAGCTCAGATTCTTGGAATATTCTCTGGGATACCCTGTATTACAAAATGCCTTTCCAACATGTCACTTTTCCTAAGAGTGGGATTTACTTGACAAGGAAATAACTTATGAATGCCCATTACAGAGCTTAACATATATGTGTTTCTTATTAAATATTTGCTAAATAAACCAACACTCCTTCTAAGAGTCCGCCATACTGTATAGACACCCCCTCTGATACAAAATGTGTCACGTGCGCTGCTGGGTTACTGGATGGTTCTTTTCCCCGTTTTTTGCATGATTGTCTCTTTTCATTTAATTGTGAAATTCAGGAGAACAAGGGCCATATTTCATTCATTATCATATATTCTAGACCTGATGTGGTATATATTATGCTTTCAAAATGTATTTGTCAAGAGAATGAAAGAATAATAGATAATAAATCTAAAAGATTAAGGCCAGGTTTTCCTCTAATAGGTCTTCTCACGCTAATTCCGGTTTAATAATAATTTTTAAGTCCTAGTTTTTGAGTGGTTACTGTGAGCTATTGCATGCTAGATGCTTTTCAGTATTCTCATTTAATGTTCCCATGTCCTTAAAAAGGTAGAAGTGAGATAATGAAAGTGATATTCAAAGAGGTTAAATAAGGTGCTCAAGGTCATACACCTCAAGTATAATGAAGATGGCAATTGAACCCAGCAATACAGACCTCCTTTTCTCAAACAAGCTTCTTCCACTCCCTTCTGTGCTCTTGCCTTGCTCTTTGGGGGAGACTTGAGATCACATGGACATAAAGTTGTCAGAATTCCTGCCCAGACCACACACACCAGCAGCTCCTCAGACCACCCTGTCATGTTGTCCTCCACACCTGGGCTACCACCATACCCTGCAGGGGAAGCAAATGCCCAGGGACCCTGCTGTGACCACAGAAGGGGATGGAAACCTAGGCAGATGCAAGAGGCAGCAGCCCCTTTGACCCCCCTAAACTTTCCAGAGGGCCTCCTGCTGGAAGGGAAGGGCAGTATCTGAGGGCCAGGCACCTGGGCTGCTGGGCTCTTCCACTGAGTGGTTGTGCTACCACAGCCAAGTCTCCGAGTGTGCCTGGGTCATTCCTATGGCCTCGTTCAGGGCTAACGTCCTGTCTAAATGCCCAATCTCACTTCCACTTTTGTTTTGCACATCCCGGGGGATGTGCCTTTTCTCAAGCTGACGACCACTTGGTGCCTTACAGCAGAGGATGAATCTCCTCGGGAACTGCAGCCTTCATCAGGGTAACTGCCCAAGTGGCTGTTATTCTTCCAACCGTCTGAAAGCCCAGCTAACCACTTGCCTCAGTTAATAGCGAGAAGGTTAGGTTCCTTCTTAGGTTAATTATACATTGTGTGGAAAGCATTTCCTTTCATCAGTTCTAAATTTGTTCCCTTTTAATTTTGTCAAGTGCTGCCTCTTTCTCCCATTCGGGGAAAGGGCAAGAGGGAGCCTGCAATCGCTCGCTGCTCCCCATTCATTACCCTCGCCACCTTGGACAGCGCTCACCCCTTTCCTTCGCTCCTTTTGGGAAGAAAGATTTCATTTTTCTTGGTGCTGGAGTCACCCCTCCCCCCATATCCATCTGCTTTGCCCTCCCAGGGACCTTTCCTACTTCTGCTGTGTCCTATCTGAGATTAGGTGAGCCGCAAGGTAAATGAGGCAGTCAAGGTGAGGCGGGAGCACAGACTTATTAGAAGAATAACAATACTTTCCAATTGCGTTCCAGCTCTTTCTTAATACAGATTCCTGCCCTGCTCATCTTTTGAATTACCCCTTCTCTTTAGAAGCACATCCAAGATAACTAGTAGATTCTTCTTGCTCAGAAAGGTGCTGGTAATTTAAGACCCAAACGTAGCAGTTTAAATTTTTCTCTTGAGCCAGGCACAGTGGTGCACGCCTGTAATCCCAGCAGCTCAAGAGCCTGAGACAGGAGGATCACAAGTTCAGAGCCAGTCTCAGCAATGGCAAGGTGCTAAGCAACTCAGTGAGACCCTGTCTCTAAATAAAATACAAACTAGGGCTGGGGATGTGGCTCAGTGGTCTAGTGACCCTGAGCTCAATCCCTGGTACCAGGACCTTCGTTACTTTGTTCTCTAGCATCATGTTGTTATCCTCCCAAGAAAGAGAGAGGGAAGTTTCTTCAGGTGAAACAGTAAACCCAAGGGACCCAGAGGGCCCAGGCCCTGTAGGCATTAGGAGCCTGGCACTGAATCCTTGTGTTTTGATCTGGAAGTGGCATTCAAAGCCACCTAGTAGAACCCCCTCCATTAGGAATGCCAGGCCCCAAAACGTAAGTGGTTATCTAAGCCTCATATTCTTTTGATTATTTAACAACTATTTATTGAGCCCTTCCTGTGAGCAGACCTGGTGGTGGGTACAGAAAACACAAGGATGAATAAAGCAGAGATGATGATAGCAGCCGCACTCCTGAGAACCTGCCAGGCACTGTGATCACTCCTGCCACCCTCTCCTCAGTCTGGCCGAGCACTGTCATTGCCAGCCACACGTTTAGTGAAGAAACTGAGGCCCAGGAAGGTTACACGCTTACTCCTGGTCCCACGGCCAATAAGCTGTAGAGCTGGGAGTCACACCCAGAGGTCAGGAGCTGAGTGAAGCCCTCTGCAGCCTCCCTCAGAGCAGAGCTGGGGGATTTCCTCTGCTGTGCGTTACTTGTGGCTCTACCACACGGCAGCGCATG
Organism: Marmota flaviventris; assembly: GCF_047511675.1. Taxonomy (NCBI): domain Eukaryota; kingdom Metazoa; phylum Chordata; class Mammalia; order Rodentia; family Sciuridae; genus Marmota; species Marmota flaviventris. The sequence continues at coordinate 99,391,421 of NC_092509.1, read as the reverse complement.
GGGGACCTTTGGCTGTACTTAAATTCCAGGTCAACATCGGAGTCCTGGGCTGTGACCACGCAGAGCTTCTCAGGCTTTGTAAGTGAGGGCAATCGATTTCCGACTGGTGAGCTGCATGCACAGCCCAGGTGCCAGAACCCAGCACAGGGGGGAGTCTGGACATTTCTGAAGGAGGGTGCTCAGCAGCCTGTCCCCCCGAAAGGAGCTCTCATGGGACTGCTTAAGACACCTGAGGAGCAGCAGCACCATGTGGGCACTGGGGGCTCCTGGTGCTGATGGGGGCAGCTGACGTCCAGGGAGCACTCACTGGGCCCAGGCCCTGCCCCGCCCACAGCGCTTCACTGTCACCTCATTAAGACCCCCGACTCCCTGTGAAGTAGGATCGACTGCCTTCTTCAACAGAGGAGCCTGAGACACAGGAAGCTTAGTAAGCGTGCCCAAGTTTGCATATGCAGAGAGGATTCAGACCTGGGCTGCCCAATCCCAAGAAGGACTTTCTCCAAGATACCCAGAGAAAGAAACCCAAAGGCGCCCGGGAGGTCAGTGGCTCAGCGACCAAGTGCCCCAGCTCTCTTTGGCTTTTCTCTCCCTCTGTCCAGGTCATTGACTAGAATCCACAAGTGGAGAGAGGAGCTCTGCCCTTCTCCAGTGTCCCTGAAGGCCTAAGGCTCCGGCTGTTTATTACTGACTCCTCCTGATCTAATGGGAGTTGAAATTTCCATTAATTAACAATATAAATAAATAAATGGGTAGGAAAGACAGCGAGATGGTGGCCTGGTGCCGGAAGGCTCTGCTCCAGGCAGCAGTTCACACTTCATTAGCATCACGGCTCCTTGTCCCAGCCTGCCAGAGCAGCCCTTCTCCCCGAGACACACTCGGGGACTCCAGTTCAGAGGGGAGGCTTCCGTTGCCGCCTTCAGTGTTTCTGGGCATTTCTGCTTGGCCTTCTGTGATTTCTGATTGGTCTTTAAAGCTTGCCTCAAACCCATGGAACCTCGTGAGCACACTCCCCCTCCTTCCCACCGCGTCTTCAAGAAAGAACAATCCAGCAGGAGCTCTCCTGATGTCACAGTGTTGGACGTGAGACAGTGACTCAGGTCTTACGTTCCTCAGGTCAAACTGGAGTGGAAATGGCATTGTAGCAGTGAGTGTCTCACAGCAGGACGCTCTGGTAGAGCAGGACAAGCAGAAGGGAGGAGCAAAGGAGGCAGAGCTGTGGGGGTCCACCTGGCACACGTGGCCAGGTGGCACACTCCTGGCACTTGGCCTGAAACAGAAGTGGTGAGTTCAGCCCTCTGCCCTCCATGTGCAAAAGACGTACTGCGACAGCAGACAGCATTGAACAGGGACAAACTGCCTGCCTGAGACTCCATACCATGGAGTTTGTGGGGAGAGAGAGAGGATGGAGGGAGACGAAGAACTTCCAGAGTGTCTACATGGCAGGAGCGTGGGGTTGGACGATTGGCTTCTTTCAACTTAGACATCTAAGCTGGAAGGCTCCTGCCCAAGCCGCCCCAGCAGAACGCGCAACTGCTTCACGTTGCTGTGGCTTAGCTGGAGTTCATGGGGAAGAGGGTCCTACAAGCTGCCCCTGGTGCCACTACTGTCATGGAGACTCATAAAATCCCAGGAGTGGAGACTTGTGCTGGGCCAGGAAGCGAAGCTAGACAGCCCTTTCTGCTTCCTTTTCAAGAAATGGGGTCAGCAGCTCAAATAGGTGAGTGCAGTGGAATCAGAGAAGAAGTACTTTAGGAGTGGAGGCAGAGACTTGGAACTAAGGACCTGAAGTCAGATTCTCAACTTCAGTCCCTATGGAAGAGGACATTTATAGAAATTATAGTTCCAAACAGAGAGATGGCTTGACCCCAGGGGGAGGTTTGGAGACTTTTCCTCAGCATGGACAACGTGGCTTTCTGAGGGGCATCTTCTGGATCCAGACTCCTTCGGCTTAGAGCCCTCTACTCTGCACAGTGCCACTGCTAACTAGGATGACACTCCAAAAACCAAGGAAAGGAAGGTGGCAGGGAGGGGCAGGGAGGGAGGGCCCCAAATGCTTGGGCTTATTAAAAAGAGTCTCTGAAAGATAAATCTGTTTTTCACAAACATATAGTATATTTTAAACATATCGTATGTTTTAAAAGACTTAGGCATTTTAAGACAAAAAGAGGGTAAAAATTCTGATGTTAAATTAGGGTCTTCGTGCTCTAAATGCTTGGCTTCACGGATGCCAGCCAGAGATGCTGTGGGAGTTTGAGGATGGGGTGAGGATGCACGGAGCCCCGCCCTATCCTTAGCCCCGCCTCCCACACTTTTTAAAATTTTCCTGTTTTTGTTTTCCCTGAGAAGGATAAGATCCCTTACAGTCTGCCTGCTTCCCTCCACAGTGTTATTTTTATAAATATTGTTGCTGTATTTTGGCTTCTTTGAGGTTAAGGTTAAACTTAAGGGATATCAACCTAGTAGTTTGGGGGCAGGGTGGGAATGAGGACAGGGACACACTTTAGGACACCAGAAAGAGCTCTCCCGGCATTTCTAGCTTTCTTTCAAATTAAAGTGCAGATCATGTCCTCCCTCGCTCCCTCTCCTCCTCAGTGCTGCCCAGGCTCCTCAAAGGCGCAGAGAACAAGCAACCTCTGGATTGTTTCATTGAGAAAGGACCAGCTATTCTTAGCCAGGAAGTTCCCGGTGGCTCTGACAGCCAGCCTCTCTGCCTCCCCCTGAGACAGTTCCTTCTATAATGGTAGCTCTCCGCTCAGTCACATATTGGAATCACCCTGCTGCACTTTTTAAAAAAATGTCAGCGCCTGAGCCCCACCTCCAGATACTTGACCTAGTTGCTCTGGTAAGTGGTTCCAATATTCAGCCAGGTTAAGAAAAACTGCTCAAACGTGGGAAATGAGTTAATCATCCATTTCCCTTATCCTCAACAAATAACCTTCTCCCCATTTCTGCTGAGACGAGAGCCCAGTTACACTCATGAGCAGTCTACCTTTGGCTTTGTTTATTTGGCTTTGGGATAGTTTTTAATGAATTAGGGAATTAAAATCTTTATCTTTCAGAGAGATAGCAAGACTTTACAAGAATCAACTCATCCCCCACTCGGCAGAAATAGAAGAAATAGAACAGGTTTCAAATATTCACTGGAATCTAAGGTCCTGAGACATTCTCCACATGGAGCAATTTCACAATGGACATGAGGTACATGGAGTCCAGCATCCCTCACCCACAGGCTGCACCAGAATCACTTGTGTCCTGCTCAGTGTCCCACATTATTAACCCAGGTTACCAGATTTCATCCCTAGAAATGCTAGTTCATCAAGTCTGTGGTGGAGACCAAGAAGCTAAAGCTGAAACACACAGCCTAGAACATTCTGACATGCAGGCAGTTTGGGAACCACTCACTTAGACAATTTCTCTCTCGAATGGTGGCACATCTCCATCTCTACAGTAGTGTCTTCAACCCTCCTCCCTTAAAACTTCCTGCCCACACTTTGTGCCCAAAGTTTGAGTTGCGTTGATACTATGTAGCCCTCCTTAAAAAATGTGATAAGCGTGTCCTTTATACAGTTAGAGTTTGTGTTGAAATTTTTTAAGATAGAGCAAGAATTAGAGTTGTTAGGACCATAAAACCCTCATTGGAAAGAATAGGTTTTTAAAAGCCAGACAGGCAGATCACAGTGGGTACACACTTGGATCTGGAGGTAAGTAGAAAGGGGAAAAGATTAGAATAAGGACTTGATGCTCTTCATACTCAATGGCTACATAAGGGTCTCCTTACTGGGTGCTGAAGAGAAACAACCCAACTCCATCCTTCTCCTCAGGCCACGTGTCCAGTGCAAGGTAAATAAGAGAAACCTTGAGAGAAAAGCCTGGAGGGAGCCAGGGTGGAAGAGACTATGAGAGGGAATGGAAAAGACTTTGGTAAGGAACATTACTGAAAAGTCTCCAAGGACAGTTTGGCATCAAGGAAGAAAAGCATCAAAGAAAGAAAAAATAAGATTGGCCACAGGCCCCACCACCAAGCACTCAGAGCCCAAGTCTCAAGCAGCTAGCATGCCCCTGTTCAAAAACACAAAACCCTTGGGCCCTTCAGAAAGTCCTTTTTCCTGAGAGCAGTAGATACCACGCTGGTGTGCGATGGGCTCTGCCACCTTTGCCACAGAACTCCTTTACCACTTCACAATCTGTCCCTTATAGCTTCCTGCCTGCAGAAATCCTGAAGGCTGGGAAGCTCCTGGGAGCCAGCCCGCCAGGTAGAGTTACACGTGTGGGGGTTGAGTGAAGATCCAAGGAGACAGTGTCTGGGCATTTGTCATCAAATCCCTCTGATTTTCTCTTTTTAAAAAACTCAACATCTGTTACATGTCATGCATTTGCATACACATTACCTCGCTTCACCTCACCCGGGCGGCAGGGTTACCACTCACATTTTACACATGAGGAAATCAGAAGTTCAAAAAAGTGGTGCAAGTAACCCAAGGAGGCAGAGCCAAGACCAAACCCTGTTCTTCTCTTACCAAGAACAGTGTTCTTTCCGCTGCACCCCTGCTGCCATTGCATTGAAGCTTCAGGGTTTGGTCCACTAAAACTAGAAGGTCATCTTTTTGCCATTAATTCTTAGAATATGCAAAAGCCATTCACTGTAGGGCAGTTATTAAAGCCATAATAGATTTAGGAGACAAATGCATCAGAGGAAATTCTTCATTCCTTTCTAGTCTCTTTCTTAAATTTTCCTCACTCTGTTGGAGCTCTTGCTATCCCCTGTCTTTTATTCATAGTGATTCCCTAGCAACCTTTTCATCCTGATGGATTATGTCCAGGGTTATCTGTAAATGTAAGAATAATTATTATATTCACAATTTATTAAGTGCTTATCATGTCAAGAAACAACTAAGGACTTCATAGGCATTATTTCATTTAATCCTTATAATAAACTTTTCAAGATCAGTTCAATTAGCATCTCTATTTTACCCATGAGGAAACTAAGGCATACAACTCATGTAACTTACCCAAGATCTCAGAACCAGTTAGTTCAGAACTTCTGGAGATTCAGACCTAGGTGAAAGCCCAGAACTCATATGCTGAAACCAATCTAGACAACTCAGTACAACCCTAAAGTTCTCAGGCCAGAACTTTCAGAAGTGGCATATGGCCCACACCAGAGTTCCACAAAAGAGGATGAGCATTGGATTAAAGCATTGAGACTAAGGTAAAAATAGATCTGGCTCTTATATTTGATGAGAGAAGAAGAAATGGACATCAGAAGCTTTTCTGGAAAACTGACTCGGGAAAAGAGAGAAGAGAGAGACACCATTAAAAGCAAATCACTCCTGGTAAAAGAGTGCACAGGGAATTTACACCCTGTAGCACTCTCTGCTCCAAGAACTTAGCAATAAGAGATAAAACATAAAGTGTAAAAAAAAAAAAGTCAGAGGTAAGGCTCACAACAACATAAAGATTTTTACAGACCAGAATTACAATAAATTATAAAATGGTAAGTGAGACTGGAGCTGCAGCTTACTGGATTCTGGATCTGAATAAAAAATAATAATAAATAAACTCTGTTTAGGAAGCTGGCCATCTACAACAAGGAACAGAGGAGTGCTTATTGCCTTTGGTCTGGAGACTTCCCTGATCTGCAACCTTCCTGGGCCATAACTTTTAACAGGCTATAGGCCAAGTGGCTAGAAGACCCAAGACACATGCTCAGAAACTGAATTCAGAAGTTCATGGTTTGGAGACTCCATCAGTGCTATCACCAGGTCTCTTAGGAATAAGTAATACAAATAGTTGAAGTCTAGGGTGCCAGGGGCAAGATGGAGAAAAGAACAAAACCATTGGACACAAAAAAAGTATAAAAGGAGGAGGGGAGGGAGAGAGAAATATGAAATTACCAATATTTAGCCAGCACACCAAAATTCCAAAGCACACAAAGAAATATTTCTGCTAAGAAAAATGTTCAACAAAATCCCAGACTATAAGAGAATAATATTTAGAAAACACAAAGAGGCTAATAAAGCCAAAACTTCCATTTAAAAAAATACAAAAATTATGAGACTACAGAAATCACATGGAAATGAAAAATTACCATTCAAAACATTATAAATAAGAGCTATCTTGAATTTAAATTTCAACTAGTTGAATAAATCTACAATGAACATTTAAACAATTATACTGAGAAATTTTTTTAGAATGTATTACAGCAAAAAATATAAATTAAAAAACAGCTAATAAACATGGAGAACATAATGAGGTTTTGAACAGAATGAGAGATGATCCAGGAAAAAATATATAAATAAAAGAAAATATAAGAACTAAGAATTTCCCAAAATGTAATAATACAATAGTCATCAAATCAAGACCACCCTATGACTACTAAGCAGGATATAAAGACAAATCCACATCTTAACCTCATAGTAAATCTTCAGAACATCAAGAAGAAATAAACTTAAGAGCTACCAGAAAGAAAAGCCAAATTATCTACAAAGGAATGAAACTTAGAATGACAGCAGACTTCTCACCAGAAATATAGAAGACAGGTAACAATGGAGTTATGTCTTTAAAATGCTAAAGAAAAATAAATGCCAACCTAGAATTGTACCAAACAAAGATAATTTTCCATCACAAAAAGACAAAGAGTATATCACCTTTATAACCTTACCAAAAGATGCAAAAGGGATGTACTTCAGCAATAAAAGTTAATCCACAGGGGAAAACAGCTCTATGGTCTTTATCTTCCAAACCAGCAGAGAAATTTTAAGAAATTGATGGAAAGACTAAAGAAAATTTATCCATCAATAGAAAGCAAAAAGGTAAAAGATAAAAGAATCAAGAAAAAGGATGATAAAAATACAAAATAAGTCAAAATATATCATACTGGAATTTGTCTTGAATACACCCATTATTTCTTAAAATAGACAAACCAAGAACAAAATACCCCATTGCCCCTCCCCCCCAAAAAAAAACACTAAAAATAAAGGGTAAAGTACTTAGAAGCCATTTGTCAATATCCAACAAATTTCAAAATGACCCAAATTCTCACTTTTTAGTAATATGCCACAGAACAATGTTTTTCAAACTGCATGTTGTGACCCATTCTTTGTTCATAAGAATCAATTTAGTGAGCCACAACCAGAATTTTTAAGTTAATAAATAGAATATGTAAAGAAATAAAAATAATAGGATAGAAAAGAACAGAATAAGTTAGGTTATCAGAATATAAATCAGAGTTCTCCATGGTCATAGGAGTATCATTTCATGAAACTTTTCTTTATGAGATGTGTGGATGTATGGGGGGGCGGGGTGCAACTCGCATGCATGCAGAAGTTGCAATGTAAAATGCATTTCTAATTTTTTTTAAGTGTGAGAAACCCTAACCTAGAGAAATCCTGGCAATTGCACACCAGGAGAGATGTACAGGAATGTGCCCTGCAGTATTGTTTGTGATCAGGAAAAAAATGGAAACATGTTCATCAAGGGGATAATGGACAAATTAATTGAGGTGAATATGAATAGAATGAAATACCACACAACAAGAATTTCCCAAAATTGAATTATTGAACCTAATTTCCCAAAATTGAAATTATTGAACCTAAGTATGCCAACAGGAATTTTTATCCAAAACACATAATATGGCATGATAAAAGCAAGATGCATAAAAATAAAAACAAGACACAAATATTTATATAGAGTTTGAAGAAAGAAAAAGAGTATGTTGTTATGCATACACACCCACACAATATGTAGATTAATGTCATAAGAGATGTAAGGGGGTGATAAATATGATAAATATCAAATTTATAAAGGTCATAAACTTTTGGGAATGGGGGTAGGGAAGACTTGGTAATGAAGTCAGGTAATGAGAGGCTTCAACCAAATCCATAATGTTGTATTAAAAAAAAGCATGGAAGTAAATATGGGGGAAATGTTAAAATTTGGTAAGGCTGGGAAAAGAAGATACAAGTGTTAATAATTTACTACTTATACTTTTCTACATATCTCTACATACTTTCATGGTAAAAAAAAATTATAATTTTCAAAAATCAGTGATTTTAAACCCTGGGCTAACCATGGGGTCAGCCATAAGCTTCCATCTCCCCAACCTTCCTAATTTGCTTCAGCAAAGTTCTGAGCATCATCGACACCCTCTCTCACTCCGAAGCAAGAGACACAGCCAACTCTTCATTGGTCTCCTGATGCAAAAGAAAATTTCCTACCCTGAGTTATGGCCCCTCAAATGTATTTTTACCTGCAGCCAAAGCAGAGTTAGAACTCAACTCTGTGTACAAAATAAAAAAGAAAGAAAAGCCTTCACATTAAACCTGGGTACAACAGAGGTTCCACTGTGCTTCTCATGAGCAAAAGATGAATGCATCACCTCACTCCATCTAATGAACATTTCAATCTTCTAATAAACACCCTAATAAAGAAAAATTGAGGCTTAACTCACTTTTATTATAGAAACTGACACATCGAAAGGTCTTAATTGGGCTGAAAACAGCTTCCCATAATAATACCCTCCCTAATTGATTCATTAAAGGGGCCCCTACTGAGGCACAAGTGCAAGTTCCAGGAAAAGGAATGAAATAAACTCCCAATTTCCCACTGAGTGGCGATGATCCCTCTGCCATCGACTCCCCGGGCCACTGAGGAGGAAGTGAAGGATGTCCAAAGCCTAAGACCATTCTTGCAGTCCCCAAGTGGGCACAGAGCTGAAACACCATCTCCAGGCACCCCTCCTTTGTGGTGACCGAGGACAGAGACTCTCGAGGAATTCTCTCCTGCTACGAGATGAACCCTCAAACAAGCAACCAGGCAAGGGGATATGTTGATAGCAGGAGATTAAAGCTTTCTACAAAACTGAACAAAAATCACCACATCCCAGCATGGTGCAGCAGGGAGAGGAGAAGCAGATGAGCAGAGGGAAGACGCATGAGGAACAGATGACAATGACCTGTTTATGGGAAGCGTGGCTTTGAGCATAAAATGTAGACGATATTGTGCAGTCATGACAGACCTGGGATTTGAAGTTAGGTGGACATGAGACACAGTCCTGCTCTATCCACCAAACAAGCTCTGTCATCTTGGACAGATTATCAACCCCTTCAAAATCCATTTCCTCAGCTATAAAATAGGAATTAATATGCTACTACCCTACTACAGCAGTCAGAGTGAGCCAGAATGTTTTTTTCTTTGGTAGGGGGTAACAGGGATTGAACCCCCAGAGTTAACCACTGGGCCATATCCCCAGTCTTTTTTTTATTTTTTCATTTTAAGACAGGCTCTGGCTAAGTTTCTTAGGGCCTCACTAACTTGCTGAGGCTGGTCTTGAACTTGTAATCCTCCTGCCCCAGCCTCCTGAGCCACTGGGATTACAGGCGTGTGCCACCATGCACAGCATGAGTCAGATCTTATCAGATTTTGCTCAGAACCCTTCAGTGGTGCCTGGGTACATGCCTGTTTGTGATCCACCCTGTCCATCACCTCTCTGACCTCATCTTCTAGTCCCCTTCCCCAATTCCCTCTGCTACCTCTCACCCCTGGCGCTCCACCCAGCTGGATGCTCCCACCTCAGGCCTTCCTGCCTGGCCTTGCCTCAGCTCTCTATACCTCTCCCTGCCAAGCCTTTGACCCAACATCACCTCCTTGGTGACCACCCAATTTCCTCTGCTTGCTCTGTGCCCCCTGTCCCCACTCTCCTTTCTCCACGGCACTCATCCCCCTTGAGCATTCTACAGGACTCGTTCACTACATCACCTGTGTGTTTCCCGTTGTTCTGCTCACAGATCTGTCCTGAGCCCCTCAAACAATGAAGCAGAAAGCAGGTGCTTAATTTTTGTTACATGAAAACCTCATAAAATTGTTCTCACGACTGAAGGAGATGAGGCACCTCTGGATAAGCACTTATCCAAAGGCAGACGGACAGGGGCATTCAGGAAATATCATCTATTGTTTTCACAACCACTGATATCACTGTGATTATCATTATTTTCCATCCAACATGAGGCATATTAACCAACTGGGTGACGGTGCTTTTAACTGCTGGTTCTCTGGGACGGAAGACAGAAGTAGGTTGAACTAGCCTCTGACGCTGAATGACATGTGCTGTGGACCAAAGCAGCTGGGTCACCTGCAGACCCTACCCCCCACACACACACCCGCTTTGCATCCAGGACTGAGGGCTCCTGCAAGGTACTAGGAACCTTCTCTCTCTTGTCCCTTTAGGGCTGTTTTGCTTGTAAATAGTGACTACACAGCACCTGCATGTCCACGGGAGGCTAGAGAGGATTTTTTCTACATTTAACAAAGACTAAAGGAGGAAGCAGGGAGACAACAGACTTGCTTGCTGGAGTCCTCAGGATGAAAGCTTCTGCCCTCTGTCTGAGACCTTCGTGTTTCTGTCCAGGAAGAAAAGAAAACAGCACCCATCCGCCCACCCCGCAACCTCCCAGGCACTAATGAGATGTTTTCTTTGTCAAACACTTAGGAGGCCCTGTGACGAAACACCACCCTGGGTAAACAATGGATGGAACAGACCCATTAACGGAAGGTTCCACTGCACCTTCTGCTTCCTGAACAGGAAGGAAAACAGGGGACAACAGGAAAACAGGAAGGAGCAGAGGACACAAGGAGCCCTTCAGCTGGGAGCCAAAGCTGCTCTCCACTTCCCAGCTGATGCACTGCGGGAAGCGTGCAGCCAGGGCTCCAAGTGCAGGTCTCTGTGTGTTTTCTTTCCCACAGTGCCCAGCTCCCTGTGCGTGCTGCAGATTTCACCCGTGCAAGGAAATGCAAGTTGGTATGTCTCAGTGTACACATGGTGCCATCAACACAGCCATCCGCAAGGATGTCAGGAGGCAGGAGAGGGCTCTGGTTCAAAAGCACAAGCACCTGACTAAGAAGGCTCTGTGTCCAAACCTGAATCTGCCAGTTAACATCTGTGTGACCTCAGCGCAGTTACTTTACCTCTCCGAGCCTCAGTTACTGCATATGTAAAATGTGATGATGATTATACTTAAATCCATAAATTCTGTAGAAGAATAGATGAAAGATTGCATGAAAACACTTACTATTGAGTCTGGAGCATAGTAAGCACTCAGTAAAAAATTACCCTTGGGGGAGTCTAAGGAACTGAACTTGAATGTCATGGGATTCAATGATCCATTCATCCGGCAAATATCTGTTGCATGCCTGCTGGTTCCAGGTTAGAGTCCATCCGCTGAAGATGCAGCTGCGAGCGAAGCAGACAGGTTGTCCTGCCCTCGCTAATAGAGAACGGTCTACATATAGAGAGAGAATCAGAATTTACTAGGTGCCAGGCAGTGTCATAGGTCTTCACCTGTATTAACATACTTAATGCTTACGACTCCCCCTGAGACACACTACTGATGTTATCTGCATAGGACAGAAAGTGTGACTGAGGCACAAAGCAGTTAAGTAAATGGCCCAAGGTCCCAAATCTCTAAGTATCAAAGCCAGGGATTTAATCCCCTTAGACTGACTCTGGAGTCCACCCCCTGGAGCAATCCACACACTGCCTTCCCGGAGCTCCTAGACAGGGAGCTTTCCGTGGGAGAAACCGTGTCCCATTTATTTGTGTGCTATGGCAAGATGCGTGGCTGTGAGGCTGCTCAGTAAATGCTCAGTGTAGGAATGAAGAGGGCAGATCCTCTTTGAGGCACTAGAGCTACTCTTTTGCTGGTCTCATGACGCCTCTCTATAAACCCTGAATATGCAATGAAAACACACTATTCTTTCTATGCATAGAGAATATTATTGATCTTCTTCTGTCCATAAGTTATTAAATGTAAGGCTGGGTTTTTTTCCAGAAATGGTGAATTTTCTTTGAAACTCTACCCTGTTCCCCTTAACCCAAAATGCATGCACTTGAAAGGGGTCTGGAAGACTTTGAGCTACATTTTTAAAGTCCAGAATTATGTGATGCTAAGGGGACAAAATACACAGTGCTCCTACTCTTTAACTTTGGAAACCAAGGACACCCCAACCACACCCAGCAGATCTCCCTGAAGACCGATGATGCTCACCCACCCCTGGAACTCTTCACTCAAGGCTATTTGTGCAAAAACTGAGGGACACTGCAGGGGCCACAACTGAAAAAGAAGATGACACAGGTAACCGTGACACCGAGGGAGACAGAGTCAGAAGAAAGAGGAGAGTCCTGAGGGACTCAGATTGACAGTTCAGTAGACTGGCTTTTCTGTACTGAATATAAATTGTATTTCATATCCTGTATTTTCTTTATTTAATACCGTGTATATGTAAATATATGGTCTAAGTATATTTTATATATCAGTCATATTAATAATATAACATTATTTTTTTATTAAAACTGCCACTTAGTAAGAACATTTACCAGGTTCTGGGTTTTTTCACATTACTTTATTTAACTCCTATAATAACCATGAATAGCAGTACTACAATCCCTATTTGTTATGGAGTAAACTAAGTTGTTTTAATGCAGACACAACAAAAATGCAATGGTTTCAACAAGAACATTTTTCCTCCTCTGTGTAATAACCTAGAATCAACATTACATGTAGTCTTAGCTGCTATAACAAGGAGGCTAAGAAAAAAAAAGACTTAAACAAGATAAAAGGTTTTTTTCCTCCCATGATAGGGGCTGACTGTGTAGGTAGCCTACCCTCACCAAAATGTGGCTTCCATTTAAGGGATCCAAGTGACTCAGCTCCCACAGTCCCATCCCAGCCAGCAGGAGGGGGAGAGAGCAATGAGAGAACAGGCTCATGTCTTTTAAGGCACAGACCAGAAAGAGCACACATCTCCTGGACCCCTCTGGCAGAAACCTGGTCACAGAATTGCCATGAGGAATCAACCAGTAACCAGAAGGCATCTGATAAATGTTCATCTCTTTTCCCTCTCTTTTTGACATTGATATCTTGAAAATGAATCCCTGTATGATTGTTTGAATTCTTACTCATCAAAAATTACCTCCCCTTCCCCTGGACGACTGTGGACAGTGCATACTCCCCTGCTCCAGGGATGTTGAGCTCAGTCATGTAATCTGCATTGCCCAGTGGAATGTGAGTGGACAGGACACCAGCCAAAGCTTTGACTGTTATGTGGATCAGCTGGGCTCCTTGTGCTCGGTGATGCGAAACAAGAAGAGCTTATCCCCACGTAGCTGCTGGACTTTTCAGTCGAGGCTGCAAGCAAACCCATATGGAGCCCAGCCTGCAGCTAACCTAATCACTGCACTACCTAAAATGGGGCCATTTACAGAATCCATGGCAAAGACACACCAGCACACCTGGGGATGTCAGCAGAGGGTTTCTTATTGTGAGTCACTGAGTTTGGGGACATTTATATTTATTACATAGTATTATTGAAGCAATTGTTAGCTGAACACAGAAACTGGTGTCAGAAGTGGGGTTCTGCCATCATGAAAATCTAATACATGTGACTGTGGTTTGGAGAGCAGGCAGCAGATGGTAAAGAAACGGTAACGGAAGGCTGGAACCACGTCATCCTGAGTTATTGCAAGAAGAAGTACTTGGCAAAACTCATCCGTAATGATTTGGAAGACAGAAAATATGCCTAATGAACTCAAAGCATCCGACAAGAAAGCGTCAAGGCAGAATATTGATTGTGTAATCTAGTGGTAACTAGCAGAATAAGGTATTACAAGGCAAAGTGGAGTTTAAAAGAGAGCTGACCAATTTGCCGGCAGAATGAGAGCAAACATAGAAAGCCCCAAAATTCCAGGACTTGCATGTCTGAAAAGTGAATCTATTTTTCACCTTATTTTATCAGTCTCAAAACAAGGACTAAATCAAGGGTGTGGCTGTCACATCCTTTGTTACAATTTCTCAAAGGACTGATGCGATACCTAGCCATTCTTTTCAACTGAACAAATGCTCCTAAAAACACAAAAGGCATGTAGGACCACAGAGGCCTGAGCTACCCAAAGCAGCCAATATTAAGTTTTGAGAGAGAGAGAGAGATCTCAAAATGCATCACAGATGTACCTTTTGGTGCATGGAATTCACTGAAATCAGTGAAACCTTTTGAAGCACCTATATTAGTAAAATGCTACAACCTGAGACTGTAAGTGTTTGAGGTATAAAAGCACTTGGGCCAGTGGAATGTGAGTGGACAGGACACCAGCCAAAGCTTTGACTGTTCTGTGGATCGGCTGGGCTGATTTCTAAAAGCAGAAAATTTCTAAAAGCAGAAAACAGGCTTGCAAGTTACTCATTCTCTAACGTCCTGGTCAGAGGTGACCACGCATGGAACACGGTGGAAGATGGAAAAGGAGGACCCCCTGGAGATTGCAGTCGAAAGACACAGTGAACACTGGACTGAAGAGTCACTCCCAGGAGCAGAATGAGGGCCTCATCCAGAGGTCAGCAGACTGCAGCCCACAGCCACACCCTGCTGACACCTGATTTAGTAAGTAAAGTTACATCAGCACACAGCCAGCACCGCACCTTTGCACATGATTGTTGAAAAGTTGTAACAAGACAGCCGACAAAAGCTAAAATAATTGCTTTCTGACCCATAATAGGTGCCAGTTAGTAAAAGAATCTGTAGACCCCCCAGCTTAATACACCTGGCTCTAGTTGCACAGCAGGATTCTGAAGTACTGTAGTGACCACCCTGTGCCCACCCTTCTTTCCTTCTTCAGAGAGGAAGATTCATAACAATTACTCTGCCTCTGTTCAACATTCTGTGTTGGGAGGTTGAAAAGCAAATCACTTGTCTTTTTAATTAAATAGGTGAATTGTCAATAAAGCCATATTAGAATTTGAGATGAATTCAAGATCCTACCCTTTAAATTTGATGTGGATTGATGCCACATGCAAAGGTCTTCAAAGTTGTACAATAGAAAACACAAAGTTACCACAAAGACACCTGGTTGTGATAAAGTATATTTTTCAGGTAGGATAAAAGTGACTCAGAGGCCAGATGATCCTTCCTAATGACATGGGATTGTCCAGGTGACTTCCTTTGGCCAAATGAATGTCACCAGGGATAGCAGGAACAAGGGCTTTGGATGTGTTTAGGCAGTTTATCTTGGGTCTTGTATTCCTGTGATCTGTCATGAGCGGAGCATTCCTTCAATCTAGTCCTCAAAATAAACATGTGGACCAGGCCTGAAATGAAGATGCAGCCTTAGACCACGTCCAGGGAGCCTGAAGCCTGAAGCAGGGCCTCCCGGGTGAGCCCAGACCGGGTCCTCTAACTGCAGTCTGCAGACCCATCCCGGAGAGCACAGGCGCCGAGAGCCACTGAGCCTAGGAATGCATGATTTTACCAATAGCTGGTGGATACGCGGGGCTTCCAAAAAAGGATGAGGTAACTGGAGTCTAGGAGATGTCATTTCACTTCAGAAATCAAAGACTTCCATCCAAGTACCCTGCCACTTGCCTGTTACTTAAATGGAGGAAGTCACTATACCTCTCAGAGCTACTAGGGATTATTTAATTATGAAATGAGGACAGTAGAAACCCAAATCAGAAAGTCATTGTAAGATTAAATTAGTTAATGTATTTAAACGTGTTTTGTAAATAGAACAAAGTCTATATATACAACATATTCCCATTATTGCACTTCTATTGACACAACGCTGCCTCATTTCATTGTTAATTGGTGGTGGAGAGGGACTTGTACCACTTCTGTCCTCTGACTCCAAAACGTGGTCATGCAAGGTCTGAAAAGATAAAATATCTGTAAGCTATGGGCATTGTAGTGGTTTAGTCCCTCTTGATTTTGTTTATCTGATTTCCTGATCTCTCTCCAATTAGCACGTGTAATTTTATAATAAGAAAGTAAAACAATAAAAAGGTTATTCTTTTGCAAATTGACTATGCTCTCAGGCCTTTACTCCTGGGTCCTCCTCCCCTCACCTCCCCTCCCCTCCATGGTAACTCGGATCATAGCACCCTACCTATCAGACTGAAAGAGGGGTTCTCTGAGTCCCCACTCTTCCCTCATTACAGAAAGAGGACAAATCAGAATGTTCTCCTTTCTATACCAAACAAAAACCCCTGGAAACCCAACCAGTCAACTGGATCCCCAGCAAAGAGAAATCCTCCAGGAGCACTTTCCATTTAGAACTGTGTCCCCAAACTGTTTTCCACATGCCCCTGTGTACCACAGGCCCGGAATCTAGGGTGTTACGACCTGGTTATTTTGTGTTCTTGTCAAGATGTTTTTCTTTCTGCAAAATGCCAAAGGGAAGAGCACAGGTTTCCTAGAAATGGCTCTAAATTATCTCCCTACACCCACGAGTGTGGGCGTCAGGGACGCTGGACACCGTCCACCACCGGGAGAGGGGGAAAAGGTCAAGTCAATAACACTGACAAGATCCATTTGTTCTACAAAGACAGCCAACACAGGTTTCTGGGGAGGATTATTTGAGAAATAAATCTACCCACACATTTCCTCCCACTCCTTCAGCAAGCAGCAGACCCCACCAGAAACCTCTCAGCTGGCTTTCTAACAGAGCGGCCAGGCTGGGCAAGAACCGGCATCAGAGTTCCCCTCTGACACATGGGATCACTGAGTCACTTGTAATTTCATCTGCTCAATAAGCTCTTCTTGCTCCACAGACTAGGCTGTCCTGAGCAGTCCATGGCCCCCAGCGCCCGCGGTGGACCAGGATGGAAGCCTGAGGCTTGCAAATGTGGGGGAATGAACACTTGGTCAGGTTCAGGAGGCCCCACCTTCCAACCCAGCCTGCTGCTGTTCACAGCTGAGTGGCCGTGGACGGCTGCCTGAGTGGCAGATGACGGAGTATGCGGTATATGGATGGGCTCCATGCTCCTACCAGCCAGGCCACGTCAACGTCATCATTATCACCGATGACATTCCCTGAGCACCCTGCATGTTCCAGGCACCATGTTAACAGCTTTGCCTGCATTATCTCGAGTGAGCCTCAGAGTAATTCTTTGAGGTGCTATGAAAAGCCCTACGTTATACAAAGAAAGAGGCCTCGTTGTGAAGAAGCAACTTCCCAATACCACACAGTGCTGCCTGGGGACCGGAATCCAAGTCTAACCAGCTTAGAAACCCACGCTCTCCATCACTAAGCCTTACATGTTTCCACAGCCACACCTCAGGCTGTCGGGTGCCCTTTGGGGCCATCACCTCTTCTCCTGAACAGTTTCTTTAGCCATGGTAGCCAATTTCTTAGAAAATTGCTAAAAATGCCTTGGGCAGAAGGAAGCACCGCAGGCAGGCCCGGGTTCCCTCACAATGGGCAGCCATGAGTGCCCCCCCCCCACCTTCCAGAGGGCCTAAGGCCCTAAAACCTGCTCAAACTGCAGCAAATCCTACCAGAAGGAGGGAAACGAAGGAGGAAGTTACAAAGGGTGCCAGCCACATCCTAGGAACATGATAGTTTGAAACAAATTTGAGAGACCATCTGAGATGGCAAGAAAAAGAAAGAAAAACATTCTGTGGTCCAAGGAGCTTAAGGGAGCTACGGCAACTTAGGCCATATCGCAGACCCATTGGACAGGGCCTTCCATTCATTCTCCCTGGACTTCAGGGACGCAGAGGGAAGAGACCCATTCACCAAAAGGCAGGAGAGCCACCATTTCTGGAAACTTTGGTACCTCATGCATGGGCCTCCAAACACCCAAGAGAGGGCAGAGATTGTGGCACCCACCAAAGAATTTGAGATAGAATCAAAAAATATTTTTTTTAAAAAAAGGAACAGACACAATTTTGAAAGGAGACAGAAAAATCAAGTAAAACTGCAAACCTCTTTTAAACCTGTACCTGAGGTTGTTTTTTTTTTTTTCAAAGCAATAAACAATAGTGGAAATCAAATACTGAACAATAAATGGACGGTCCCCAAAAGTTACAAGCAATAAACCCACACTCTCTGAAGGGGAAAGGAGAGGAAGAGCCTCATGTTGATGGAGAAGAGATATTGAGGAATTTGGTATCCGGAAAGAGCAGGGAGAATGAACTGCACACCAGTGTAAGGCCTCTCTTCCAGACCAAACGACCTTGCACGGAAGGCAGGAAGAGAAGAAAGAAGGGGATTTTGAGGAAAGGGAGCAGATTTTAATTGTCTCAAAGAAAAATTTACAAGTGAAAATCTATGAGCTCGTGTGTGTGTGTGTGTGTGTATGTGCACGCGCACGTTGTGTCTGAGAGAGAAAGGGAGAGAGTTCTTCTTGGTGACAGAAAAATAGAAATCAGTGGCACTGGGGAGCTGCTGTTCTCACAGCAAGAGGAAGTCCCATTACGTCTCCTAACAAATGAGCACAGTGAGCCTTCCTATTAGTACTGGGCAAATGATCTTCCAGATATGCCTAAATCCAAACCACACAAAAGGAGCCAGGCCACAGAAAGGCAGTTTGCTCTGAGGCAAAATGACATTTTTCATGCTTAAATTGCCCATTCCCTCTCCATGTCCCACCCCCACCCTTGAAGTGCTGGATTGCTAGAGCCTGAGGCATTATGGGAAAACAGGCAGGTGGAGGTTTGGAATTGGTGGAAGGAGCAAAGCAGTTGAATTCCTCCACCCTCTGGAGCTCTGCGGGCTCCCAAGGCCACCTCCCTCCTGCCATCTGACTCCACCTCTGACTTGGGCTCCCTAGGAATGCTGCTGATCCTCCTCAGCCCGAAGTTGAACTGGAACATCTTGTGTTGAGACAGCCTCAGGCCCCCCTGAAACCTAGTGGACAAGAGCTCTTCAGCTCTGCCCCTGACACCATGATGGGTGGCCCAGGACAGGGACACAGGGGTAGGGACGCAGACTGGTCGGAAGTGTGTGGCAAGGCCATTTTGAATGATTTCATCAGCTGCTTCCAAAACAGCTGCTTCCCACCTCCCCACCCCTGAAGAGCAGATCCACCCAGACCTCCTGAAATGGGAATGGCATGTAACAGGAATATTAAAATGTGAAGTTCTACAGGGCAGGGCAGGGAGGAGGCGGGTCTCCAGGAGGCCTGTATGTTTCCCTCAGACCTCACTGACCCCTGGGTTTTTAAAAAAATCAGTGAAGAGATTTAATGGAGGAACTGAAGCCAAGATGGAAAGAGAAGGAGAGTGGGATAAGGGGAGGGAGAGAAGAAAGGAAGGAGGAAGGGTGGGTGGGAGGGAGGGAGAAGACCGGAGGCAGGTGCCTTAAGGGCTTGATACAATTTCCCAGTTTGCCTCAGGATTCCCTCACTTTGAGCACAGTAACATCGCCACCTAGAGGCTTAAAAGTGCTTTCCTGATCTTGGACACCAGTGGGCAAGGCTTGTTTATCTGGGTAGGTGAGCTCTGTAAGGGACTCTGACGGCAGAACTTTCACATCTAGCCATTTCAACATGGCTGATATGTATTGGGCTCCTACTCGGTGCCAGGGGCTGAGCAAAGTGCTATGAGTCCAAACCCAGATAACTACGGTTTCTCTGCTCAAGGATCTTAGTCTAGGGAGGAAGTCGTCCCATACATCAGTAACACAAACTATGAGGATCAGCACACGTGGAAAAAGCACAGCACCCACAGTGTAGGCAACGGGGAGATTCATTCTAACAAGAGGGAGCGGAGGAAGAGTGGGGTCTAGAAAGGAGCCGGGGAGTGACGGAATTGAGCTGGGTCACAGGAATCCCAGAGTTTAGTAACCACCAAACTAAGCACAAGTCTGAAAGGACCAGGAATTTCTCAGCATGACTTGATGACATGGAATGTCGACATTACCTGCAGGAGGTGTAAAAGGGACAATAAAGGCCAGAAGGACATGTCTACCTAATTGTGGATGGCTCTGCAAGGCTGACGGACTTTCCAAGATGCAAATGGAGAGGGCTTTGAACTGCCTCCTTCACTCTGGGATGCTTAACACCTAGAAGAGTCTGGAGCTCTTAGTAGTTACTCAGCTTATATGGAATGACTATGATGAGAAGCCCATGAAACTTTTGGAGAAAGAGAATAATTGGAGAAGATTTACAATTTAAATACACAACTAGAAACAATTTGTAGGAAAGGAAAAGAGCCTAGTTAATGTGGGTTTGAACCCAAGCACAGTAGTGTAACCCAATTACAGACGATTGTTACCAAGTTGAACCTAGAAGTCTTCAGCGCCAGGTGTGTGGGTCAGGCCTGAGCGATGTCACTGGCCAGGACACAGAATGCAGGAGGAGGAGCGGTTTGAGGAAGAAGATGGTGAGCTTAGTTTGAGAAATGGAACCTCCAGTTTCTCCAAGTGGAGATGCTTGGCAAGCAGAGGGTGGACTTCAGACGTGCCACATCCACCCGAGCCGGATAATGCTGACATTTTCTTCATGCTGGTATTAGGGATAAGGTAAGCCTGTGACAACCTGGAGGCTAAACTGCACTCTCTGCTTTGGTAGAGCCAGAAGGGAGTAACCTGTTTCCACATCTGGAAATGGAAATTGCTGCAAGATTTGAATGAGCTAACCCTTGGACGGTGCTTAGCCCAGTGTCTGCCCTAAGACAAGAACACAGTGAGAGTTAGACTGCAACTTAGTCTCTCAGTATAATGAGTTGAGCCAGAAAGACTATGGGATTAGGTCTATCATCTGCATGGCCTTCAGTGGGAAACTCGCCCTCCCTCGGGCTCAGTTTGCTCATCTGATCAATGGGAAGCATATTAGTTGCCACCTGAGATAATGCACCAAAGTCCCTTCATACACTAGACACCAGTTTATAAATATTATAAAGGACTTAGTAAGTGGAAGACAGTGGTGAGAAAACCTCTGACCTCCTGGGGTTCTAGGTAGGACACCGGGGTTCTAGGTAGGACACTGGGTGTTTCTAGGTAGGCCTGTATCCTTCTCACACACTTTGCCCCAAAGAGAGAATCTTCTCTGGCCCCACCTAAGGAATTCCTCACCTGTCCCTTCTCTGCGTTCCAGACACACTTTCATCGCAGCACACAGCCTTTATCCCATCTTCAATTGAGATTTAAAAAGAAGCCTTTGAAACTTCCCAGCTAGTGCAACCACTAGGGAATCAAAGCACATTTGTTCTCTCTTCTACATATTCCCCACATGGCTGACCAATCAAACTCACACTGTTAATCTGAATTGAAAAGAACTGGGACATTATTTAAAGGAGACAAAGATAACCAGAGTGGAGGAACAGGAGCAAATAAGGTTATTCAACTTCTGACCCACGAAGAGTTTTTGTTTGCTCTCTGCCCTGTCCCATCCTCCAGAACACACCTGTAATGAAAAGCCATGAATGGTCAGCTGCTGGTTTCAGCCTGTGGCCATGGACCCCCTCTGCCTCTGTGCTTAGGGGGTAGGAAGAGCACAGAATCACTGGGCCGGAACTGAGGAAATCTACAGTACAACAGAAACGTCTGTTGGGCAGAGTAGGGGACCAGCAAGCACTTGGCTTCAGCTCTGTTCCCTTCAGGTCCAGGCACCCCACCCACCGTTCTGGAAGGGGGCTCATCCCACCCAGGGGCGCATGAGTCCTCCAGGGTCTTCTCCTTTCTGCCTCCCTGATGCCTCCCACCCAGCGCTCCCAGGTCCGCCCTCCCTCCTGCACCGTGTGGAATGGACCTCTCTCTCCTCCAGTTTTCTTCTCTGGATCAAGTAGCCCTCTCTTCCTCAAGTTCTCCTCACCAGGTGTGTTGTGCTGCCTCCACCCATTTCTAAATAAAAAGCACATCTATAAAAAAGAGCTGAGATCTCATTGTTAGATGAACCTAGATGGTGCCTGTGGGCGAGCTCTCCAAGGTGCCAGCACCCCACTGGATGGTGCTAGGAGGCCCACCTCACAGCTTCTCCACGCGAGGTTTCCTGGGCTATGACAGGCTTGGGGCTGATGGATGAACTGTGCAACACTACAGCAGCCCCTCCCAGGCACACAGCCAAGACCACAATTTATAGAGGAAAGATGGAGATACGTTCAACTTACCTGAAGCCAAATATAATAGCCACTCCCCACCCTTCCCATATCTGCTCTGGCCCCTTATGCTCTCAGTGAAGCTGGTTCTGGAAGTGTAGACCCAAAGGCTCTTTCTCCCATCTTGTTCATCCAGGAGGTTGCCATTCCATCTGTTCTCCACCATCTTCTGCACGCACTGCCCTGTCTGGACCGTGGCCAATACCTCTGCTCAAGTCCTTATTGTATTCAAAAAGATTTAATGATTTCCAAGTTTCTTTATTTAGAAAATATATCAATTCTTGAGCGTAATCTTCCATGTTCTCCAAAATCTAGGTGTGTCTGAACTTTCTATTCTAGTCTCCCTGGTTCTACATTGGAATAAACCATTCAACTCTCCTTACTCAGGTAGGTACTGGGCCTCCATCAGGAAACCTCAGGGCAAGAGCCTGTGATCCATCCATAGAAGTCAGCCTCTGGGGCAGAGAGCAAGGACAAGAGAGGCAAAGAATAAATCAAATATAGACATGGAGCATCGGGAGAATCACCTGCACATCTCATTATGGTATCCTAGCACCAGACAAATGCAAAGGCTCACTTTTCCTGATCACACACACAACCCCCTGATCCTGTGGCCTGGTTCATGTCACCTCCTCTCTTTCTAACATCCTTGCCTGCAGTGGAGACTTGCTCAGGATCATCTCAAAGGCACTGAGGGCCTCATTCAGGAGTCTCTGCCTACGTACCTGATACGTGCAGATTTATCTAGAGGGATGACGCAGGAGAGAAGGGGAGCAGCTCCTGCAGGCAAAGCGTCAAACACAGGGCTCATATGGAAGGATGCTCAAAGGAAGTCCCACGGGCCCTCAATGCACTCTGTTCACAAAACAGAAGCAGGTGCTGGAAATGGAAATATGGCCCTGTGTGTGCTCTGCATCTGTCCTACACACTATCTCTCCAGAACCTCCCACACCTCAGATCAGAGGCTCCGAGCAGGACCACTAGGGAACCTGGGACTTCAGAGACCCCACCCCTGCTTCCAGGCTCTAGGCCCTCTGAATTGATCAGTGGAACAGTAAGACCGGCTTTGCACGTAACAATTCCTTCAGAGTAAAGGTTTCCTCCCCACATGGTTCTTGCCTTTTGTCAAGGAAAAGAAAGGAAGAATCAACCCAGAGTGAATTCCTTATAGCAGGATGTTGGTAGGCAGCAGGTGCAGCCCCTGCACACAGAGATGATTTGTCTAAACCTGCTCCTGCTACAGCCTGGAGGACCCTGCCTCCAGAGCATCAGGCCACCCTGTCCTCCAAAGAGGACACATGGGGGGACATCCAAGATGGATGTAGAGAGGACATCCATCCTCTCTAGATAGATCTAGAGAGTTGATAATGCTACCCAGGGGATGCTTTCCAGAAAGGTCCATCAGGAGGGCTCCAGAGGAATCTTCTCACTTACATTTCCGTGAATAGTTGCTCTTAGCCTCGCAAAGTAGCAAAGACCATGGACTCTGAAGCCAGTCTGAATGGGTTGGATCCTAACTGCATCATTAACTAGCTGTGGGACCTTGAGTGAGTTGGGTACTCTCTGTACCTCTCTGCCAGGAGGCCTAGATAAATTAGTCCATGGTGAGTGATCAGCACAGTACCTGGCACATAACGATAGCTCTCAAGAAAACAGCTGGTTGGCGAGTACGTGCAGCATGGTAGACACAGGACCCTGCTCTCAGAGAATACGGATGGCGATGATGAGGCAGGTCACTCACTAAGCACCAGGCGTGGCTCTAGCACTCACCCCGTGTTGCTGTCCTTCAACCCTCTCAGTGTTCCCATTCTCAGGTGAGGCCTCAGGGTGAAGTGCTTACATCATTTGCCCAAGGTTATTCAGCCAGAGGATAATGGGGCCCTTTCATGGAACAGGGTCCACTTTATAACTTGAATGTAAACCTTGCTGCTCAACCCCTGGAAGCTTATTTAAAAATTGACATCTTTTTTTTTTCTTTCTTTGCCCTCTTTCTCTCCCTAACTCTAGGGAAAACAAGATTACTGTTCCTCCCACCTCAGGCTGAGTTCTCTGTCCTCCTCTTATTGCTCATCCAAAGAAATCCCCAACCTGGGTAACGGGAAAACAGCTCTCTAAAGGGTAAAGTTGGACATTAATTATATCTACATATAATATCTGGACAACGGCCCTTGTAGTCCTCCTTTTAAGGCCCTCTGTCCCCTGGCAGTTAGAATGGCAGCCTCTGTGACACGAGTCTGTTGCCATCTTCCTCTGCTAGAAAAGCAATAATATTTCTTTTTCCTTTTTCTCAACACCTTGAACTCATTATTGGATTGGCACTGGGGACAAGGACCAAGCTTTTGGTGTCAAGAGCTTAGAGTTGAAGAGTAGCAATAAATGCATAAGCCAAAAGACAAATTCATAACTAGGGCTGGTGAGAAACACCATGAAGAAAATGAGAAGCGGGCAGTGGAGGTCCACAGCGGAGGCCTCTCTGCCAAGGGAAGCCAGGGCCTCCCACACAAGACTTGCGGCAAAAGAAGCCGTCAATCATGCAAAGAGTCAGGGCAGAGTCCCAGGCAGCAAGGACAGCACAGGGACAGCGCTGCAGTGAGGAAGCCATCGGGGTGCTCAGGAACCAAGAGAGTCTGGGGCAGCTGGAATGGGGCCAGTACTAGGGAGAGAGGGGGAGGAGCGTGAAGTGAGGCAGAGCCAGGCCCTGGTGGACCTCAGGAGACCTCAGATCTAAACAGGAAGCCACAGGAGGACTGCGAAGAAGGGCAGCCTGATCTAATGTCTGCAAGGAGTGAGCCTCAGAGGTAACTCAGACCAGACCCGTGCCCAGCTTCTCGTGGACAAGGGATATACCCTGTAACCATTATGGAATAAAGGCCTCACCCACATCCCCAGCCAAGACTTGACTAACACAGAATCTCTTGTTTTTTCCAACATCACCGTTATCATCATTGCCAGTGCCATCACTGTCAGATCTTGGACCAAGGTCAAAGTGGCCCTGAGATAGTCACAACTCTTATTTGGGCTCCCAGGCAAGGGGTCACCTCTCTAGGATCTACCATGAGATGGATAGCACAGTGCCTCAGCCACAATGCAAACACGGGTGCCTAAAAAGCCCTGATTAGAAGCTTCTAAGAAACAGGGGGTGTACAATACGCCCCCCCCCCCGGACACATGCAGAGCATGAAGGCAGAGCATCATGGGAACTGCTCGTTAGACACAGCTAACTATTGATCAAACTTCTTCTGCCTGTGATGCTAATGAGGGACCGTAAGCATCCTCCGGCCCCTTCTTCCAGGGTCTGAATCTCTGATACATTATTACATAATATTAACACACTTAATCATTCATCATATTTTACAAAAAAATTATTGAATAAACCCATCACACCCCCTGTACTGAGCATTGGGGAAATACGAAAACAGCCTTCACAGGACCTCCAGGGTCCTCACCATACAGACGAGAGAAAGAGCAACCATAATGCAGTGTGATTGGAGGCAGGATACAGGGGAGAACGAGGAGCTGTTGAAGGGTTTGATGGGCTTTGAAACCAGGACGGGGGCAGAGGCTCAGGGAGGGAGGCAGAGAAGAAGTAAAAGATGGAGATGCGACGTGTACGAGACTGGGGAGCCCTCGTGGGCACCAGGAGGAATGAGGCACTTAGTGCCACTCAAGCTCCACACCAGGAGGTGGGAAGCAGACCGAGGCCGGCCTGCACCAGGAAGAGCCTCTGAGCTACGCTAAGAAATTAAGACTCCCCCAGAGCTCTAGGGAACCAACAATCCTACTTCATTTTAGAAGATCATTCTGTAGGGAGCATGAAGAGCAATGTAGAATGGAGGAGACTGAACCTGGGGAAAGCCTGGGACAAGACCCTCGTAGTAATTCAGACACAGAATTAAACAAGAGGATGTGAGCTAAGTCAGGGGCAAAGAGTCAGAGGGCAGGAGGAGCTGGGGAGAGAACAGAGAGGCAGGGTCAATAGAAGATTGTGATCTATTGCATTTGGTGGAAAAAGAGAAAAGGGTTCAACCTTCTCTAGTGTATGGGAAATGATGTCATATGACAAAGTCCCTGTAGGCCTGGACTTGCATGGTGGACTTGCATGGGGAGAAACCAAGTGTTTTTAAAAAGGGAAGGGAGAGGCTCAGGGAGGGAGGCAGAGAATTAATATGCCAGCAATGTGTAAAACATTGGTGAGAGACAGGAGGGGAGAATTCAGAAAGGATGGTCTCTTCAGTGTCCACCAAGGGGAAAGAATTCCTTGATCAAGGGACGTGAACAGGAGCGTGAAAAGCTAGGTGGTAAGCCTGGCACGGTGGCGCACGCCTGCAATCCCAGCAGCTCGGGAGGTTGGGGCAGGAGGATCACAAGTTCAAAGCCAGCGTCAGCAACTTAGCAAGGCCCTAAGCAACTCAGTGAGACCCTGTCTCCAAATAAAAAATAAAACTTGATTGGGGGTGTGGCTCAATGGTAAATTCCCTGGGTTGAAGTCCTGGCACAAAATAATAAAAAATTAAAAATTAACTAAAAATCGGGGGGTGGGGGGAATGCAAATGCAAGCAAGGTCTTGAAATGACTGTGACCAAGAGCATCAGCTGCATCTGGGATGAGGTGAAGCAGCTACATGCAGCCACCAGAGGTACTTTCCAGATGAAGAAGAGAAACCTTCTGCCCAAGCTTCCCCACGGTATCAGTGGCCACAAAGAAGCCAAGGGTGAACAGCACGCATCAAACCCCAGGTCAAAGGCAAATGTTTAAAGACATACAGAAATGTTCAGAATTTATTGTTAAGCAAAAAAGCGAGTTAAGAAACCACGTAGGTATTGTAATCCTGTCTGTTAGAAACGTGTGTGGGACCTACAGGCCCAACAGCAGGCTCAGGCGCCATCTCTGGGGTCTCCAGTTTATTTCCTTCTACACACTCCTTTGTATTTTCCACCATGAACAAGCATGACTTTTGCAATCAGAAACCCAGCAGAGTTTAAAATATATTTGTTAAGCTTATATAGCATGGCTGTCTCCCGGAATTGAAGAGGGGTCTGTTTGTTAACTTCTTCTTTCCAGTGCATTTATGGTTCTCGACATACAGAGTAACTTAAATGGTTCTGAGGGGGAAAGCTGTGGATGCATTTATACTATGCATGGTCCCACGTCGTGTAGAAGGACCATCCCCGCTCACCAGAGAGTGTTCTCCACTCCTTCCCCAATAGAAAGGGCACTGGCCTCAGGTCCCTGCTCCCAGGAGACCCCATGTCTGCACACAGTGAGACCCAGCAGCTCTGAGGCCCAGGCTCCCCCGACACTCAGCACATCTCCCTCCCTGCCTCCTGAAGGACAGTACTGTCTCTCCCTTTTTCTCTTCCCCAAGACTCAACTAGAAAAGCTCCAGTTCTGGCTACCAACCCACCTCCCTCATCTCTCTGCCCGTAAATGTTCTCTTTCTCAGATTGCTGAAAATGTGATCCCTGTGGGAGTGGGAGACAGAATAATTTAATTTTTTTAAATTAATTTAATTTAATTTTTTTAAATAATTTGATTTAATTTCCTTAAAGAAGAAGGAGTGAAGCAGGAGAAAAGGGGCTACCTTCAGAACCCACGGGTTGTAATACCCCAGCTTGGGTCCACTGTGTTCACAGAAGTTTCTTAAATATTCCTGTAAGTGCAGAGCCCTGTCCAGTCTCAAATTGTTGTTTGCAGAGGATTTCCAAAGAAATGAAGGCTCAGGCTTTCTCAGCAGAATGAATTCCACCTGTTGGCAGTTGAGAGTGGTGTTGTAGAAATAAACAGAGAGGAAGAGGGGGTCCCTACAGGAAGTTCCCCTATTGGGAAGTCTTTCCCTGGCCACTCCTGGGAGTTTCTCAAAGCAGGGACACTTCTGTCCTGCATCTCACCCAGAGCCAATCCCTGAATTTTCTGAGTTAATGAAAAAAAAAAATATGGAGAAGTTAAACAAGGTGCCCAAAGTCATCCAGTTAGTTTAATCACTTTACATATTGCTAAATACCTATGCATTAGTTATCTCAGCCCCAGGGATTCAGTCCAGGTGCTACGCTGAGTGTCAGGGACAAAACTCCACCCTAAGGTGCTGATTGTCAGGTACAACAGAGCTGGGACTCAAACCCAGGGCCAGTAACACTGTCTGGGACACTTTCTTCTCCAGCCCATAACATCTTCTCAGTTTGATCTTCCTTATGAAAAAATATAATTCCAATTTTACCAAAACCTTTCAAACAGCACGGTGAGACCCAGCAGGCTCTGAGTCAGAATTCTAAAATTCTAACTACAAAAACAATTGCTTACAACTCCAAACAGACAGCATGCCAAGAGTATCCCTCGATTCTGGGGGAGTGAAGGAAGCCACCATGAATTACTTGAGGGTCTTCTCTCAATACTGCAGCCAGGAAGATTTTAGGTTTAACCTTGGGAACTATCCGTGGCTGTCCCAGAGTAGACTGCCCAGGGCACATGACCTTTATCTCTGCTCTACTAGGAAGATCCTTCACAGTCGCTCCAGAGATGGGCGTAACCCACTGGGAACTGGACAGCCCCCCTATAACCTTTTTTGGTGAAGAACATTCTATGGAAAGCCTTTGATGTTCCCCAATATAAATAAAGCAGCACGGGCTCCATTTTGCTTTTTAGTATAGAAGCTCAATCGGCTAGACCATCCAGCCCCCTCTTTCTGAAAAAATTTTCTCTGACCTGTGGTTTTTTCATTGTTCTGTTTTTCTTAACTTTTATTTCTTAACATATTCCACCAAGGGGAACCCCATTTCCACCACCTGCGCAGAACACAGGCAAGAGGGGAGCATTGCCTTGAGCTTCTAAATATAAATAAGCTACCTTTTGTTACATCAGAGAGGAAGGAATGCCTTGGGTTTGTAATAAACAGCTTTCTTTCTTTTTTCTTTTCTTTTCTTTTTTTTTTTTTATTTTTTTCCTAGAGCTTCCACTGATGGTCTCCCATTTCTTCTCACAATACTGCTAGGACTTTTAATAGAAGGCTGGATGGGGGGCAAATGGGATAGAGAATTTGAAATCATGATTGATGAAATCATTGGGCTCCATACCAGTTACCAATTTTCCTGCATAGTCATTTGGTTTTATGAACCTAAAGAGGAACTTCCTAAAACAAGTATTTATGAAATCATAGAAAGTTATTGCCCAAAGGAGCCATAAATGTCACTTAGGACGGCCCCAAGCTTTTACAGATAAGAATATTGAGGCCATTCAGGGGAGCCGCCCTCCCCACTTCCCAAGTAGCTGCCCACTATCACATCCATGGTCCAACTTCAGCCCCTTCCTGGGTGGCCAGGAGTCAGGCCGCAGGAGAAAGCCTTGAGGTAACAACAGACAGAAGAAGGTGTCCAGGGTCCCTGATAAACTGGGCAGAGTGCTTAAGAAGTGAAATAGGCCACAAGGGCACTGCGGTACGAGGACTGTATTCTGCTGACACTTCCAAGATTAAAAACCAGGAGGAGGAGGTCCCCTTGACAAGGTTAATAGTAGCTTGGCTCGGAGGCCACCTCTGCCAAGAGCAGCCGGGGCCATGGCTGAATGCAGGTGAGACAACAAGCAGCCAGGAAACCGCAGAGGAGCTCAGGCAGGGGAAGGCTTGCACTCTCCAAGGAAAATGTGGTGCAGCCAGAAAGAGAACGAGGCTCCAAAACACAAGAACGAAAGGGACTATCTGACATGTTTTCATCTCCAACTTTGTATTTTTCCAGTTGAAGTCAGCTCATAGCCACCACCCAGGGGCTCCTGTCACACGGCAGGGTGATGGCCTTAACCAACGTGCCCAGGGCTCGGTGCACTGGGAGAGAGCATGCTCTCTGCTCGGATGTGATGTGAGAAGCCCCATGGAAGGTCAGTAATGGGGCTAATGGGGCACTGGGGGGACAAGTGGGAGGGTGCAGAGTCAGAGGGGCAGTGGTGGCTGGGTGGGGGGACAGAGGGTCTCTGGGGCCACAAGCCCACTGTGCTCAAACAATTGACAAATTTATCCACAGTAACAAAAAAAAAAATGCAGCTGGTTTAAATCCATGGCTATAATCAAAAATCCCACTGTAGCTAAAAGCCAGTCTTCCCATCCACCAAATCTTCTAAAAGAGCTACTAATAAGGAGAAAGCGTAAGTGGCTTAAATCATCTTTTCCTTTCCATTTCCCTTCTTATCAAGGTGTTAATGAGGATGAAAAGACCCGAAGTGCAGAGAGAGATGAAAATGGTCCGGAAAATAGGAACTGTATCCTACAGTCGACCTTCACATCAGGGAGGGCTGGTCCTGACCTCAGTAGCCTGCAGACGTTGACAGACAGGTCCAGGAGTGTTTCCTCTTTCACAGCCATGAAGATGCAGTGCAGGTGAAGGGGCCCGTGAAGTGACAAGGGAGACCTGGCTGGGCACCAGCGTGTGCTGGGGTCCTGACTCCAGAACTTCTCCGACCCTCAGTCGCCTCAACTGTGAAACAGTAACTTGCACGTACTAATTTAAAGTTCTAAAATCTAGGATATAAATTCTCCAAAATCTGTGCCATTTGGGATTCTCTACAAAGAATGGTGAGATAATCAAACCTATTTTTCAGGAAATGAAAACTGACAACAGAAATTTTATGATGTGGCGGCACAAGCACTTAATCTGCATCAAGTCATTTGTTTCTATCAACAATCTGGCTGAATGGAAATCACTGTGCTCCCAGTTCACAGGGAAGTCCCTCAAGGATTGGAGAAGTTGGTGGACATGCCTAGAGTCACACATGTGCCAATTGTCAAAACTGGGACTCCAAACAGACCTGCTCCCATTCAAAGCCCATATTAATAACTCTGCACAACAAAGTCACTCCGGTAATGTAGTGTGAGCTCCTGGAATATAATAGATTCTCAATAAATACCCTGATGCCTGGACAATCCGCCTGTGTGGTATTTATTTTGGAGGGGGGTGGTACCAGGATTGAACTCCAGGGCACTCAACCACTGAGCCACATCCCCAGCCCTCTTTTGTATTTTATTTAGAGACGGGGTCTCACTGAGTTGCTTAGTGCCTCACCATTGCTGAGGCTGGCTTTGAACTCATGATCCTCCTGACTCAGCCTCCTGAGCCTCTGGGATTACAGGCTGTGCCACCACACCCGGCAAGTATTCTAACACATGTTCATTGAACAATGAACTATGCATCACGTAAGGTTGAGGGCATAGACTTCCAAGGGCCATCCAGCCCCTAGGATAGTAAATCTAATTCCGGAGGGGACTCTAGGGCAGGTGCCTTCAGAGTCTGGAGTCAGAGTGGAGGGGGACACGTCCGCCCCGGGAAAGGAACGTGAAGAGTCTGAATAAGGCCACCCACAATGCAACACGGGAGTGCCTAACGTACACTTGGGGACTAAGTGGCCCAGCTTTAATGGAGCCTCAGAATGAGTAAACAGACCAGGAAAGACAGAAACTAATTTACCAACATTCTCCTGCTCCACTCACTCAATATAGAAATAAGAAAGCGAAACCGGGCGCTCTGATGAGGAGCTTCTCTGCGTTCCCACTGCTTTCCCGGAGTTCTTGTGACTTGACACAGTCACAGGCAAGAGATCCTCCTCAGAGGAGGGCTGACATTTCATGAGGAGCTGCTGAGCAGAGCACGTGCCATCACACCCACCCTCCAGAGCAGGTGTCGGCAGCAGCTGAGTGGGTCCCCTCCAGATCCCCGTCACTCCCCCCACCCCACCCCTGCACAGCAAGCCCAGGCTGTGTAGCTAAAGAGCAGGGTCAGGGATCTCTGAAAGAAAACAAAGCAGGTTTGCTGGAAGCAGCAAGCTCTGCCTTGCTCTCCTTCCTGCTGGACGCAGCCTGGTCTCCTCCTGTCCTCTTCTACTTCAGTTGGCAAAGACCAGGTCACTAGGTGCTGGCTGGTCCTGTCTCCACTTTCAGCATTCCCACGACCACACCAGCATCCAACTCCAGGGAGTGGATTCTCTCTACCTCATCCAGAGGACCCACAAATGGTTTGTAGAGAAATAACATTAGAAGTAAATAAATCACCGGGGCGTGAAAGGAAACTTTCACAACACACAGACAGACACAAGGGCAGAGGAGGCAGGGAGTGGAGAAGAACAATGTGTGGTATCCTCCAAGGCACACGAGAAACTAAACTTGCTCCAGAGCCCAAGGCCTGCCTTGTTCCAAATTGCTAATCAATGCCAGATACCAACACCAGCAACCGCTAATAACGGAGAAAGAATCACGTCCCTTCAGCTGTAATTATCTCTGACATGGGTCTCCAGGAAGAGTGTCAAGACTCAGGTTAGCAGCTCAGTGTGATAATAACCCAAGATTATCAGAAATTCACAGTGTCTGGAGAAAAGGAGGGCTGGGAGAAAGGGAAGTGGCAATTAGAAATACTTGTCATGGTAATTGCATTGTGAATAGCAGGCATCTGCTTTTCAGCAGCCAGGGTAGGTTTTCTTCTGCTTGACTTTAGAAAAACATCTCCGGGGCAAGTGGAGCAAAAGAAGAATACATCAACTTCTCAAATAACAGTGTGGAAAAAGTATGATTTCTGTCCAAATAATGGTGTGCTAGATAATAAAAGCTCTTGGAATCGTAAGGCCAAGAACAGTTATTACTTGGCCAACCAGTGAAGTCGCTTAGCCAACCTGCAGCCACCTGATCTTCTCACCCATAGTGGTGACTTCAGTCAACACATGGTCTTCTGCCAAGATGAAAACAACTCTCGACTTTATCCACGTAGCCAAAAATGAGCACAGCCAAAGCTCTCCATGTTTGAACAGGTCTGAGCATGTGACCTGAGACTTGGTCAATCTCAGATATCAATCCTGTAAGATGGTGTGGGAGTCCACTCATGGCCTGCGGTGAGTGGGACGGTGCTGCTCTTCTGTGCTCCTTGGAAAACTATGATGAAACCAGGAAATAAAGACCCTCATCTGAGTCTCCAGTACTGACAGAGTCCTACCTGAGCTCTAACACTCAATGATACAGCTGCTATTAAACTTGGAGCTCAAGTGAGCATGCTCAGAAGCAACTCTGATCCTGCCAATCCCAGGCCTAAAATCCATCAGTGGTTTCCCATTGCTTTCCGGGCAAGCTCTGGTCTCCTTAACCAACAAGGACCTCCATGATCTGTCTTCCTTCCTTCTTAGATTCATAAATCAGCCCTGATACACTCACATGAAATGCTTGTGCTCTAGTCAACGACCCACAATTCTTCAGACACACCACTCTCTCTGAGCTGCCATATTTTTATACAAGTTGTGCTGAGAATCCCTTTCCCCCATTAACATGCCCTGAGTGTTTAAGGCCCACCTCCACTCCGAAGCCCTCCTTATTGCTATCCCTCACAGAGTCCTGACAAGTCCGGCTTTGTGACCTCTTCTGTGGTCTCATATTATACTGCCCCATTCTCCCAGGGCCAGTTATCGCGAGGAGCTCTCATGCCTACTCAAGTTGCATGGAATCCATAGATGAAGGAAGAAAATAAAATCAGATCATGAAAGGAGAAAACTTGTTACATTCAAAACCAATTAAACTTCTTTACTAGGTAATGGTTTAGCCTCTAGGCACCGGAGGCTATTCTGTGTCAGGCTGTATCCCCTCTGGCCATGTGACTATATTTTTTGCAAGATTTAAAGAGATTTTTAATTTAGGAATTTATGGAGGTTTGAAGAAAGGATTAGTGATAACTGAAGGCAATGGATTCTGCTGACCCTCTGTGCCTCCTTTATGAGAGTCAGTGGTTGGACCTTCTTCTCTAGGTCCCAAGGGGTGGGCCTTTGTGGTTTGGTTGGGGCTGGAATGGAGGTGGTCTTTAAGATCTCAATTTCAATTTCTAGGAAGATAGTACTCTGTTTGCTCTGCAAATTGTGCTCCATGCCTCTATCACCATGGGACGCCAAACCCCATCCTGACCTCAATGTCTCTGATTCTTCCACCCAGCAGATTGCCTGAGAAGGCTCAGTTTTCCTCTGGGAAAAGAAAGTTTTAGAAACTGTTTGGTAAAAGCGTATTTTCCTGCTCTGATTCAAATTTATTGGACCACATTTGCATAATGACACATTATTTCCTACAGGACACCAGTAAATGTCCCCTGGGCAAGGCAATTTGAGACTTGACATTAGTTTTATTACCTGATGCTGGTGACCTTGGCTAAGGCCAAAGGGGCCTGTGTGGGATTCCTGGCACGCCCACCATACCTTCCAGACAGTTCCATGGTGAACATGCCTGAGAAGGAAGCCATGCACCTGGACAGAGGGCGGAGCCCCAGAAGGACAGAAACAGGGAAGCAAGGGAATAGGGAGGAGCCCAGGAGCCAGATTTCCAGCTGGGCTTTGGCACATACCAGCAGAGGCCCCAGCAGAAGTGAAGGAGCTGTTTTCACAGGAGCATGCTAATACTCGAGGAACAGAGGACAAAGCAGGATCCGATGCGCTGTCCGGAGGGTTTGCATGGGGAGCCTCAGAAGACAGCACCTCATCAGGAGCCGGGACCCTCCCTCCAGGGTCTGTGAGTAAAAGACATCAACAGGAGGCCAGGCCCGGACGACACAGATGAAAGGGCCGTTCTTGATCATTGATGATAAAACCCCCTTGGAGTAGCCAGAAATATCTGAATGGTGGGGCAACCAGGGCAAGACTTCAAAGAGGCTGAGATCTTACAAATGCAGTTGGGGCTAAAGTCTTACACAGACAAATTAGCATTCACAAACCAGGAAAAATGAACATGGTTACTGAGGCCACGTTAGCCACCCCCTTTGCTGTGGTTTGCCTGCTCTGAAAGTCATTTTGAAACTTGAGTGACAGCACTGGGAGATGTGAGCCCTTTGAAAGGGGATGAGGTTGTTAAGAGGAGCGAAGGCCTTTTGGGGGGGAGCAAGTTCTCCTTCTCACAGGACTAAGTTCGTTGCCTCAAGCGCAGGTCTTATCCAGTGAGGCCCACTGGTGTTCTGCCTCTTCCGCAGGCGCCCACTTGCCCTTCCGTACTCTGCCAAGAGTTGAGACGGTCAGCTGCCCACACCAGAAGCCCAGCAGATGCTCTGAACTTCTCAGCCTCCAGAAGCATCAACAAAATCAACCTCTATTCTTTGTGAATTGCCCAGTTTCAGGTATTCTGTTATCATAACAGAAAAAAGACTCCTCGAACACCCTTCCTGTGCAAAATTATCAAAAGCACCTAGAACCTAAGGCAGGAACTTAACAAATGTCAAGTTGGTAGTTGGAGCAGGATCATGAGGGAATATGAGGATGGGTAGGGTAGCAGCCAGTCCAAGGTAGAAAGACTAAACCAAGTGTTTGCAAGGAAGCTCCTCTGAATGATGCCATGCTATTCAAGTCATTCTTTTGAATATTGCCCCTGTGAAACCAAGAAATCTGAGATTGTCCTGCCTCCCTCTGGTGACTGACAAAGCAGTCTGAGCTGGTTCAGATGCCTGGGTTCAACAGCATCTCTCACTGCTCCTAGTGTCCCCACCCTCCCCTCACCTCCGTCCAAACCCGCAGGACTAGGTGTGTCCCCCGCCTAGTTCTTTAAGGTCCTTTCCTGGGAACACTCAACATCTGGGACCTGGGAATAACACAGCCAGTCTTTTGTAGCATTTTGTAGGTTTTGCCCTTAACGTGGGCGCCGGCTCATCTGACAGTTGTTTGGCAAAGCCCAGGGAAGGGGGTTTACAGCTCGGCTGCTGGGAGCGCAGGTGTTACCGCTGCCGTGGAGAGGCGGTGGAGGCTGAGGAAGGTGAGAGAGCATTAATCTTCTCCCCGCAGCTGTTCATTAGCCCACAGATGCCTCGCCTTACCGTCTTCAGGGCTGACAGCCGCGCAGCTCCAAAGCACAGCAAAGCAGGAGACTTGAAGGAGGAAGAGAAGAACCACCTGAAGGTTAAAATGGAAAGCCACCCACAGAAGAGCTGGAGATGCCTCTCTGTGCTTCCCGGAGCACATGGTGATCGCAGGACCCACTGTGAGCTCTGCTGGGGCTCAGCCCCCCTAGGCACAGCAGCTACTCCCCAATCTGTGCTGCAGGGAAGCTCTGAAACTCTGTACCCACAGCGCGACCACCGACCTTGCAGGTGCGTGGAAGCAGGATGCAGGGGCAAAGCCTTCTCCTTTGTCAATTTCAACTTTCAAGGGCCAAGGGAAGACGATGATTCCACAGCCCTGCAAACTCACACGCTGAGTGGGTTCCTTCAGAGTAGAAGCATGATTCCCATCCGTGGCCTGGAGGGAAGAGTTCCAGACCTCGGGAGGCATATTTAGCCTGCTGAGACTGCACCCCAACTACGTTGCATTTGCTACACGGGGAAATAGGAATGATAGCCTCAATTGAGAGCGATATTCAAAGGGCGCCTGGGAGCCTGTGCACCTGGTTCTAAGCACAATGAGGTCGGTACTTTGACGCTTCAGAGGTGGCGAAGCTGGTGGCCCCAGGCCCCACCTCTTCTTGAATCCTTCAGGTCATGATAGAAAGACAAATACTTTTTCTTCAAGAAGGGCAGTCCTGCATGTGGCGAGCTTAAAGCTGGAGCCTGTGAAGTGAAACCTCAGCAAGAGGGGGGCACAGCCTCAAGACAGGTGAATGAAGCCCCTCCCTGGCACTTCATGGAGCTTCTGGCCCCGTAGGACCCAGCCCCTAGTCAGGCCCCGCTGCTTCCCAGCAACAGCAACAGGGAATGTGACATCCTTGCTCCCAGGTGGCTTACCCCACTTGCTCGGCTATCTCCCTGCAGCCCCCTGGTGCTACCTCCTCTCCTCCCAACTGTGACAGCCCAGATCACCATGTGGGTTTTACTCACCATGCTCTGCCCAAAGATTCTCACAGGCAGTATTCCACAGCTGTTCCATAACGACCTAAGTGCTACCATATGCCCCCGGAACAAGACATAACAGAATCCAGGACATGGGGACATCAGAGATGCTCTCTTGTCCCTCCCACCACCCCAGACCCCACCTAAGTCATGGAAGAGAACTGATTTTCCTTTTAAATATTTCTGTGCAAACAGATCCATGCTTTCCTCAGTCCAATTTGGCTTTTGCTTAAAAAAAAAAAAAAAATTCTTTCTTGTGTCTAACTTGAACTCTTAAAGCTTTGAGTCCTTTCTCCTAGCACCATTCCCAGAAGCTGTACATATTACCTGTCTCCACTAAGATTTAAGATTTAATAACCTAATTCACAGGTCAATAAGAGGTAAAGGCTGTTTCCAACAAATATGGAGGATGGGGATTGAAAGACCACCTACACCCAGCACCAGTCAGGTGACTGCTTCTCTGGTCCCAAACCTCTAGGCTCTTTCAAAATCAAGAATCTATTCTTCTCCTTTCCCTCCCCCATACTCCCTCAGAGTAACTCAGAGCTATTCATTTTTAAGTGGTTTTTCTTCATTCTCTGTAGTTAGGTTTGGGGCGTTTTGCTATTTTTATATTATTTATATGGGTGTGATCCTTTTTGTGATGATTATCTGTGATTAATCCTCGCAGCTCTGGGAAAGTCAGTGTAACGGCTTGTGCCACATCTAACAAGAGTCGATGCCTGTGTAGCTTTTCTGTGTTAAGCAGCTTTGCAAGTTCACTTTAATTGACAAGGGAAAAAGAGGAGAGGCAATTAAAAAGGTGTTTATTATTTATTTTTTAATTTATAATTTATAGGAATTATGTATCTCGCAGACAGATAATAATGCGCGCTTTCAGCATGATTTAATGAAGCCAGGTGGCACGTCAGCAGGGCCTCGGTGGCCTCCAGAGAAGGGTTCTTCTGTTTTTCCCTTGGTCTAAGCTGCCACCCTCTGTCACCCTCTGCCCATCTGGAGACAGGAGGAAGGAGGATGTGACTCCATGATTTGGAGATCACCTTGCAATCCCCAGGATGCTGGAAAACATTCCCACCCTTCGTGGGGGTAAAAAAAAAAAAAATTCTGGCCCTCCAGAATTTGAATCCATAGATAGTAGAATCGGGCCTCATCTTAACCTGGTAACTTATCCAGGCTTCTTCCTTGAGGAGGCCTCACAATCCCCTCTTACCTAGTCCAATTGCATTTCCTTTTGGGCAGAGCATGGATCTGTCCCATATTGTCAGAACTGGGTGTGATGCATCACACCCAGTTCTGACAATATGGGACAGGGAAAAGCCAAGGCCCCCTGAAGAGTGGCCTTCTTCCCTCAACTGGCAGCCACACAAGCACCACTTGTGTTGAAAGGGTTAAAGAGGAGATTTAATGGACCATAATTCTTTCCCTGAAACATCAGGCAGTTCATATCTACATATTTCTCTCCACTAAGACCTAATTTTCCACCATTTCCTGTGATTTGCTGCTCCCTTTCCCCATTTCCTTGATTTAATGCCCAATTATTTTTTGTCCCATTGCCAGTAAAACAAAATATTTCATAACTGCTTCTGTGAGGTTTTTGGATACTATTTTAAATACATAACTTACACACCTTATATTGCAAAATCCGGAGGAAACGAGTGAACACCTAGGTGTGAATTCTGCTCAGCGAGCTGACCTAAGCTTGACATTTCAAAGCGCCACACCATGCTTTAACAAATTCCCAGAATTCCCCTTCTCTCAGCCTCCACAAGCACCCTCCTGGGTATCAACCCGAGAGCAGGAACAGGGGGACCCATTTCTCCCACTCCTCCAGCCTCCTTTCCCTGCCACCAACTGACCTCACTGATTAGTTACCTGGGTATAAAATGAGTTTTTTAATCAAATCCCTTCTAATTTTCTTGTAGCTGTAAAACTCTGGATTTCCTTCTGTGTCCTAGAAACAGGAATTAAACCCCTAGACCAAGGGGTCTGGTTTTAGTATTTGAGGAGGGAGAATATTAAACATCAAGAGGAATCCTTCTCTACTACTAAGATCCTTTTCCCTGTTTAAGCCTCTTTTGGCCTAATTTTTGCATGAATATACACAAGGACAGTAGGTCAGAAAGGAATCTTACAGAAGTTGTCTCCAATTTGTTTGACAATCCTACTTCTTTTTCCGCACATCATGTTTTATGGCTTATTGTTCTGTTCTCAAAATAAAAATAAAATGAACTTAGTTTCAAGAAGTCTATGTGAACTTCATGAGAGCTGCCAACATGCTGGAGATGCCCAGGGGTTTCCAAAGACCATTATCTCCAAACCCACCCGGAAATGTGGTCACTGGATGTAGCCCCTCGGTTCCAGGCCTGCTAATAAGAAAGGACTACTATTTTTTTTTTTTTTTTTTAGTTGTAGTTGGACACAGTACTTGATTTTATTTATTTATTTTTATGTGATACTTAGGCTCAAACCCAGCACCTCTCACATGCTAGGCGAGCGCTCTACTGCTGAGCCACAACCCTAGCCCCAAGGACTACTAATCATTTAGGAAAACTCCCAGGTTCTGTCACATTAGACATCAAAGCCACTGCTTTAATTCTATCATCCAGAGAGGGCACAGCTGGCCCCAATCTAGGTCCCCAGCCCAGGCCCCCTGGCTGGGTTTGGGTTCTGTAGAGATAAGATCTAGAGGGACGAAAATCACAGGGACCAGGAAGACATGAGATTCAAACCCAAGTCCAGAGACCAGATGGCTCAGAGGCTGGGAAATGAGAAACGCAGAGCTTTGAGAAAGTCCAAAGAGAAATGCAACTGGACTAGGTAAGAGGGGATTGCCGAGGCCACCTCAAGGAAGAAGCCTGGATAAGTTACCAGGTTAAGATGAGGCCCGATTCTACTATCTGTGGACTCAAATCAGCCCTGGCTGAGGGCCAGAATTTTTCTTTACCCCCACTAAGGGTAGTGATGTTCTCCAGCATCCTGGGGATTACAAGGTGATCTCTACCATGATGACACTTGTTTCTTAGGGGCAGACAAGGACCTGATACCTGGTTGGGATAGTCTATAGTCAAGAGGATTCTTGAAAAATGATGGCTCGACCACAAAATTCTCCCTTTTACTTCCATATGTATCTTGATTTTCTGAACAAAGTCACTGTTGACACCTCTAGACACCATGGTGAATCTGGGGGAAGAACCTGGGACTCTGTGGAAGCAGCAGGTGGGACATCCTGGGGGCCTGCAGGAAGCCTGAGTCAGATCCTATAGAATCTAGAAAAGCTTGATGGACACCCTCTCCCCAAGCTGCACATCCCAGTTAGAGGAGACCTCTGTTGGTCCTAAGTGAGGGTCCTGCTCTCCTCAACCCCCAAGAAAAAGTCAGCTGAGTCCCCTCTCCTCCTGGGGTGAGAAGGACTCATGGAGACCAGGAAGACAAGAGGCTCCTCCCAGAGTTCAGCAGGGACACTGGCCCAGCTGACTGGCAGACTCTGGGATCTGTCTTCAGAATACAACCATACCTGAGCCCAGCGAGGGGACAAAGAGAAACTGCAACATACCCCACAGTGAAAGAAGAAGTCACATTGATCCTGTCCTTGTGGAGTTTAAAATCTAGGGAGAAATAAGAATTGCATCAAAATTATTTTCATCCTATCTACAAATAAACCATCATGAAAAAAATCTCCTTCATTTGCAAAGGGCCCGTTCTACACACAGGAAATGGGTCTTTTATCTATATTTTCCAGAGGAATTTTTTAAGTTAATCAAGTAAAGGGATGGGACCAAGAAAGATTTCCTCTCTTGCGTCTCCTTATGTTTTACTCAATCAGGCCCCACTGTAAAGCAAGGAAGCTGGCCGCACAGTAAAGAGAACAGAAATTTATACATCCAAATGAGCATAGTTGATGGAGTTTCAGAGGGCTAATAAATAGCACCTCTTTATTCTTCAACTGGAGATTAAAATCAAATGAGACACTTGAGGACTCATATAGATAGAATTGAAAATATCACCAATGTCATTGCCATGAGGTTTTAAATCTGTGACCAGGAGGATTCACTAATGCATTATCTTAAAATTAATCAGACCCACCAGCACAGACCTCCCCAATGTTCATGCCAGGAGATCTGCAGGCTGGTTAGTGGATAAGTAGAGCCAAGGACGGGCTGAGCCACCTGTGCCCAGGCCTTTCAGGGTTCACTTACTATTGCCCTCTGAGTAAAGGAGAGGATAGAGAATAGCCAGCACTGTTATTCTAAAGCACAGCCCTCCACACATGTGGGTAAAGCCAGGGGAAGATGCCGCCTCTGCCCCCAACCTAATAACCATCTCCTTCAAGTGGACCCTTTGGGACATAGTCTCCTTTTGCAATGCTGCCCCCATTCAGAGCACTTTTGAGCTCCTCTCTGGGAATCCTATTCAGAGCCTGCAGCTAATTCTTTGAATACCTTCAATTACAGCAAAGTTTCATTTCCAAGCATGAAATAATCAAGAATCCTTGGGGCAAAGGAGGTAGAAGCCATTTAGGCCAATTTGTGGGTTACAGTGGAGAAATGATATGATCTTCCTGTGTGTAATTTGTCTGGAAGTTTGATCAATGGTTTTACCAAATGGCAGCATCCTGGGAATGAAGGTATGATTACTGTGGTGATATCTTCTGATGCTAAAAATTGGGACACATAAGCTGACAATGTCTTTTTAAACCACTTCCAAGTAAAAGAGGCTATATTGCAAATATAATGAAGTTGCTAAAATGGTGGGCTTTCTGGCACAAGAATAAAAACTCTGAAATTTCGATGGAGAACTTTTGCATCCACAATCCTAGACACACAACTGCCATGTGCAAAGTACTTACAAGTTGACGGCTTTGAAGAGGATGGTTTTCATTTCTCAAAATTCTGTTTATGTCTGTTTATGGGGACTGAACCATAGCAAAACATCAAATGTGAGGTTTGACTACTGGTTTGACTCTGGCGGGGAAGCCAGAGTTGCTCTACCAGCTGAGCTGTTAACCAGAGAAAGGACTGGGCCTCAACCGAGTGAGCCGTTTTGACCACACATTAGTTTTAGAAGAGGGTGCATCAGATTTTCTATTGCATTTCCATTTTTTCCACTGCTCTGTGAAACCATCTCATCCACAAGGCTGGGAAGTAGTAATGGGATTTGAAAGGTGGGGAGGAAAAGGTGAAGCGTTACAATGTAAGCAGAAGTTAGAAACCCAGGAGCCGAAAGTGGGCTCAGGAACCACATCTTAAAACCCTGGTGGTTAGAAGGCCCTGCCCCTTCCTGGTGGAAGACAAAGCCCCTCACAGGGAATCAGAGGGAGACAGGGGAAGGGACTGCGTGGTCAGCTCTTGTCATTACAACAAATACCTTAGAAAAACAACTTAAAAGAGGAAAACTTGATCTGGGCGTATGGTTTCAGAGATTTCAGTCCACAGTTGGCCAGTTCCAAAGCAGAAACACCATGGCAGAAGGGAGTGGCAGAGGGAAGCTGCTCAGTTCATGCAACTGGGAAGGAGAAAGAGAGGAAAGGGCCAGAGACAAGGTGTAATTCCAAAGGCCAAGATGCCCCCAGTGACCTACTTCCTCTAACCATGCCCCACCGGCCCGAGTTTCCACCACCCCCCAGTAGTCCATGCAGCTATCAGTGGATTAACCACTGACCAGCCCAGAGCCCTGGTGATCCAACCCCTCCCCACCTCTGTTGGGGGAACTGCGCCCTCAACACAGGAGACTTTGGGGAACACTCCCCATCCCAACCATGACAAGGGCTGAGGGTCTGGGGAGAGCAGGCTGAGCGAAGGCTGCGATGATCAGGAAAAGTCCTGCATGTTTTTCCTCATAAGGAGGCTAAGAGTGGGAAGGGAAAGGGGAGGGAGGCAGTGGGACACCAGATAAATGACACTCCTGTCACATAGGCCTGAAGACAACTTAAGAGATACGGACATAGTCCTATCACAGAACAGTGACATTTAGGACATCCTTCCAGACACAGGCGTGCTCAGCGGTTCCCATCTGCACCGTGTGGGGAGGGAACACGCAGGTCCCCAGAGCCACATTACCATAACACACTGCTCTGCTGCGGCGTCCCCCAGCGCTCCCATTAGAACTTCAGACTGTTCGTCCCTCTGCTCGGAAGATATTTCGACTGCTGTCCGGAAGACAGGAACAGCTGGGCTGTTAAAGTCAACAGGCTCCCACTTCCACACAGACCAGATTGTGTCATAATTGGAAATGTGAAATATGCCTTCCACTGCTTCAGCTCTCGAG
The DNA here is from genome assembly GCF_047511675.1 of Marmota flaviventris. NCBI lineage: Eukaryota > Metazoa > Chordata > Mammalia > Rodentia > Sciuridae > Marmota > Marmota flaviventris. The sequence continues at coordinate 99,348,501 of NC_092509.1, read as the reverse complement.
GCTGAGTGAGGCCCGCTGTTTCCGCCAAACCCCAGAAAAGGCCAGTCCCGATTTTGAATAAATGCCCCAGTCCTGCTGGTGGGAAGAGGGTCCCTGGCCCCTGTGGTTCACAGTGAAATTTATGGGCTTAGCAGCCCCAACTGGAGAAGGGGGTGGTCCACCAGACAGGAGGCTGCGGGGAGGCTGGACGTGAAAACTGGCCCATCCATCTCAACAGGAAATGTCCTCACCAGTCCCCTGCACCTGTCCCCGGAAACCTTCTGGTCCTTCAAGGCATGGCTCAAACCCTGCCTGTCCATGAGGCATTCCCAGTTGCTCAAGATCCCCTCGATTCTCTGGGGTTGGGCCTCCAAGACACGAGCTGTTTCCCCGTGGACGTTCCCTGGGGTCTCCTGGGGGAGTCCGCACTCTTCCACAAAGCTGCTTTTCCTCCCTTTTCCTTCAGACCCATCTCTCTTAATCCCTCCCTGAGGTTCCCCTTGCTCCTGGCCCCCACGCCTCCATCTCAGAACCCACCCCCTTCACCATTTCCACTGGGGTCTTGTAACTTGCTCAGACTCTACCACCTGTGATGGGTCAAGGTGGGTCTGTTCCACCCCCGATCTCTGCTATTGGGGAGGTACCTGGGGTCTGAGGGTCCATGTGGAGGAAGAAGGACTTCAAGTTCCACATTCCAGTTTGCAGTTGCTTCTTCCCCAAAGACTAAACACGTCGGACACATCCCAAATAGCAAGGGTTAGTTTCCTGCCAAAACCCATCACCAGGGCAATCAAAAAGACACAGATTTCTCCTGTTACTCTAATGGTGAGCTAAGTACTCTTCCAGAGGTCTTTGTGCCCTCTTACTCTTCCTGGAGGGTAAAGGATCCCATGTCCCATGTCCCTGCCAATCCTGGATTCCTCCCTGCCTTGTTTTGGAGTAAGAGAACTATTTTGCTACCCAAACAAGTTATTATTTTTTCTCCCCAACAAGAACACAAGTTCCTTTTTCCCCGCCTCAGGACTCACACAGGGCGAGGCACACAGAGTTCCCTAAGAGCTGGCCGAGCCACACAGCCAGGACCGAGACCCGGGGCTGCGACCCTGCAGGCTTCCCCCACCTCTGCTGCGTGCTCAGCCTTCCTCTGTTCTGCAGCCTCCCAGCGGAGAGTGTCCTGTTTCCAAGGCGCTGACCAACAGGGCCTCTGGGAAAACAGTGAGAATCTGCTGGGTCTGGGGGTGGGAGGGCAGGGGTGTTCAGAGCCAGCAGAGACACCACCCCTGCCTGCTAGGCATGGCCTCATAGCAAGGGCCCAGGCCCTGAGACAAAGAAATAGGTTCCACAGCCATGTCACATCTGTGGCAATGCCACCAACAGCTCTGCCCCAGCCTTTGCCAAGGCATTTGACGCCCCGCCAAGACCCAGCCTGTGGCCAGGGAGAAATGGGAAGGAGGCCAGTTCAGGAACCCTGCTCCTCAAAAATAATTTGGCTGAGAGTAAGGACAGGAAGCATTAATAATTTCTATTCTTTTTATTGACAAAACTCCAGCCACAGAGTGAGTACAACCCACCAGGGCTGCACACCAAGACAAGCTCTAACTCCAGGCCAGCAGACAGATGCTTTCATGCATTTGTTAGCATTGCTGACTGATTTTTTTTTCCAGTGAAATCTTATGCAGAATCCCAAGATAAAAAACCAGAGGGGTCCCAGAGCCCCGGGCCCTGCTCCTTGGTCATTGTCCCAACTCATTCTCTTCCCACCCCTCTCCCAGGTCCTGAGGCCCTGGTCTGAAAACACTTGTCAAGGAGGAAGAGAGGGCAGCAGGAGAGTTGAATCACATATCTGTTCTGTAGAAGGCCCCTTGAAGTGAGCTACTTTCTCTTTTAGAGAGTAAATAATGGGCCTAGGGATCAGAATGAAGGCTGACAAGGCACCTGTCAGCATTTCCAACATTCGCAGCCTTTAAATATTCAAACACCAAGATGTTGAAGAATCTTTGACTTTTCTCTTCATTTTTTTTTCCTCCAAATGTCAACAAATACTGCTTTTGCTGAGTGAAGAGTGTGGCCTTGCCTTTGCTGGTGAAATAAAGAAAGGTAATGTGAGAGAGGAGATAAGAAAAGCAGGATCAAGGCTGAGGGTGCTTAAGGCCATCCTGAAGGAAGGATCCGGAATTTAGGGAAGGAGATGGAGGTGGAGGGGTGGGAGGGAAAGCCCCACGGTGGCCATGCCCTCATTTCACAGAGAAGGCAACTAAGGCCCTGAGAGGTGAACACAGTCAGGTTGGATCCCAATGCCAAGCTTCACAAGTCAGTGTAACCAGAGCTCCAAATTTCTGGTGCCTGGATTGAAGTTCATTTGACTACGATCACCTTAAAGAAAAAAGGAGATTCTCACACACTGAGGAAAAGGGTCCCCAGACGTGATTCATTCTATCTGTAAGCATTCATCGGGGATACAGCTGAACAGGACACCGTCCCTGCCCTCAGGGAGTCCACAGACAGAATAACAAGTGGCACGCGATGTGGTGAGTGTCATACCTGCTATGCGCATGCTGCCGTGGGGGTGTAACCAGGACCAGACACCTGGTCTATAGACCCCGGTGCAAAAGAAAATGCAGGGCACCTTATTCAAAAATGATGAAGAGCTTTTAAACCGTGACAGCAGAACATGAAGCCCAATGCAGAGCCTTTCTGAGCAGAGGGCGGCTGCACAGGCGAAGCCCACGCCCCGGTGTCAGTCACCATTCCCCAGAGGGGGTGCTGCGGTAGCCAGGTCAGAAAAGCTAAGGAGTGGCCAGCAGGGAGCAGAGGAAGAGCACTCCAGGAAAAGATCTTTCTAAAGTCAGTGACAGCACACCGTGTATCTGGGACATTGACACAAGTCCAGAGAGGCCAGGGAGTGAGATCAGGGTAAAAAAGGAACCAGAAACCCACCCGGAGAGGAATCAGGGCCCGGGAGCAAGGCTCTTCCAAACCCCACTAGGTGGTGTCGGGCGGATGTAGGCGAGTTGTGGAAGCTGCCCAGGGATATGATATGAGCTAAAGGGTCATTTAGAAAAGAAATCTGGGCAGCAAGGAAATGTGAGCCTGGAGCTAGACCCAAGTTAGGAGGTCAGTGCAATAGTCCAGGCAGGAATTGAAATGAAAATATCCAGAGGCCATCCAAATATTTAGGAAAGAGTTCTTGGCTGGCAGTAGAGACCTGGAGCTACTGAATCAAAGTGTCTGGAGTGTGGACGTGGGTGGTTACCTGGGGTGAGAATGAGAGTGGGAACCAAAGGTAAAGATGCAGGTGGAGCAAAGAACTGCAAAGGAGACACGTTGGGGGAAAGAGGACCATCAAAGGACAGCAAAGCCAAGAGGGTGGGAGGAAGGAAGGACCATCCACCTTGTAAAATAGACCAGTGAGATGAGGACTGTAGGGTGTGCAGTAACCAAGGGAGGCACCAGTGTGTCAGTGATGGTGTCTGGGCTCTGGCAGCTCAGAAGTGCACCAGGACAGAAGGCTGTGCCTCCACACCCACCCCAAGGCTGGTCCCTGCACCACCCCCAGGTCCTCCAGCGGGTACAGAGCCTGAATCACTGGCTTTCCCTAGAGCTGAAGTAAAGAATCTCCCTATCCATCTGAATGCATGTTTCCCCCCATAATTTAGAGTCTGAAATCCTCACCACCAAGGTGATGATGTTAGAGGTAGGGACTTTGGGCAGTTACTCAGGAGGGGAGGCTTCCTCATGGAAGGCTCCTCCCAGTGAATTAAATTAATGTCCTTATAAAAAAAAAAGACCCCAGAGAATGAGCTCCCCCCTTCTACATGTGAAGATACACGAGAAGGGGCCATCTATAGGCAACAGGCACTCACCAGACACCAAATCTGCCTGAGCCTCAGTCTTAGACATCATGCCAAAACTATAAGAGAAATTTCTTCTGTTTATCAGACACCCAGAATGACATTTTTGTTATAGCAGCTGAAGTGGTCTAAGACACACCTTCACGTACTCTTTCATGGCAGCCATGCTTTCCTGAAGGAGGTGTTGAAAGTCACACTTGACCTTGGAGAGAATGTTGGGATGTGCATCTGCCCATAGCCACCCCACTTCACCCTCCCAGACTCCGACCCTCTAACCCTCCAGGTTACCAGCCCTGGACCGGGCTCTGTAGTCACCTAGGCTGTCTGCCTGCACTGAGGGTACACTCCTCCCCACAAGCCTGGATCTCTCTTGCGAGGCCCCAGACAGAACTTGCCTGGCATGGCGATACTTTTCTTTGACATGTAACTCATCTGTCTTGGAGTTCAATGCAAACTTCCTATCAGGACTAACTCGGGTGGCCAAAAGTTGTAAAGTGTGCACCGGGTGTTTCAGGTCCTCCCTGCTGTGTGAGTTGAAAGGATTTTTCACAATCTTCTGTACTTTTGGAGGTTTCAGGCAACCACAGGCTTCTGGTCTCGTTTCTCCCCAAAGATAGAAAGCAGGAAAAGCGAACCAACGAGTCCTTCTCTCTTCAGTCTTGGTTCCACATCCAAAGGCTTCCAGGCTGTCAGAGGGGGTGTGGCAGGCCAAACCGGCCATGATGGAAGGCTTCCTTCCGAGGCTTCCCTCCTGACCCCGGATGTGTGGCTCCATTCCCAGGAAAGCTTTCAGCTGTTCTGAGTACACACACACACACACATACACACACACACACACACACGAGTGCACGCTCTCTCTCTCTCTCTCTCATACACACACACACACACACACACACCCATGAGTGCTCTCTCTCTCTCTCTCATACACACACACACACACACACACACACACACACACACACACTCACCCCTCCACCTTACTTGGAAAACACATTTCCCCTGCACAGAGACAAACCACAGATGCGACCTTGACATACTTGGAGACACCAGCCAGCAGTCCACAGCGATTCTGGCTTGCTTACAGCTGGCCTTCCTTCTGATTTGGCCTCTCTCCATTATGATGACTAGATGCTCGGGCCATATCTGTTGGTTAAATATTTTTTACATCCCCCTTATTCTGGGGGAAAATGAGGCTCAGGACAAGGTTAAATAATATGCACACAGACTCTCAGCCATCAAAGAACAGGGCCAGGATTCATAACCAGCTCTACCCACCCCCATAGCCCATGCTCTTAGCACCAGAGCTCATGTACCTGCCACAGTGCCCAGTGGGTTTCTATGCAGATAGGACCCCTCACAATCCTCCCATTTACATTGGATGTCCCGGGTGGAGATGCAAAGTTCATCCATTTCTGAGATATTTGCCAATCTCAAACTTCAGATGAGCCATCTAGGATGCCCCGAGCTTTTTAATTCTCTAAACGAGATCACTGGTTCCTGGAAAATGGCCACAAATAAACATGCATTCCAATTCCAGGCTTGACCTATGTTACTGAGTAACAGGTGACCCTTGTGAGTTTAGGAGGGGACCTCCCCTAAACATTGCCTAGAGAAGGGGAGACGATGAACTGGAACATGTACAAGTAGCCTGAGAAACAATGTCCAGGGAGTGATCGATGAGCACAGGTGTGACAGCAGCACTGCCCGGCAGCAGTCATGGGGCTGAGGGGACGGAGCCACAGGAGCTTGCTGACCACCCGCCCCTGCCTCGCTGGGCAGTGGTCCTCGGTGTGCAGCCTGTGCCAGCAGCAGTTGGAAACTTGCGAGTAGTGTAAGTGCTCCGGCCCCACTCCAGCACTGCCGGATGGGTAGCTTTTGGGGTGTTTTTTGAGTTTTGTTTTATTAATGTGCATTAATTGAACATATTAATCAGGTTCAGCAGATCTGTATTTTAACAAGACCTCCCGTTGATTCTGCTGTGTGCCAAAATTTAAGAGCCACTACACCAGACCTTTGCAAAAGATTGGAAACTGGGCAAATCTGACCTTCTGACCAAGAGAAATTAGGAACCCCGAGTCTTTAAAGAGAAGCATGTGTCTGAATAGGAGACAACGTGGGAAAAGTATCAACTTTAGCAGGAAGCATGCTGACTTATGGCCCTTTCCCCGGAAACATGTAATCATGTGGAATTGTATCCCAACTCAGCCACTTACTAACCATGTGGCTTTGAGCAAGTCATTTGTTTCCCCAAAATCAATTTCATCATCTGCAAAATGGGAATCATGAAAGCTGGCACAGTGCCTGGCTTATAGAAGGTGCTAAATAAAAAGCAACTGTTGGAACGATGCTCCTGTCAATCAGCAACCAGCCATAACACTCAACAGCCACCGAGTACCTTTCTCTCCCGTTCCCGTCGTGGACGCTGAGGAACATGCAGGCAAGGGGAATAATCACCTCCCGTTGTGGGGGCCGGGGGCTGCGCTGGGCTGTGTGTGTGCTCAGGGAGAATGACAGGCTCACAGTGATCTGAATCCAATGGGCACAGTTGGGGAGCGGCAAATACAGAACCCAGCGCCAGATCTTTGGGGACAGAGTGTCACCAAGGAAAGGCTGCCTGGCTCCTTCACAGCAACCCTCCCCTCATCAGCCATTCCTTTGAAAAACTTCAAGTACCACACCGACGTGCGAAGCAAAGCTAATGAGACTTCTGAGCGCCCGCCTCCTGTCCTCAAAGAGCAGCTCGCGCCACAAGACAAAGCCTGCGGTGTCCGGGCCGTCAGAGAAGGACCGGGGAGAGGAGGGACAGAGTGGACAGCCGGCGGGACGGTCGTAACCTCAGCAGAGCGTCTCAACTCCCAGGCAGGCGGGGGTGTCCTCATGAAAACACGGAGTCCCCCTCAGAATCCAGATGGAGCCTGGAGCTCTGCTTCCCCTCTCCCTGCCCAGCCTCCCTTCCCTCCCCACCTCCAGTGTCCCCTCCGGGAACAAGGCCCCCATCTCGACCTGATCCTGATTCCTTTTCCTGGCTCTGGACCCGAGTTCCCTTGTTGAAAACCGTCCGTCAGTCTATTCACCTCGCCCCTGAACAGCATCGTCCTCAGACCACCGCACACACCAGCGCCCCGGCTTCAGTACTGCCCTGGTAGCTCCAATGGCTTCTCCTGCGGGCAGCCTCCAGGGCAGCCAGGGCCTCGAGCACCTGCCACATGACACCACTCACCACTCAGCCCTGACTGCCTGGGCTCCTGTTCCTCTCCACCTCCCCGAGGTTTGGGTCCATTGCCCTGATCACCTTGGACCTCAGTGCTTAACAGTTGGCAGCCTAAATTCCAGCCTGACTGTTGCTCGTTACCCAGGACATTCTAGAAGGAGCTGTGAGTGAGCGGAATGATGGCCCAGTGGGACAGAGGCACCGTGTTGCTATCAGCGGGGCCAGTGCCCAGTGTCCCCCACAGCATGACATGAAGAAAAGAACCCAAAATCTTGATGAAAATCCCTAGGAAAGAGAGGGAAGGGAAGAGAAGGCCGAGGAGGGGAGGGGAGGGGGGAAGAGGAGGAAAGGAAGGGAAAGGTGGGGAAGGAGGGAGAAGTGGAGCGGGGGACAGTTTCTTTGCTCCAAATCCTCCTACTCCCTTTCTCAACAGTTTATGATATAGATTAGCTTAACCCCTCAACAAATACTAATAACAAATAAGAATTCTTTTTCTCTGGAAGGAAAAGGAGAAACAAAATTGAGCTAGATGACAAGATTATTTTTGATGGGAAAAGGGAAATTTGTAAGCATCCTCGATTTAATAAATGTTGCTCCCTTGCACAGGAAACTATGTTCTAATACTTTGCCTTGAACAATGTAATTGCTTAATAAAATGAAGAATAAACTATAAAATAAAATAGTCTGTAAGAAAAATACTTAGAAATGAAGCAGGACTGTCATTTCCCTCCCTGGCAATTCAGTAGCCTGTTTGCCACCAGCCCTTCATCCTCCGAGTTATCCACAGCTTTGGGGTGGTGGGGTGGGAGGGAAAACAGGAATTAGTTTTCTAAGAAGCAATGGGTTTGACATTCAAGTTTGACTTTTTAAATTCACAAGAAAAACAATAATTTTGAAAGCCCTGGCTTTTCAGTGCAAGTGCCAGGCATCTGAGAAAAAGAGAGTCTTTCCAAACCCCACAGGGTGGGCAGAGCAGAAGACATGGCGGGGGAGCAGCATATTTCTACTGGAGGAGGAGAAGGTCGGGGAATGGCAGACAAGAGGGTTCCAGGGACCAAGTGTCCTGAAAGGACCCAGCCTGCCCCTTCCCAGTGCCTATCCAGGGGTCTCCTTCCAGAACACCAAGTGGGGAGAAAGGACCCTTCTCTCCTCAGGTGATCCTCAACTCTAGGGAGGGGGTGCACCACCCAACACACACACAGGTTTCCCTCTAGACATTTCAGGGGAGCACTGGGGGTAGCAAGAACTGAGTCAGTGCATAAGCCGGCTGGGCAGTGGGCAAAGTTGCAGGGACAGACCCCAGAGGACAGACCTCATGCTACACTCACAGCAGACACTTGGCAACCATTGCAATGAAAAGTAAGGACAGAGAGGAGCCTTTGCACGCCAGAGGTCAGCCAGGACACAGACCGTCACACGCCAGGGGACAATGGTCCTGATAGGAAGTTTGAATTTTAAAATGACCGAGTTTTAGTTGTTTAAATATTATTGAAGAAAGACTGCAAATTAGGCCCAAATTTCACCGAGCTGCCTTTAAATGTCAAGATCAAGTCTTTCTACAACAGCAAACATGGCACTAGTCATGATTATAGAAAAACGATGTCATGTGCCTGCACATCTGAGATGTACCTAAGTGAAAACCCACTGCCTGCCTTGATTTGGCGCAACTCTAAGACAGAACAGATGCAGTCTCCGCCCTCCATGAAGCCTCGCGCCCAGGGGAAGCCCGTCTTTACATAGGCTGTACTCAGGGCTGTGAGGGGAAAGACAGGAAGGCCCTGTCCCAAACCCTCTCTCCCTGCCTGTCGACACTGTCACATACTCAGCATTTTGAAATGAAGTCCGTTGTTTCATAGTTGTCTTTGCTCTTAATCCTTTTCTAAATGCAAAGACCTGTGGGAGGAGTTCATGAAGTGGCTAATATATTAATTTGGGGAGTTTAATACCTCTCATCCTCTTCAAACATGAAAAAGCAGGAAAACTTGAAGAGCACCCAACAAATGCTCTAGTTGGGTCCCTCGGTAAACCTGACCGTTCTGCCAGTTTCCCCTGGCTGCTCTGCCTGTGCCAGGGCATTTGAAAGCCGGCCGAAGTTTCAGTGATCCTGTGGGTGGGCTCTGATGCTTCATGAACTAGGCAGTAGAGGGTGCACCCAGCTTCCAGGATCCCTGAGACTCCTAGGCAGAGGAGGAGGCTCTTTCCAAACTCAAGGGACATCAGATTTCATCACAGTGCCCAGTGGCAAGTGAGGATAAAAGACCCTGTTAGCCAGCAATCTCTCTTCCTTATACAAACCACGTGTCCTTGGGGTTAAATCTGTTGCTGAAGTCCAGCTAAAGTCAGACTCAGCCACTTACCAAATGAGGGACTTTGGGCAAACCACTTAACACCTTTGAACCTAAAATGGAAAAATAGATGTAGCCATCTCATGATGGGTGGCAAGACCAAATAAGACAACAACAGCTTCACCACATGCTTTACCTGCTACCTACCAGAGTTCAGAGACAGCCAGTGTCCTACCACCAGCCTCGGCCCCCATCAGGACCCATGAGAAACAGCATTAGCATCACCCAAAAGCTTGTTAGATCTGCAAGTTTTAGGGACTCCTGCCGCAGAACTGGGGGATGACAATCTCTGAGAATCTGTGTCTTAACAAAGTTCCAGATGGTTTTTATGCACACACAGGTTTGAGATGCACTGCTCTATATAATCACAGATAAGCCTGAAGTCACCCATGGTGTGTGAACACAGCATTTGAGGAGGAACAAGGGTGTTGAGCTCTTGCAAGCAGAGTGGTCTTAGGCAAGTCCCTTATTCTCCAGGGGTAGTAACAGCTAACCTAGATACAAGAGTGAGGTGAGCATCGCTTAGATGCTCTGCAATGTGTAAAGTAGCGGGGATGTGTAAGAGAGCATTATCGTCACCCCTGCGTCTATAACACAGCCCTCAAAATGGGAAACAGCCAAGTCCTTGGCTTCTCTGCTCTGCTCTTGGCAAAACCTCCTTTCTCTCTGGGAAGATTTCAAGAATGCTGACCCAGAATTCCCTGCATGTTTCCTTGGAAAAGCAAGCTAACTCCGACAGCACAACTCGCCACGCGGTGTACCATAAGATCCCCACAGCTCTTCCCTCTGGTTTCTGCAGTGCATTTGGCCCAGGAGGGGGACAGGGGGAGCTCCTGTGCCTCCAGGCCTTCCTGCTGATGGAGCATGGCTTCCAGGGGGCCACAGGATTTGAAGACCAAAGGGTAGAAGCTACAAGGGGTCAGATTTCATCTCCAAACAGGGAAGAACAGTGCAGCTGTCAGAGCTGCCCAGACAGGGGGCAACGACTCTAGTGGGTAGGGAGTTAGCCCAGGACCCACTAACCCAAGGGCCACTGGCCCTTTGGTGGAGCTAATCTATCATTTCCTCTTCCTCTCCACTCTCCTAGATGCAGTCGTCTTCTCAAAACCCCCTAATTCCCTTCTCTCATTCAGCCGATATTTGTTCATCCCTTAACTGTCCACTTGGGATGAAGGTCCTGGCTCAAAAGGAGCTTCCATCCTGATGGGCAGTGTAGACTGTCTGAGGGGGCAGGCAGGGAAGGCCTCTCTGAACAAGAGATATTTTAGGCTGAGATCTGAAAGGGGTACACTGGGACCATGTGATACCCAAGGCCCATTCTGGTCCTGGCCAGACATAAATGACAGGCCCCGGGGGAGGACACAGCCTGCTGTCCCCTCCAGATTGGGCTGGCCTTGAGGTCCCAGGGCATGAGCACACACCCCTGAGATAAGCCGGCCCATTCACTGTCTTGTGCTCCGGATAAAATATTGATTAGGGAATTTAAAATTTCGAAATGATTTAAGAGCCCCGAGACGGGGACGTAATGTGCTGTGCCCAGCTGCGTTATGAGCCATCTATCTCCTGTCAGCAAGCAGCAAGAAACTGACAGAATCAATACAAACGTGTCTGAAGACAGGCTTAACTCATTTCCTTGCCCGGGGCTCTGGTTGGGAAGGGTCAGCCCTGAGCCATGAATGCTAAGGCCAGGGCCTGTGCCCAGGTGCCAGTCTAGGGAGCTCTCCCTGCCTCCCTGGCTGGTGCAGGGATCTCTGCTCCAGAGCTCCCACCCTCCTTTCCCTTCCGAAGGTCTAATAAGACCCACACAACACTAATAAGACCTCCTGGCCTGAAGCCTGAAGAAAAATAATAACCACAGCACCCGTGTACTTAGTACCCAACGTGTCCTGGGGTCTCACTTAAAAGAGTCATCAGAACTTACTTCCCAGAGCCTCAGTTTACCTATCTGTGAAAGGCAGATGATAACGCCATCCTCCGAGGGTTGATGTAAAATTAAATAAGATGTGAAAAGATCAGAGTGAGACTATGTAGCAGCACTGAATTGGACACTTAAAACCGTTGAAACAGTAAATTCCACGTTATTGTGTATTTTGCCACAATAAAAGTGATGTAATGAAGAGCCTGGTTCAAGCAGAGGCACCACATTGCGCAGTACAGAAAAGGTTCTCCGTGAGTGGCAGCTGTGGGGAAAACAGGAATGCAAGCTTTGGTAATGAGTGACAATTCCATCTTAACAAGCCTTCAGAGTGACAGAAGCAGCATTCGAACCCCGGCCTGCCTGAGAGTGACGCCGGAGCAGTGTCCTCTGCGTCACCGTGTCACCGGAGGAAGGAGAGGTGAGCCTGCTTACCAGGTTCTCTGTGCTGCCGCCTGCCTGGTCCCCCACCAGCACCCCGGGTGCAGCGAAGCTTGCTGACTCAGTGAGGTTAATAAATATGTCACTCCCCGGAAGGGCTTTGCTCTGTGCTGCCTCACACATGGTTCTATGGCCCCAAAGCATTTATTAAACACTCTGAGAGGTTGAATAGGAATTTAATTTTTTCTAGCTAAACAGTGGTGTGTACGGCAAGCAAATAGGATTACTTGTTTAATCTTACCCTTGCTTGCCTACTCAGCTCAAGGACACCTCAAGATTTAGGATACTAAGGAGCCCATCTACAGAGGACCTACTTACTATGCCAAGAAAAAGCCCATGTGTGGGCCCTTTTTAACTCAGAACTTCTTTCATGATGAATTTACCTTCCTAAGGACATATGTACTAAAGTCACTTTTACCCGAGGCTGTTGAGACCCCTCACAACACAAGATATGGACCTGCTCTCTTTTTTCTTTTTTTCTCAGTCCAAGCCTCAAATCCTCATATATTAGAGTGTCCTTTGTTTAATCATAATCTCTCTTTTATTCAGTTCTTTCCTACAGTCTCTCATTTTTTTTTTTACCTATTGAACATATTCATTCATCCATTCAGTCATTCTCTCATTCAAAAAGCTTCGTTGAGCACCTATTACCTGCCAGGCACTGTGGTCCATATGGAGAGATCATTAAGACAGTCTTTTCCCCACTCAAGGGTATCACAGACCAGCAGAAAAGATAAACAAAATCAAGACAGGGCAATACAGAAGCAGAAGTAGCCTGACTCAGGGGTGTCAAAGTGGGGAGCAGTGATTCTCCCAGAGGGGTTGGGAGCGGCAACTCAGTGTGACTTTTAAATCACTTCTTCATTCTAAGCAGGGGAGCCAGGTGGAGTGAGCAAGGAAAAGCATCCAGACATGAGCACACAGGCAGTGCTTGGAGCTGCAGAGGAGGTGGCTAGTCAGGGGACTGAGTGCGGTTTGGCAAAGCTATAGCAGTGGGGACAGGTAGCAAATGTAGCTGATGACATTGGCCACCAGATCCGGAGGGACTAGGAGGTCCTGAGAAAGGACTCTGAATTTCATCAAGATAATTATTAGCTGCCGTTTATTGAGATATTGCCTCAGGCACTTCAGATCTGCCATTTCCTTTGATCCTCATACCCATGCCCACAAAGCGGATATTATCCCACTTTTCAGGTAATTAAACTGTGGCTCAAAGAGGTAGGGAATGGGGGATGATTTTTACAGAATGGTAACATGATTTAGTTTATGCTTTAGAAGGATTCCTCAAGTGGAGAATAGATTATCAGGGTATAAATATGAAAGCAGAGAAACCAATTAGAAAACTATTGTAATAGTCCAGGTGCAAAGTGTCAATGGCCTGAATCACAGCAGAAGCAGAGAGATGAGAGAGCTGGGGGTGGGGGATAATGAGTTCATTTTGCATTTCTGGGCCATTTCCTCCAATCTTTGTTTCTAGAGTTCAATGGCAGGGCATTGTCCTCTAAGCTCAGAGACAGGACAGGGGAGGCTCCCAAGAATGCACCCAGATGAAGGAGAGAGTTCGTACTCGCCAGGCATTTTGCTCACTGCCTCCCTTTCATGAGATTTCAGGGACAAGGAGGAAAACCGTCTTCAGGGAGGGTGTGTGTCTGAAAAGAGTTGTTTTCTTTCATTTTCCTACGTGTTTCTAATTCCATTGCAGAAAAGACCAAAACACATCTTTGATGCTGAGAAACGACCCAGAACTGTGCTCTAGCAAGCCATAAGCATCTCTTTTAAGTTCATGATGTCAAGGAAGAGCCCCTTTCCTTCTTAGCTATCACCGAGTAAAATGAAATGGGTAAAAAAAAGAAAAGCCATCCATTCATATAAGATCTTGCAAAGAAAGAACAGGGAGATAGATGGCATTCTTGTTCCCAACTGTTTACTCTCCTGTAAGAGAAATAGACATCCCTGACCATTGCCAGGCCATTCACAAAACCTCCTTGTGAAAGGAGTATTGTCCCTTCCCTGTTGACCTTGAACTGCATGTGACTTGCTTTAGCCAAATGAATGTGAACCAAAGGGACAATAGGTCACATTATGCATAAAAGTCACAGTATTGGTATTGTTCGAAAATGTGTCTCTTTCGTTTTCATTATCCCAGGGGTTGGCTGCTTTTTCCACTTTGATTCTTAAAGGAAAAAAAGATATATGAGCAGGAAAGGTGCCCTCGTCACCCACTACCAATCCACAATGTGATCAAGAAATTAACTTTTGTTGTAAGAAATTTACTTTTTGTTGTAAGCCACTGAGCTTCGGGGGCTGCTTGATACTGCAATGTAACCTGCAGAAAACTAATCCTGGTGGGCATCTAGCCACACAGGCCTCCAGGATGCAGGCACATGGAGCTTTAGTGTTCAGATTTCACCAAGCAGAATGGAAGCTGCAGACAACGGCTAAAGGAGAAGGAGTATTCATTCTTTCAAAGCCGTGGCCCGTTTAGAGCCGTGAATCGTTTCCTAACTTGCATACGCTGAGTGGAATCTCTCAGATGTCTCACCAAAGACCTTTCAGCCTCATCTTTCTCTGAGGGGAGAGACACTAGTAGGGTTCCCAGTTCCCTTTACTGAGATTATTCAGTTGAAGTCTATTACTGAATAAACCCAAGAAATATGATTGAGCTAGCTGCTTGCGTGCTTTAGACGTTTTTCATTTACGAACTTGACCATTTCAATCTGTAAAATGCCAAGGCAGCCGGCCATCTGCCACTTAAGGGTCTGCAGGAGCACTTACAGAGGCCATGCTTCTTGCCCGAGGAAAGCTATCTTTCTTCTTATGTTAGTGCATCCAAAAGAGACAGAGAGAGGAGGTTTGGAGTTACCCAGAAGACGACTCTGCTGGAAGGGCATTCATGGGTTATCAAGCTTCTTTTTCAGAGATGAGACAATGGAAGATGGAATATGACTTTGAGTCAGGCCTGACATAGCACCTGGTGCATAATAGGCACTCAATAAATATCTGCGAATAAATGAATGGGCTGAAAACTGAGCGGATGAAAGGTGGCCCAGACCGCAGACGGTAGGAGTGCCCCTAATTAGGCCCCCTATGCCACGTCAATGCTCTGTCCACCAAGGTAGGTTGTATTTTGAATATGCATTCATCAGTTTATTCAATTCCCAAATTTTACCAAGTTATTCTCAAGTATTGAATATAATGCTGGATACTGGGGGAGACGAAGCTGGCTGAGGTAAGTATCAGCCTCTGCCCTCGGAGAGCCTTCAGTCCAGGGTGAACTGACCCCACACAACTCCACCTTCTCTTCCAATAGCACCTTGTAGGCAGTACCTTTAATTCAGAGACTGCCCCTGCACAAAGCAAAAGAGATTGGTCAAGCAGTTTGTTCTCAGGACCTCTTCATGTTCTTAAACATTACAAAAGGGTCATTTAATCCTGTCTCTTTTTCATTTTCCATAAGAACTGGCAATACTAACAATATCCATCCTGATGAAAATTTCAAATGAGGACTATTTAAAATATATATTTATTCAAATATAACTATTATCATCCCACCACATGTTAACATAAATAACCCATTTTTTTTTACTTTTTAAAGCATATTCTTCAAAATAAAAGTAATTTTAATAAAAAGAATGTCATTTCTTACATTTTTAAAATATCTGCTTCCATATTCACTCTGTGGTAGCACACATTGTGTAGCCTCTGAAAAGCTCCTCTGTACACCAGGAGACATAGGAGTGAATAAAGCAAAGAACATCTTAGTGTTTTTGGTTTTTGTAGCACTGGTAAATGAACCCAGTGTCTCACGCATACTAAGCAAGCACTGTACCACTGGGTTATGTCCCCAGCCCTTTTTAATTTTATTTTGAGACGTGGTTTTGTCAGGTTGGCCTGGAACTTGCAATCCTGCCCCAACCTCCCTGGTTGCTGGGCTGATAGGTATGCACCACTGTGCCTTTCTTAGCATTAGTTTTGAGACTAGTTTTGATCTCACGGGCCCCTGAGAGGTCTTAAAGCACCCCCAACAGTCACTAGACTACATTTGAGAACCACCACTCTGCACATAACTTAATCTTCCCTTGAAATGGGAAAAGGTGGGGGTGGGAAATGATAAAAGAAAATGAAGTGCTGACACCCAGGTGTGTCAGCCTCTGAGCAGGTGCCCATTCAGCATGCGGAGAGTCAAGCTGGGATGTAGCCTCCCCCTATAGTCACTTAATGATTTTTTAAGGTTGGACGGCAACTCTCCAGGAACTCTTAATACTCTTCACATCAGGCCTCATGAAATTTGAGGCAGGATCATTGCTATACCAGTCTTTCCCCTCCATTAATCTGACTTAGTCCTCCTGAGGACCAAATGACTCTCGAAGATAAAGGAAGTTGGCTTAGAGAAAAATGTACAACCTACTATCCACACACCGATACCAACTCCACGTCAAAAAAAAGAAAAAATACTGTCACCTTCTCACTAGAAAAAACAAGAATAGAACACCTAAAAAATATTTCTAAGTCTATGAAACCTTTCTTGTGTGCATAATCAAAAGATACCCTCCTTATATCAAAAAGTATTTAGGGTAAATTATAAAATCCCTAAAATATAGAATACTAAAAAGAAAAAGAAAAACATTAAAATTAAAAAAAACTCAACATCTAAGAGTAATAGGAAGTTCGGAAGTAATAAAATAGAGAAATGCAAGATGAAAAGACTTGAACAATTATATAAGTAGCTTAAATGTGATGTCCAGATTCCTTTTGATCCTATCTAAAGGTAAAAATGCAGTTAGCTACAAGGTAATCATACACTAGCTTTATCTAGCATAACTTTGCTGATGCTGAAACTGTGGGTCCTCACGGAGGGTAGTGGCACAGAGAAGCTACATTTCATGTGACTTCCCTTAAAGCAAGCTGAGGGCATCATAGGAAAGCCCTTAAACCACAGATTTAACCGTTGTCCTATGTTGAGGGTTTATGATTCTCAGTAATCCCCAAACTACTTGTGCAAAGATTTTTGGTGGCATTTCTCTCTCCATGATGCACATGTATACTCCCCAGGTTGGCCTTCAGGGCCCAGCCTGACACCTGGAGTGACCGTCCACTGCAGTGGCTCCCCAAATCCCATCCAGAGAGACTGGTGCAGGTAAGGTGATCCCCCCTCCACCCGCTCAACCCTGACTCTGCCTCCTCGGTTGGTCTAGACCATTTCTGCCATTCAGTATGTGCCCCAGGGGTATTTGTTATGTGGGGGCCCAGGTTATGGTCAGAGAAATAAATACAAGTAAACAGTCTTCACCTTAAGCAATTTCACACTCTTTTTTATTTAAGTTTTTATGATTATTCTGTTGTTTCAGAAGGACTAGAATGGGGTGGAGCAAGTGGTGTGGACCTAGACACCCCATCTATGACTCACTGAGTGTCCCCATTACCCTCTCACCCCTTCCCCTCCCTCTTCCTAAGTTCTATGGAAGGTTCCATTCATTCCCTCATTCACTCGTTCAACAGGGGTTTAAGGGTAAGGTGCTGTGAAGAGTCATGGGGGTTACAGCAGTGAATGAGAGAGACCTGATCCCAATCCACAGTGACAAAAACACAAGTGAACAAAGAAGTTACAAGCTATACAGTTATGAACGTGTTAACAAGAGGATGAGGATGAAATGAACATGTTAGAGGTTGAGGAGTCAAGGAGAGCATCTGTGAAGTAAAAACCTAAAAAAAAAAAAAAAAGGAAGTTGTCATATAAAAGGGGAATGAGCGGATTGTCGGTTTTGGCAAACTGTGTTCTTACAGTTCCTGCCTTGTATAGGTGATGTGAGAACTTCATCTGTTGATCCACAGAAAGCACATAGTGCTGGCCTAGCCATGGCAATGGACACAGCAAGGACTGTTGTGGGGTTTGAATGGACAGGATTTGTTCATGGTGGGGGCTGGGAGAGTGACATTAAGTTGGAGATGAAATGACCAGTCCAGGCAAAAAGGACACACATGAAAACCCCTGGATATGCAAGGAAGCACAGCACGGTCAAAGGATGGAAAGAAGACTGGCCTGACCAGAACACGGAGAAAGAGGAGGGAAGTGTGTTCAGAAAAGGTGGACAGTAAGAAGGCCCAGAGCAAGCAAGTCCAGGGAAGCACGGTCAGCGCTTGGACTTTACTCCAGGCAGGGTGAACAGTTGGAAGGTCTCCCATGTTCATGGACAGGCAGGATTCATGTTAGTGTTAGAACGGGCAGATTACCAAAAAGGGATCTACAGATTCAATGTAGATCCAAAATACCAGTGATATTCTCCACAGACCCAGAAAAAAACAATACTAAAAATTCAGATGAAAGAACAACAGATCCAAAAATAGCCAAAGCCATCCTGAGCAATGCTGAAGGCACCTCGATACCTGATTTCAAATTTTACTACAGAGTCATAGTAATAGAAGAGCATGGTACAGGCATTAAAATAATAATAATAATAATGTAGACCTATGGAACAGAAGAGAAGACACAGAAACAAAACCACATGCCTACAATCATCTGATGCTTGACAAAAGTGCCAAAAGCACACATTGGAAAAAAGACAGCCTCTTTATCAAGTACCGCTGGGAAAATTGCATGGCTATATATAGAAGAACGAAACTTGATCCCTATTCCTCACTCTATACAAAAGTCAACACTAAATGAATGAAAGACCTAAGTATAAGACCAGAAACTTTACAACTATTGTAAGGAAAAAAATAGGGAAAAAACTTAAACTTATAGGCACAGGCAAAAACTTCCTGAATAGACCCCCATAGCTCAGGAAATAAGAAAAAGCATCAATAAGTGGGATGGCATCAAATTAAAAAGCCTCTGCACAGCACAAAAAAACAATTTCAGAGACAACTGACACAAAGGGAGAGGGTCTTTGCCAGTTACTCTTCTGACAGAGGATTAATATCCAGAATGCATAAAGAACTCAAAAATTCAACATTATGAAATCAAATAACCCAATCAATAAGTGGGCAAATAAACTGAATAGATATTTCTCAAAAGAAAATTACCAACAACTATATGAAAAAATATGTTCAACATCTTTAGTCATCAGGACAATGCAAATCAAAACTACACTGAGATTCTCTCCCTCCAGTTAGAATGATAGTCATCAAAAATAGAAATAACAATAAGTGTTGGTGAGGATTGGAGGGGGGTCTTATCCACTGTAAATGGGAATGTAAATTAGTACAGTTACTATGGAAATCAGTAAAGAGTTTCCTCTTTATGTTAAAAATGGAACCACCACATGATCCAGTAATACCACTCCTCGGTATTTACCTAAAAGAATTTAAATTAACATACTTTAGAGATAACATGTATGCTCATGTTTATCACAGCACAATTCACCATAGCAAAGTCATAACCTAGGTATCTACTGACAGATGAGTGGATAAAGAAAATGGGGAAACTGGGGATGTAGATCAGTGGCAGAACACTTACCTAACATGTGGAAGGCTTGATCCTCAGCCCCACAAAAGAAAGAAAGAGGGAAAATATGGTATATGTACATAATATAGTTTTATTCAGCAATAAAGTAGAATAAAATTATGTCATCTGCAGGAAAATGGATAGAACTGGAGATCATAATTTTGAGCAAAATAAGTCAGACTCAGATTGAAAACGATCATGTTTTCTCCATGTGGTAGTAGAAGGATAAAACAGAGGAGAAAGGAATGCCAAGAAATCAGCAAGATAACCATGACTTTAGAGAAAGGGGGTTGGGGGAGGGAGGAAGGAAGGGGCAATACTAAAAAATGAAATTAACCAACTGTGTTTTTATATATGTGCAAGTATGCCCCAATGAAACCTACCATTCTTTATCATTTTGAAAAACTGGAGAGGGTTTGAGCAAGAAAGTTACTGCTCCATGTACTATAACAGTATTGTATAGTAAAAACAAAAGAAAAAGACCAATCAGGAGATGGTTTTACCTCCAAATGGAATATGTCAAAGGACTAAGGATAGTGAAGTGTATTGTCGAATTTGAGTTAGCAGGATCTGCTGATGGAGATGATGCTGAGGGGTGGGAGAGGAGGTGGAAAAAGGCACCCAGGCTACCTTGCCCCCTTGCTTTGAAATGTCTGCAAGTAGCAACATCAAACAGCAATTAGACTTACAAATCTAGAACTCAGGCTGAGATTGAAGATATCATATTGGAAGCATCAGTGTAGAAGATATGTTTAAATATATGGAACTTATGTAGATTGGCCAAGAGGAGACTTTGGAGAGACAAAAATATGAGTAGTGAGTCCAAGAAGAATTAGAGGTTGAGTAGAAGGTAAAAACCAAGGAGACTGGAGAGGTACAATCAATGAGGTCCAAGAAGAAACAGAAACGAAAAAATGTTATGGAAAACAAGAAAAAACTACTTCAAGGAGGAGGAAATAGTCAACATTGCCCCACGTTGTTGAGAGTTCAAACAACATAAGAATAGAGAACTGGCCATTGGATGTAGTAACATGTCATTGGTAATCCTGACAAAATCGAGCTCAATCAATTGATAGGGTCAGAGGCTTGACATGAAGAGCTTGAGGAGAGATTGAGAGGTAAAGACCTGGAAATAATGTGTCTAGACAGCTCTTTTGAAGTGAGAAATGGGACAGTGACTGGAGAAGACATGGGGTCAAGGAAGGAGTTTGCCATGATGGTCGTGGGAGTTTACGAGAAGGAACATTGGGTTCCATGATCTTACCTTGGAAATTCTAAGCTTGATCCTCAAAGCCAAAATGAGTTTTGTCTTTTGTCTCCTAAAAGAAGCTGAGGTTGTAGGAAAACCCTGATAGGGCCACGTCAGTCACCTCTTCTGGCCATTCTTCCTGATTCCCCCACCCCCACCACCAGCTATCTCTGTACTTCTCTTTGTTCAGTACGACATTCCTCAAGTTCCCTATCCCAATGTCAGGATAACCTTCTATGATATATTCAAGAAATTAATTCAGTTCGCTGGAGTTTGGGCTGGAAGACATGTGTTCCATATGTCCTCCTCCTCACCCACATGCCACAACAGTCCCCTCTCTCACCTGGATGCAGAGTAAATCATTAAGTTTCAATGCGTCAAAGCAGTGTTCATTTAGATAGACACCACAGTGAGCCAAATATACTCATTTAAACGTCAATAAACCCGAGCTCCAACTGAGTTCATTTGTGCAAAGGGAGCTAGGATGGATTTGAGGAACATCAGAGAACCCCGTTAACTCTCAGGATGTTATTAAGGAGGAGGAAGCACCAACCTCCCGCCTAAATAGTCCCTAAATGTGATCACTTTCAATTTGTTCAATTCAGTGGATAAGTGATATACAGATTTGAGGCTTGGAACAAATCGTAACAAGAACTCCAATGCTGTAATATTCCTGCAGGAACCAAGAGCACACATGCCTATCCCACCCTACTGAATTAATTTGGACCCACTGTGCGCTGGGCTAGATCACAAACCAGCAAACTTAAGAAAAGTAAAATCTGCTTCAATCACCAACTGACCAAGATGTAATGATCCTCCAACTTTCAAATGCTGGGGGCTATTGATTTCCTTTTCACACTTGCACTTGATCTAAGTGTGGCAAAATGTCCACTGTACAAACTGCTAATGAAAGAAGAGAATGCAAAGCCAATGTCCCAGTCAAGATTCTGTTTAAACTTTACATATGAAGATAATCATTGCTGTTTAAGGTTTTGCCTTAAACATTAGTGGCCACAACTTACTGCACGATGCTGAGATAGATCTCCACAACAATATTTAGATTTCAACCATCATTCACGACACCCAAAACCTATCCTCAGTAAACATTTTCATTAAAGCACTTCATCAAGGCAGAGTTTCTTTTTAACCTAACAAGTAAGTAAAACCAGAACTAATGAATGTGCTATTTTTCCTTGCTATGAACATTCATCATTTTAAAATAATATGGCTCTGGCGGGAAGGAGCCAGAGGAGGAACCTTCCTGTTTATCTGGGTTTCCGAGGTGGCTAGGAGCTGTGTTAGGTCCTCTCCTGTCCATAACTGATTTAATTCATGTGCCTCCCATAAAAGGTAAGTGATATTTCCACCCTTTCCTGGTGAGGAAACAGGATCTGGCGTGTTAAATGATTTGCCCAAGGTCACATCCCTAGTAAAAATTGAATCAAGATTTGGCTGATCCCAAAGCCCATATGCTCTTCCCACCCCACTAGGCAGACTCTCTCACAAAATGACCCAAAACATATTATAAATGAGAAAGGGGAGGGAGTCAGAACAACTATTTGTAGGGTCGAGACTCTGGAGCAATCACCTTTACGAGAAATAAATCATGTTACCACATTGATCCATGCCAGTGAGTTAACTTCTCATTTATTCATTACACAAAATAATCTAATTATTTCAAGCCACTAGGGATCACAGAATTACTGCTCCAGTGCACTAAATTGCTCACTAGTAACCTTAAAAAAAAAGGAAACTAACCAAAATGTTTGGGTTATTTACAGAAACCTATCAGTTTGTTAATCAGAGAAAACTCAACTACTGCCTGCTATAGATGGAGGCATCTCTCTGCCTCTTCAACTCCTGAAATCTCATTTTCTCCAAATAGGCCAGATCTACACAGCAACACATAATACTGGGTAGAGTTTTCCCAAAAGAGTTATCAGGTCAATCCTACTTACCTTATCTAGAAAATGGGAATGGAACAGGAAGAAGGAGAGACACATGCAAAGAAAACCAGTGTTAGTGGGCTGCGTGTGTGTAATGCGCTATTTATTTTTCTCTGTGTTCATGTGTTTAACCATCTCTAATAGACTCCATAAGTGCTTTCCAAATCCAGTTTCAATGGTCTATTTGCTGCCTAGTATGCCATATAATCTTTTCCAAAAGTGGTATTGATCTTGTTAAGTCCCCTCATCATCCAGACTTTGAGCATCCTCTGGCAGCATCATTCCTGCGGACAAACCACGTGTTCCTTTCATACAGTTACCCATTAATACTGTCTGAGAGTGTTTGTCTGCTAAAATGGAGCAGGAGTTAGGGGGTAATCATGATAATAGCCAGCAGGTGTGAGAGGTTTATGCTAAACACTTTCCATGTATTTTCTCTCAACGACCAATAGGGGGAGTAACCTCAGCCCCATTCTAGGCCAGGTATCATATGTCATTCCTATTAAAGACAGGGAGGTGGAGGCTAAAAGGGGTTAAATAATTGACACCAACTCATTCATTCTTCTCAAAGATACGCTATGCTGGCTCCTCCTTCCTGGGCTTTCTTCCCTGGTTGCCTATCACCCCCGGGTTTTTTGAGAAATCAAAGAGCACTGTGTGATTGATTATGTAGTTCCTTATTCATCATAGAGGGCAGAATCCAATTATATTGAGAGTTCTGAAATGAAAGATGAAATGGCTGGTGAAGAGCCATTCTTTCCCCTCACCAAGAGCTGAACCCAAAAGGAAATTTAAACTCCTAAGTCTGCGCCCAGCCTTTTCTCCCAATCAAATAATGTTCTCTCTGTCTCTCCCTCTCTCTCTCTCTCCCCCACCCTCTCTTGCACATTCCCCATGAGCCCTAGTCATAATCTAAGGCCAGACTTGAGTACCCACTGCACCTCCCTCTGTCTGAATTTGTACACTCTTCTTCCTCTACAATTCCCCCACAATTCTAATCTGACTAAAGCCCCATGCCTCCTTCAAGGACCTGCTCAATTCCATCTCTTCCTAAAGGAAGTCCTTGTTCCTCTCAATTGAGGATTAGTCTTCCTCTTTCTGTTCTTACACGCTACTTTAATTCTTCCTCGTGGTTGACCTGCTCTTAAAGTCACTCATTCACATGCCTCTCTAAGTTGTGAGTTCCCAAATGCAACAGGCCACATCTGATTTGTCTTTGCAGCCACTCCCTGGCTTTCTTCTAACTCCTAGAGGTCAGCACATTGCTTTAGAGAGAGTGCATCCTTGCTGCATGTTTAATGAAGTGGACTGACTGTTTGGGGTCCCTGGCAGCCCATTAGCAACATTGGGCTATTAAAGGCATGGACCCAGTGAAGCCCCAGCTCAGAACTGCATCTGTTCAAATGAAAGCTTCACTTCAGGCAGAATGAAAAGGAAATTGAAAGTGAACTGTTACCACCCAGAATGTGTGCCCTTAAATACTCCAAAGCATTTGGATCTCATTGGAGTGGAGATTCCAATCTTGCAGGCCATCTCAATCAGGGGCTCCAACATGCCCTGCCTCGTCCGTGCTGGGGAATGGGCTCAGGATGGCACTGTTCAGCAAGAGGGGGAAATTGGGGTCCATTGATAGGATGCCCTACAGATCCCCCATGAAATGGGTACATTATGGTATAGAAGGAAGAAGAGGAAAGATCTAGTGTCGGGCTGGTAGACAAGGCCTGGGAGGGGTTCTGGGTGGGAGCCCGAGATGGGGGGAGCCTACTGGGTACATGGGAAGACTCACCAAGTGCAAGGAGTGCCGGCCTGGGGAAGGCGAGGGGCAAGGTAAAGACATATTTTGCTCTGGTTCTTTGCCCTGGAAGAGCTTTCTTTGCAAATTAACTCAGCTGTCACCCAAGACAGCAGGGCACTCTGCAGGAAGCCTGCTTCCTTGCCCTGTGCCACTGACAGGAGGATTCACATGGTCTGGGGAGGAACAGAGACCCTCCTGCTCTCTCTTCAAGATCCCCAGCAACAACAGTGTGTCCACGGCAGAGAGGGAGGAGGAAGCCAACAGGGAGCAGACACCATCCTCACCCCCTCGACATTCACACGACCTGATTGTGTCAGCGTCACTTGTCCCCCATCTGTCACAGTGTCAGTTCCTGCTGGGGCCCCGGGATCCACGGAGGTTGCTCCACGTGTCGCCCCATTTATCTTTGCAGGCGGCAGCACTGATGGGTTTGACAGTTCTATTTGTTATCCTACAAAGCAGGGTCCCCACTCCTCCAAGCGAAGGAAAGAAAAGCCAGGCATGGCCCAGAACTGAGACAGAGATAGGCACAGGGGAACCTGGAGGAGGTCTGCAACTTCGCACCATCTCATGAAGATGAGGAGGGAGACCAGGAAATTGGGAAAGCAAGCCCTACCCTTGCCTTCTAGAGGACGGCTGGACCGGCAGACGGTGCATGGTGGCGGGGGGTGGGGGTACCTTACATAAGCAGTGGGACTATCACAAAAGTGGCCTGTGTGCCTTGGGGGGACTGACCCTAATGTTTGCCAGCTGCCAGAGTCACACTGCCCACCTCGTCTTCTCCCTGCATGCTCCTTCTTCAAGGAGGGAATTCATGGAGACCTGGGTCCTCTGCCTGGTGACACCTCAAACTCTGCTCTTAGGCTGTGACATTGATCACAGTTGGTGCTCAGAACACAGACTCTGTCCATGGGAAAGATGTGGATCTGGGCAGCCCTGCCCCACCCTCAGGCTCTTAGTCTAGCACAACACCCTCCAGCCAGTTAACAAACACTCACAGGAAGGGGTCATACAGCCATGCAGATGGCACTCTGTACCAAATGCTGACACCAGGGCATCCTGGGTAGAACAGTTTAAGACTGTGTGCCCGGGGATGGGGCCCTGCTCCCAGGGGAGAAAATAGCACAATGGCTATCAGAGGCTACATGTCAGGGTCTTTACATTTGGTGTGTCCTTTAATCTCCGCAAACAACCCTACAGCAACCCTATGGAGTAACCTCGCCAATTTACAGATGAGGAAACCGAGGTGCAGCATCGGTCTAGCCCCGGGTCTCATAGAACGTGGTGGACCTGGGCTTCGAACCAGCTCGGACTCCAACCCCGAAACTATTAACCAAAACAGTACATCGCCTCCCAAAACGATGACTGAACAAGTGTGACCCCCTCCCACAACCAAGGTAGCCAACCATCCTGCTTTGCCTGGGACCGTCCTGGTGTTAGCACCAACATTCCTGTGTCCCAGGAAACCCCTTTGGCCCAGGTAAACTGGGATGATGGGTCATCTACCTGTAGCACAACTTGCCAATTCCCACAAATACCCACGTAAACACCTCCTTTTTTGACCATTCTCGTGGGTACTGTACATGAGCATGGCCAGGTCAGAGGGTCCCCCACTGCTTGAGCTTTAAGGAAGGAGCCTAAGGCCCAGGAGGCCAGGCCCAGGCAGGTCTTGGGGTCTGTACCCAAGGGAACCTCTTTCTCCCAGCTGACCTTCTGTGCAGTCCCTGCTGCTAGGCCTGACTATGGCTACTGAAGATCAGAGAGGAACTCAGGGAATGGAGAACCACTGGGCAGCTGTGGGGACTCGTGTTATTATTCATAAAATATTCATAAATTGCCTAATACTCTGTGGGATGTTGACTGATATAAAAAGGTAACCAAGGGAGATTATCAGATAATGAGACATACTGTTTTGGGTGACTCTAAATGTAGAAATGGCTCTGAAACGCTGGGCCTTAGGAATCCTCCAGAACGAATGGTGCATGGGAAGGGCAGGATGATCAACCTCCGTGCCTGGTCAAGGTTTGGTAAATGAACATGGCCTCAGATTCAAAAGAATTACAATAAGGATTAAATGAAATGATAAGGGGAATTACCCAAACCCATACCAGATATTCTAATGGGTAAGTGTTATGCTGTTGTTATTAAAACCATCTACAACTGGCACAAAAGGCTTCTGTCTGTGTATCGGCTATTCCACTATCTTTATTGCTTTTACCTTTGAGCCTAGGGAAGGATTTAGAAGGGATGAGTGACAATAGCTACGTTTGGGAGCATTGTGGACAGGCCAGCAGGGCACAACCAGAGCCAGGGGAGTGTATTTATCAAGGTGATAAGAATTGGCAGCACCCTCAAGGAACTGTCAAGTGGCATCCAGTAGTGAGAGTGTGCAGTGGGGACAGGGGGTGGGGGTAGGGGTGGGGGGTGGGTGTGCATTAGAGAAAGTCAGAAAGCCAGTTCTGTTTTGGAGCCTGGAAGTGGCGGGGCAGGTATTTTGCCTCAACTTCACCTCAGTTCGTTGGATGCTATGGATTAGACACCATGATAATAATATTATAACTGCTGCTTTGATTCTGACTGCACCCAAACATGAAGGTGGGAATTTTACATGTACAATTATTTAAGTCCAGCCTTGCAGATGTAGAAACTACCTCTGGGCAGCAAACTGGCTGGTCCCGTGTCACTCAGTCCACAATGGGACCCGAACCTACAGACTTCTCCTGCCACAGTTTGGAAGCTGTTTTTGCAGCTCTCCTGCCTCCCCACAAACCAGGAATTTCTAAACTGATTCAGATCAAGCTAAATGGAGCCCACAGCACAGAAACACCAACCACTCTCTTGGAGAGAACGTGGCTTGGGACTTCTAAAGGCCAGAGCCCCTGCTGTCAGGGGCCTTGGACTCTGAGGAGCCACAGTCCTGCCCTCTGCTGCTTCCCAGCTCCATGTCAACCTGAAGGCACTTCAGGGGAGGTGGCTGGGAACCACCTCCAGGTGCCTCCATCCCTGAGAATCCTGTGCACAGCAGCTGCTAAGGCTTCCAAGTCGCCCTGCCTCTCTCTGCATCCCTCCTCCAGGTATCCAAGAGGACCCTCCCTCACCAGGCTGCTCTCAGGGATCCTGATCAGCCCTACTCAAAAGAGGAAACACTGGGAGGAGATCATAAAACAAGCCCATGGCTGAAGAAGACCCAGGTCTTGGCTCTCTGACTCCTGGCTCAGCCATCATGACCTACCACCATCTGCTCAGTGGCATTCAACCTCCAAGGCTCTGAGGGAATCCTGGGCAGGACAAGGAGCCCAGGAAGACTGTCACCTGACTATTTCCTAAAAGGCAGAGGATCTCTCCCCAGAATGAATAAAACCAATGCCACTCATTCACAGGAGGATGTGTCCACTCACTCATGGGAACGTGGTGTTATATCTTTCAGATGACTTGTATGTGGCCTAGCACTTATTCAAAGAACACCTCTTGGGAAACATTTTTCTAAAACTTTTACCTATATATGTTATTTTTCTTTTTTTTATATTGAACATTCCTTATTTATACCTTCTAAAGTCATTTATAATTATTTTTTCATCAGCTCCAGGGGATCTAATAAAGAGAGAACACAGTGTACTCTTGCTTCCATAAGGAGCTGATCATTGAGTAATATCATTCCCATCTTATCTCTGGCGACATTGAGATGGTCAGCAAATGTTTGTAAGATGCCTTTTAAAACATACCCTCCCAAACATGACTTGGGTGAGTGCCTACTACCTACCAGGCAGGTGCTACCAAGTCCTCCCACACAAAAAATAAATGTGATGTGACAGGAAAAATACTTATGCATAGAAGTAGAAAACTATCATATAAAAATTAGGGCTCCTGAAAGAACAGTAGCAATTCCACCCTCACCAGGCCTCAGTGAAGGGCACAGCAGACAAATGTGACAGCCACACAAAGCCTCTGACCTGAAAATCAACCAGGATACAAATGGAGAAGTCTCATCTCTCGGGGACGCTGATATCACCCACACCAGATCATATAGTGCTTGATGTGCTTCTGCACGATCCTATCATGCTTGCTTAGAGGAAGTGTGAAGTGTGCCTGCTTCTTGGCTATTCCTGCCCAAGGAGGCCAAGATGTTGGAACAGGGGGAACACTGGACTTGGGGACCTGGGCTCACGTTCCATGTCCACTGTGGTAAATACGTCAGGCACTTTCTGAGTCTCAATTCCTCTATCAATAAAATGGAATTCATAATATCTTTCCCACAGACCTTGGAGGATGGTTGCAAAATTCAGATTAGAGTTTTAATTTGTAAATTATAAACCTGTGTAAAGCCATAAGAAGGAACATTCCTTCATTGCAACTGGAGAACTGTACGATAGCTTTTAGGTCTGGGGACAGACACCGGCAGCGACAACTCATGTTCCACTCTCTTGGATGTGTGTGACAGGAGCGTGGGGTGGGCTCACTTCCTGTGCTATGATGTTTGTGAAAACAGGTCCCACAGCATACACATGGTGCGGATCCTTGAAAGGAGGATCCAGAGTAACCTAGGAGATGACAGACAGGAGCGACGCTCCATCTGGACACAGAAACCTCATCAAATGCATCCCTCACTACTTTGGTTTGGGAGTTTGGTGTTTACGGGGATATGGAGGCAGGGATGAAAACAGGCAAAGACAGGGAGAAAGTGGGACCTGTAACGACCCAGGGAACAGCCTGAAGACTTCAGGATATGTGTTGTCAGACTACAGTCTCATGGACCCCTCCAATACTGCACATCCGAAGCCATCCCAACCCCAGCCTGCTCGTCTTCCTTTGATCCTTCTAGCAGACAGCGGCAGCCCCAGCCACCCATTGTTCAAACTCTGGGTGTCACCCTGGACTCCTCCACCACTGATTCCAGTCCAGAAGACAGGACGTCCTTCAAATGTCCTCCAATCCCGTCCATGACTCCTGTCTGGGCCTGCATCCTCATCACTGCTGCCTGTCCGTCTTCCCTGTAGTCCTCTCTCCATGCTCCTGGTTTCTAAAACCTCTCCCCCGGGCTCCTCTCTTCCTTGTGGTTCATTCCCTGCTTTTCTCCTACGCAGACCTGGCTCTGGTGTCCTGCGGGCTGGCAGCTCTTTGTGAGTGCTGTTCCCTGTCTGATGCCTGTGCCCTTCTCTTAGGTAATTCCTTCCAGGAGACTTCCCTAAACCCACAGCTATGCCCAGTGGCCCCCTCCAATGCTTCCTGAGCATGCCCCCTTGATACGATAGTACAGTGCCCAGCACGCTGGACAGAACTGCTCTGCTGACTTACAAGAGCCTCTCTGAAGAAAGGCCCAGCCCCACAGCTGCTCCGAGCTTCCTGCTGCCTCAACAGTGACTGGCGCTTAGGAGGTGCTTGAGGACTATGTGTTGATGTGACTAGCTCTGGCGTGAATCTGGTTCGGCTAGTCTAGTCTAGAGGTCCAAAGAACCTTCACCCTATCCACCCCAGCCCAGAGGACACTTGTGTCAGCCCAGCAAGGTGGTGACTGAAGCATCTCCACAGTCAAGCCATTACCAAATACGCTGTTTGCCCCAGAGTGAAGCTGTTCCTGCGCCTCCCTGCATGACCCGTCTTCGGAGGTGGAGGTCACGATCCGGGGCCTAGCGCAGGCCTTAGCAGCAGTCCTGGGACAGTCGAAAACCCTTACATCCTTACATCCTCTGTGGTTGCGCTTGTCGGCCATCAGGTATTACCTTCCGTGTGTTGGCATATGAAACAGAGGCCTTAAGTTTTCTCGGGTTTTTACGGACCTTTCTTACGGACCTGAATTGTCCATAACCCTTAGGAGGTGGCAGCAGGTTGCAACAAAGACCCCAAGACTTCATTTCTGCCTTTATCCAAGCTCTTCTCAAAGTGCCTTTCAGCTCCCTCCATCAAAAGGGATGGGCTCTTGAAATGGGGCTGGCCTTGTGAGCTGTCTGCACAGGAGCACAACAGAATTGAGTCGAAGTGACAGTATGCCAGTTTTGAGCCTATGCCTCTCTCTCTCTCTCTCTCTCTCTCTCTCTCTCTCTCTCTCTCTCTCTCTCAATACTGCTAACTACCATGCAAATGAGCCCAGTCCAGTCTAGCCTGATGAACGATGTGAGACCCATGGCTCAATAATCCTTGATTCCAGTTACCTATTGTTATATACAAACCACCTCAAACTCGGTGGCTCAAAACAACAATTTTCATTTATTCTGCCTACAAATCAGCAATTTGGGCAGGGCCTGGCAGGGACAGCTCCTCTCTGCTCACCTGGCCCCTGCTGAGAAAACTCAAAGGCTGGGGGTGACTCAACATCTGGGAGCAACTTGAATCTTACAGCTGGAGTCATCTGAAGACCCCACACACACACCTACTCAAGCATATGGTGAACAGTCGGACCTCAGCTAGGACCACTGGCTGGACATCTGTGTATGGCCTCTCCACGTGGCATCTCAGCTTCCACGTAACCCTGTGGTCCGTACCAACAGATAAGGGAGAAAAGGGGGCTGCCAGGTTCTCAAGGCTCAGTCTGGAAATTGGCCCAGCATTACTTCCACCATTTTCTACTAGTCACAGAAGTCACCAAGACCTTCCCAGATTCAAGGAAAGAGACATATAGATGAAATCTGTCAGAGTCACATTGTAAAAAGAACATGTGCAATAAATAAACCATGATAGTGTTACCGCTGTTGACCGGTGACGAGTCCTTGCTTCCCCAATGTTGAAGAATAACACCAAAGAAGCACGCAGAGGCAAGGTCAGAGTAGAAATTAGAAATTAGAAGTTTATTAAAGGACAGCAGAAAAGACTTCTCCTGGAGGAAGAAGGGGACCCAAAAGGTGGAATCTGTGGAAGTGCGGTTGTCTCCCCTTTTTATAGTTTTGGTGATGGAATGTAGGGGGAAGGGTTGGGACACAGGTAATCTGGGCAGGAAGGACTTCATTAACACATTTTGGGATGGGCTTATCACTTCTCTGGGATGGGCTATCTCCAAATCTGTTGGGGGCTGTTTCCTGGGTTCCATTAACATTTCTTTGGGGTGGACTTTGGCCTAGGGCCTTTCTGGGACTTCATTAACATTCCATGAGTTGTCCTGCGTTTCCGGAATCATTGTCAGCATGGCCTCCATTTTAGATTTCACTGGATATTAGACCCGATTTACCTAACTACACTGACTACCTAATTTTAAATCTGGCTTCAATAGTTATCTTTGGGAAACACAACCTGCCACACCCCATCATTCTAGCCAGCAATCCACCAACTGTCAAACACATGAGTGGGGCTCTCCTAAACCAGTCGGTCATGCACACACTACACACACATACACACTCACACAAAGCAACCAACAGCCAACTGACTGCAGATGCATGAGCAAGTTTAACCAAAATTTGCCAAGGGTATGCAGAGCTGCCCCCCTAACCTGCCAACTGATGCGGCCTGTAGACATCTGAGCAGCCATAGATGGTTTCCATCGTAAAGTATTTGTTAAACAGAAATGGTCCTGGCTCCATTGCACGTTACTATCATGGAAAACTCTGAGCCTCAGTTTCCTCACCTATAAATAAAGTGACATCAGGGTCTTGTGTGCCCAGTAAAGTGTCATTGCTGAGTTACCAAATGACCGTTCCCTCCCCTCCCTCACACATTCAAAGCTGTAATGAAGGTCACATTCTCATCATTCCCTGTGCTGCATAAACCAAGGTCACAGAGTCTTGACTGGATGTCAGTCTCATTTCTGCCTCTCGGAAGGTGACTTTCAAAAATAACTCTCCTTACTAATCAATTAAACTAGTGAGAATTTTCAAAGTCACTCAACTCTTCCAGCAGAAGGATAAAGGGCAGGACAAGAGGTGAACTGTATGATCCTCCTAATGAAAATTTCAAGGAGAGTTGGTTTATAAACTCTGCAAAAATCCATTCTAAACAAAAACAACAGCTTTTCACTGTGACTTGGATATTAGCCAGCAATGAAGGAGAGATTGACCTGATTTAGGGTTGGTTGCACAATATGAAAAGTGATTTTTTTTTCCCCTTTCCCTAGACCTAGAGCTAATAGCTTTGTTTGTGTCCCTGATCAACAGCAGAGAACACTAGGCTTGTCTCCTTTAAAATCTGTAAGTGCACAAATAGCAACTTGCTTCTAGTTAACTCCACATGCACTTTGGAGCTGCAGCTGACATAAGCTCAACTAAAGTAGGGAGTCCAGAATAAACACATCACACTCAAATACTCTATGCCCATGCTCCCCTCCCAGAGAAAGGGGACCTGAGCCATTTTCAAGAAAATTCAAAAGCAAACCTCTGCTTCTGTCTGTGCCTTAGTTGCCCCTGACAATAACAACATAAGCTTATGTTTGCAGAGGTGTTTTCATTCAGCCAAGGGCTTTGTGGCAAATTATTTCCTTCTATTTGTACAACAGCTCTGTGTGGCAAACAGAGCAAGTGTGGATAGTCTCCTTCTACAAATAAAGAAACCTCTGTGATTTGACTAATTTATTTAATAGTAGCCACACTTTTAATGAGCTCTCAAACTGGAGAGGTAGTCAGAAATTCAGAGTATTGGATTCTACTCAGGAATTTGAGTAAGTCTGAGGTGAAGTCCAGAAATCTGTACTTTTAACAATCTACTAGGTGACCCTTTGATAGCATTGACCCCGTCTGATACTCATCCTAACATGCAAAAACCAGAAGATGACTTTTAAAACTCATGCATTCAAATAACTCCTGTTTTCTTACGGCTTGTTACTCTTAAGCATTTGGAAACACCCCGGGTCACATCGTGCCCTCTTGAAACATAACTATTAGCTTTATGAAAGCCTCCAAGAGCACAACTAATATGTCAGCTTGGTGCTTGAGCTGAATGCCAGCCCATCAGGATTTGGCTTTGGCGGGGAGACTCTTTTTTTTTTCCAGAAGATTTGTCTTCATAATCACATCTGACTTCAGATAAATTAAATAGCTTTTCTTTCTTGCTGGGCCCACAACAGGGAGAGGAGAGAGGAAGAAGAAACAGGCAAAGCCATTCCTTAAGCTGGGGGTGAAGGAGCAGAAAGGACAAATGACAGACTCTGAGAGCTGAAATGAACGCCCCTGTCCACCTGGTCCAACTTACTTGCTGCCCGAGATGGAGAAAGAACACAACAAGGAGTTAAGGGTCATCGACAACCCAGTCTTGAGTGGAATCATACAACAAGCTCAATTAGCACCCAAAAACTTTGAGAGAGTAGACTTGAGCCCTCTACCATATGCGTCCATCCTTCCATGGGGCCGATTACTCACAGGAGAAGCTGGCAGGCATCTAGGGTGATTATTGCTTAGGACACTGCTTTATGCTTCTACAAATTGTTATTGTTGAATGCATTTTTCACGAACTAACAGTTTTTATCTCTTTGTAAAGCCACCTTACTATCTGAAGACATTGCCAAAACCTATTTTTACTGTGTTTTCATAATAGATGGTTGAGAATTGGTGTCTGAATCCATGAGTGAGGATAGGGCAAGGCCTCTTTTGATGATCCAGACTTAAATGTGAAAATCGAAACATGTTAAGGGAAATTACTTCAAGTTAACATCAAGTTAAATGAGATCAGCCAGAGGAAAGGGGTTTTAATGGCCCCTGGGATTTACCGGGACGGGTCTGATGTTGTGGGAATATCAAGCAAGCATAACGTCATTACCACTGCCTCAGCTTCTTGACCTAAGGGAACAAAACTGAGTTCTGCCTACCAGTAGGTCAGGCTCCACCAGAGTTTCTCACTGCTGTGCAGATGAGCAGAGACTCACACTTTGAAGTAAGTGTTTGCCTAGATCTACTGGCCAAGGTATCCCAATATGCCTTATTGCAACCATTGTATCTATTCCTGATATGAAAACTGTCCTTGAATTCCCCATCAACACCAGTCGTCTGCCAGCCTGAGAAGACGCCCTCCAGTCCTTTTTCCCATCTCAGGGCTACAGGAACACTACACTTCCTATCTATCCTTACAGTTTGGTTCTAGCCAAAAAAAAGTAAAAGAAGAAATGATAATTGTCACTTCCAAGACAAGTATAAAACACCCCATGTACTTATCCATTCTGTGTCTTAGCTCATCGTGGGAAAATTGTCAACCAAAGGGGCCCAGGTAAACATGGTAAAACGGGCCTATGTCCCCATATCGCCCCTAGAGGAGAGGCCCTGGCCTCTGCAGGAAGTGGATTTCTCTCCAGTTAAACTATTGAGACTTGGGCTGTTGATTACAGCATATAGTTAGCCTAATGAATATGAGCCATGTCATCATGACTAAAGAATCAAATTCATAATATGCATATCTAAAAACCAATATGAAACCAATGATCAGAAGGTGAAATAGCCTTTGTGGGATTTTTTTTCTCTAATCTGGAAAAAGAGAGAGAGAGAAATTGAAACAAAAACACTAACCAAAAAAAAAAAAATCAAACTAGAAATCACCCCCTCTGTGGACTTAAACATTTTCTTAGAACATTTGTCCCTTTTATGTCAATTCTTTGTCTTTGTGCCTACTTAATCAAATCCACATCAATATAAAATCTGAATGACTCTCTTCCTCCAAGATACCTTGAATCCATTGGTTGTGACTCACAACTCTTTGTTTGAAATGTTCATCTTCTTATCAGACTTCTAAGGGGAAGTAGCTAAATTTAATAATGATAGCTAATATTTATCGAGCACATACTCTATGTCAAGGACAGCTGGCATTCTAACAACTACTCTGTGTGATAGCTACCAATTCACAGGAGAGGAAATTAAGGTAGTAAAAAGGTCTGCATGCATCCAAAGGGCACCCGGGCCATTATATCACCAGCATTAAGACGCGGTCCTTCTCTCCCACCCTCGAATCTGCTCTCTTCACCATTTCTCATCTATTTTGTGAGTTCTTTCCTCTTCTATGCAGTTTTTTATGCTCATTTTCTTCTTGGTTGTCTGTGAACATGGTCTGTGGTAACCATTTTCCTAGAGACAGAATTCCAGATTTGCCATGAACGCAGATACTTTAATTACACTCTGGTCACCTCCCTAAAGGGACCTCTGAATAGACCCTTATTAATGTTATTCCCCTAAGCTTGACATATTTATAAATGCAACCCAGGTTCCTCTGAGTTATAAATGCTTCAAACTTCTAACTTTTTTTCAAAGGCTTAGAGCTCCTAACACTCCTTAGTGACTTAAAGGGACATTTTCTTTCTATTTCAAATTTCAAGCCTGCTTACCTTTTAATACATATTCAATATCCAGGTATTATAAGAGCAATAGGATTATTTGACGTTCTAATTTCCTCGGGCCTTATTTTAAATGCCTTTGTAGCAAAGGGTGATGCCAACAGTAGTGTTCATTCTCCTGCTTCATTTAAAGAGCATCCAGAGAGCCCGCTGGATATGAGACCCAGGGTCGAACTTAGAGGAATATGTGGACCCATCTAAAGCACACTCTAGAAGAATAATACTGTGCCCCTCTCCTCACAACCTCCAAGCAGATACCCCCACCCTGTCGCTTTCTCACCAAATGAGGTAATAATGAGCACTCAGGATGGTACTGAATTGAAAAAGGAGGTGGCACACAGGGTCAATATGAGGCATAACCCCCCAGTTCACTTTTTCTTTGTTTCTGGGACTGATATTTACAGATGAATGGACTAATGATGGTAAGTAACACCAATATGGATATCTGGGTGTAAGTACAGAATATTAAGATGGAATTTAGGCTGAAATCCAGATAGTTTCTGTGGTGCAAAATCTCAGATGAGGTTGAACAAAAAAAGACCTATTCACATCCAGGATGTAAGTTTACAAGACTAAGAAATAATTAGGCAATTTGGGGCTGATGATTTATGTTTTTTTTTTCTTTTGTTGGAAAGAGCCTGTGGTAAGACTTGTCTGCATTCTGAGCCTGCCCTACCTCCCTCCCAAGTCAGTATAAAGGTGGGATTTTGCCCTCACCTCACACCTCAGGGAAGAGATTTCAAAAGAACTCCTCAGCAGGTCTGGGGCCTAATTTGTGATTCTTGTGCACACACCTGACTCCCATATGGAAACTCTAAAAGGCAGGAGATATGGGCTTCCCAGCTGGGCTGGTGGCAGAATGAAAGCGAATTCTTACTCTCAGGTACGTCTCTGCACCACCAGAGCAGAGATGCACTCGACCTGTTGGGAACAAAAATCAAAGATCCTCAGTGTTACAGGAGGGGGTGACATCTCCTCAGAACCAAAGCATGCCTCTCAGAGCAAGGACAGATTTAACACCTGCAAGCACCAGTGCCGGGTGTCCTGAAGTGCCCTCTAGATGCCAGTCTCCACTCTCCCCACCTCAACTCTGTCCTGTGCCTCCTAGCAAGGGGTTAGAACAGCCACCTCATTGATTTTCATGTATACTTTCAGGAGGGAAAAGGCTTGATGGGTCATCTTGCGGGTCACTTGGCTAGGCTACAGGGCTGCTGTTTGGTCAAACGTTCACCTAGACGTTGCCGTGAAGGTATTCTGCAGATGTGATTCACATTTAGCAGCAGTCAACTTTGAGAAAAGATGATTAACCGGAATGATGTGGTTAGGCCTCATCCAATTAGTTGACAATCTTAGAAGCTAAAACCAAGTTGGCTTCCCAGGAAAGAACTTCTGCCTTAAGACGTTAACACACAAACCCTGCCTGAGTTTTTATCTGCCAGTCAGACCTACAAATTCAGATTTGCCAGATCCTACAAACAACGACAATTGCTTAAAATTTCAACCTCGATCTCTCTCTCTCTCTCTTTCTCTAATACATATGTAATATAAATCATGTAACATATATTATGTTACTATATATTGCACATATATAAAATGTGAGAACACTGACTGATGCAAAGTGAAACTATTAACAACCAGGCCCTGGCAACCAGCAGGTGGGAGCTTCCTAAGGAAACCAGGATGTGTAGCCTCCCCAGTCAGACCCAGGAGTGGGCAGGATGCGGAAGGAGGGCTAGAGGGCTGGTGAACACAGAGAAGAGGCTGAACACCCTTTCCCTGACCATGGTCTCCAGCCTAGAATAAACCAAAACAGGAGAAAGTAACGATTTTTTTTTATTTTAACACAAAGCCAGTTTTAGCTAGAACATGAAGCTAGATATCTTCATTAGCATTCTCAGATGGTGAGGTGTCCTTGGAGTGACCAGTGTTGGTATCACTCTGGTACAGACAGAAAATTCACAGGGCATGTCTGTGCTTCATGTGGGGACAGAAGGACTTCACTAGCCCCACAGAGTGGACTTAGGAGGTCAGGGGGAGACAGAATGAAGAAGCTACTCCCTGACTCTCCACGCAGAGACCTGCAAAGCTGTGCCAGCAGCCAGCCCCGGCGAGAGGCACGGGGCTGAGCCTGGATTGACTGCAGCTCAGGGCAGCTCTGATGGGCTCCCTCAGCTGGAATGAGCTCACACATAGCTCAGCACGTTGGCAGACAGCAACCCCTTCCTCCTCTGCTCACACTTCAGCTAACATGCTTAGCCCATCAGGGCATATGGAAACTTGAAAGCTCTTTAACACACTCAGTGAGTGCTTCACACATTGAGTACATGTTTACTGAGCATCTTCC
Source organism: Marmota flaviventris (assembly GCF_047511675.1). NCBI lineage: Eukaryota > Metazoa > Chordata > Mammalia > Rodentia > Sciuridae > Marmota > Marmota flaviventris. The sequence continues at coordinate 99,310,754 of NC_092509.1, read as the reverse complement.
CTGTTCCTAGTATTGTTGGACAAAAGTGCAAAGATAGAGGCTCTGGCTTCAGGAAACTTAGAACCACATGTGGGCTTTTGGATACCAATCTTCTTGTACTGCATTTTAATCCTCTTATATATCTATTCTGAGTTGGCCTATATTATAAATTCTGAGAACTCTGAATTTGATTTCCTCTTTTTTTTCCCAAACTTACCCCTGTGAGTTTTGTTCCTGGCCATAAAAATCAGAGCAAAGATTAGTTTTGTGGTTTGAATGAGAGGCTTAATACCAAAGGCACAAACTTTAGATTGGGAAAAGTTTTACTGGAGATTTAGAATGTGTGCAAACCTCTTTTATTGTGCATAATACACACAGAGACACATACACACACCATACACTTATTTTTAGGATTTCCAGTTTCCATTCATATGAGTTAGTATTTTGTACTTTTTTTTTAAAGGCTGAAAGAGGACCTAAGGACTAAAATAAATTGCTCTTCCTGAGATATAGGAGTAGCATTGAAATTACCCTTTTGAAAAGCAGAGAGCCAGACAGCCAATCTATAGGCTTCTTTTAAAACACTTAATTCCACAAGAGATGCTCATGGAATGGTTTCAGATTTTCTTTTAGGAAGTGAGAGTTAAGATGAAGCCAGTGGTTAACAATCTTAAGCACCCGATCCATGCCCTAATGGGGAAATGGAGTGTGGGGCCAAAGCCTCTTCTGAAGTGCCAAGTTCAGGTGTTGGTCGATAATAAAAGGACAGGAAGCAGATAGGGAGGTCCCTCCCTGAGGCCTGATAAGAGACCAGAAGGAGACCTGTGGGCTCAGCTGAGCAGAGGGTCATTGTCATGAGTGTGGTGATGGCACTTAGCACTTATTGGCTGATTTTCATGAAACAATGAGCTATTGAACCTATTGAACCGCCAGCTCCCCTGCCACCTGCCCCTTGCCTTTCTATTAAGCTGTATTTAAGTTCTAGTTTTAACCAAAGCCATCCTTATTATCACTTAAGCCTCACTCTGTACCAGATCTAAATCAGAGACCATCGAAAGAGACGTATTTCATAAAGAAAGCGGGGGTAGGAGTGCTATTGTTGATCTAAGACTAGACATTTCCTTGCTCCGTGTCTGGCAGTAGGTTACTGTTCACGGTGGAAAAAAAAAAAAAAAGTTTCCCCAGGATGAATCTTCACGCATTTCCTGCTAAGGTGTGCTACACCTGCCCCACAGAAACCCCATGGCCCTCACCCAGCTATGGTGCCTCCTGCAGCCTCCTTGCCCATCATCCAATCCCAGGAGGCTTGAGGAGCCTTCCTTCCCTGGGAATCCGGTGAGTTCCCTCTTCCCCCCAGGGACACACAGGGGTTCTGCTTCATGGAGTATCCTTGGCACTTCTCCGGCCCACTCCTGTTTTGCACCACCAGACTCTCCTGAACTTTATCCGAGATGATACAGATGTAATTAAACCTGAATTCCGGTCTCTCCTTGTGACAACTCCACGGACAATTAATGATGATAAAAGAGCCCGCCAGCTGCTGCCTGACATGCCAATGTGAGTTCCAGCTCCGACGAAGATGGAGGGTGAAGTGCAGGTCCCTCCGGCTCCATTTCAATCTGTCTTTTATCTTACATGAGCTAAAAGTCATGCTTAGTTTGGGGAAATTTAGATTCTTTCTTCTCCTCTCTTAGAAACACCAAGCAGACAACTGAGGGTAACGCCGTGTCTGTGAAATAAACAAGAACGCTTCCAGGAGCAAGAGAAGGAAGGTTGGTTCCAGCCTGAGGCCAGAGTGGACCCCGAGGAGAGGACACAGGGGCCCCTCCATCGCTGCCATGGGAGCATCCCTGAGTGGGAGGGGCCCGCAGGGGAGATGCTTCATGTTTTTTTGTGCAATGATGCCGTGCATGCAAAACTGACTTTGATCACATCTGGGTCTCTCTCTCTCAATTTTAGGTTTAGCTGTGACTACAGGCCGGAGCAAGAAAATGCCTAGAGGGAGACCAAGGCTCAGAAGAGATGTGGGCTGTGGCAGGAGTGACTGGAGAGAAAATAATCAAAACAAGGAGGATGAGAGGGAAAGAGGAGCCTGCACCCCCTCACACTTTGCAGCCCTGTGCGGGCTCCACGGCAACAGCACCACCCAGCCGCTTGCTGTGTTGCTTTCTGTTTAACAGTTGGTGTTTGGGGGGTTTGAGAATCCATTTAGACAACTCCCAGAAGAAAAAATGCAAATGACTCATAAACATATGAAATAAATGCTCGACATCCTTGTAATCAAAGAAATGCAAATACAAAACAAGACAGCATTTCACCTATCAAGTTACTGGGGATTAAAAGGAATTCTAAAACTTATCAGGGATGGTGAGATGACCCACCTCTCAGGGCAGCAATGCCAGCTGGTAGAAGCTTTCTCTTGGCAGCATAGCAAAAGTCTTACAAACATTCATACCCATGGCCCAGCTCCCTTTCTAGGGAGCTCCCCGGAGGTCAAGAGCAGCAATTCTAACAAAGACTTGGCTGCAAAGGTTTCACTGGGATGTTATTTACAACACAGGAAAGTACAAAATTAAAAAAAAAAAAGACTTTGTTATAAATAATATAATTATAAAAAATGAATTTCAACACTCCCTTACCAAGTCATATTATACAGTGAGTTTATATATTTTAAGATTTTTGTTGTAATAGGAAGTGAAAAAAGTAGTATCATATGTGTAATGTGATCCAAATTTTTTAAATTGGGAGAAAAAGAGTGACACATCAAAACTTGAACAGATTGTTTCTTTTTTTTTTCTTTTTTTAGTTGTTGATGGACCTTTATTTTTTATTTATTCATTTATATGCAGTGCTGAGAATTGAACCCAGTGCCTCACATATGCCAGGTAAGCACTCTACCACTGAGCTACAACCCAGCCCTGAACAGAATATTTATACGTAGGTGATTTCAATGGATTTTTTTCCATACTTTCCAAAATTCTCTACAATGAACATATTATAGAAAACACAAGCAGTGTTTTTAAATTATGTAAATAAAAGATTAAAGGTATATTAATCAGAATGAGCTTTCTAACAAATCCCAAAGCTTAGGTGGCTTAAAACAATAAAGGTTTATCTCCTACTCATTCTGCAGGTCCACTGGAAGCCAGCAGGGACTCAGCCCCACATCACCTCACCAGGCAACAAAAACTAACACAATGTCACTCATCACCATGACAGGGGCAGAAAACATGGGAAATTATATCCTGGTTTCTCATGACCCTCATCCAGAGGTGACACATGGCATCTATACTATCAGTTCATTGCTCAAAGTCAGTCACCTGTCCAACTTCACATAATGCAGATAAAGAAGTGCAATCTTACTGTGCATCTAGCAAGGAGAACGAGATATCTGTGAACAGAGCCATAATATTTACTATCAAAACAATGTTGATTTTTTTATTAAGAATTCATTAGATGTCATACTGAAGGTCTTTCCTCTGCGCTACATTAGCAGTAAAGAAATGATATCACGCATCATCCCTACAACCCTAAACAACTTGGTTCTGCTTCTCAATTCTGCGTGTGGAACCAGCTGTTCTGCAGACGCCACTAATGCAGGCAAGAAGTTATTTGAAAAGGTAAAAAGCTGCGTGACTACCACAGCTACACTAAAGAAATAAGCTCTCTTCTCAGGGCCCCTGGCAAATCCAGAAGAATTCTAGAATTTCTCTACCAGCATTCAAAACAGAAAAAACAAACAATGTTGGAAATTTCTCCCATATTTTCTCCTTGTTGAAGAAAAGGCCCAAGCATATATCCAAGATCCTGAAAGCACTCACTAGTGAAAATTTTCTAGCCAGCATAATTGTTTTCTTTTTAAATCTGGTACTCTGCACATAAATGCTTAGACCATACCAATTCAGAAATATGACTATTAATGTTAAAGAAAATACCACCCTAACTCCCTATACAAGCAGTTCATTAAGCTCACTCTAGTAAGCACCATTTTAAAATATTTTTGTATTGATAAAAAACTAATATAATTACGAATAACAAAAATGGAAGACAACATAGTCTGAGCATTAAATCAATTCACATATTTGTTAAAATATAAATTGAACAGAGTTAAAATAAAAGCTAATGACACGGAATGTTGGTTTGTGGCTTGTGCTGACAGACCTCTCCAAGGGCTGCAGGTAATTACAGAAAATCTGACCCAGCCAGAACCCCAGGTCATCAGAGAATTTTTTTTGATCACCCACTGTATGTAACTGGTCATCAGATCTTAGATTCTAAACCTCCTAAATATTCATTTGACCTGATCTTCTCTCCCTGGTCTCAGTGACTGTTTAGGGTTTCATCATCACTTACCTGGGCTACTGCAAGCACCCCTCCCTTGTATTATTCCTTCAACACCCTCCCACCCCCTACACACACACACACACACACACACACACACACCAAAGCATACAATCCTGTCACTTCTCTTAACATCCCTCAAGGACCTCTCATCACCTGGAGGATAAAATTTGGGCAAAGAATGAGAAGCTTTCTCCCATTCATCCACCTCCCAAGACTTTGAGGGGCCTTCTCCAAACTGTTCAGTGGGACATGAGTTCCACAGTTAGGTGGGGAGACATGAGTTCCAAAGTCCAATAATCTGGGGAAAAGCCACTTACGCCTGTGTCTGTTCTTCAGGGATGGTCAGAACTGAGAATTTGAGAACGTAACTAAAGGAATCTCGGGCTCAGTCCTAGCTCTTGTCTCTTCCTTGCCTACACTTGAACTCTGGGTCAGCTCACCCATCTCTGGCTTTGAATGCAGTTTCTAAACCAACAGCTTCTGATGTCTCCAGCCCACACCTCTCCTTAGGTCACCTGACTGCCTGTGCACAATCTCCACCAGAAGGCTAACAAACCCGGGAAACTTAATTTGACATCCCGCCAGCCCCTCCATGCTTGGCTCTCCTTCTGAGTTAGTGGCAACTTCTTTCTTCAAGTTACCCAGGCCAAAGATCTTTAAGCTGGTCTTGATTCTTCTATAGTTTTCCCCACACCTCCTGTTTAATCCATCAGCAAATCCTATCAGCTTGACATTCAAATATATCCAAATATAAGTTGACCCCTTCTGCCAACCCCACTCTCCCACCCTGGTCTAAGCTGCCTCCACCCCCTGTTGGGACTGTTCAAAGAGACCTCTAGCTGCGTCTCTGCTCTGCCCTCCTGCCAACTCCATTCTGCACCCAACACCTAGGGTTAGAGCTTCATTTACTTTATCAGGCAACAGCATTCCTCCTTTCAAAACCCTGCCGTGGCTTCCCCGTTGGCTCAGAACAGAAGCCAAAGTCCTGACGATGACCCAGCAGCCACACTATTGCCCCTCCGAGGGAGCTCCACGTCTGTCTTCCACCTTCTCGGCCTCCCTCACGGGGCTGCGAACACACTGGCCTGTTCTTGGCTCCTCTAACACGTGGCGTATTTGCAGACCCCTCTTTCCGTATTGCTTGAGCCAGAGATCTGCCTCCCTCCCACTCCGACTTTCAGGTCTTCACTCAAATGAAAGCTTCCGTGAGAACTCCCTGCCCTCCCATTCAAAATTCCCACACTGCCTCCCTACTTACGGTGGGCTTTTCCATTTTAACTTTCCCCCAGAGCCCTTAACCCTCATGGCTAAAATACCGTCCAGTGTGGGTTCTTTCCTGTGCTCCACACGAGAGCGTCAGCCCCGCGCAGGTGGAACTGGACCTGTGTAGCTCACGGCTGCAGCTCCAGAGCCTGGAACAATGACATTAAAATAGACTGTTAAATGAAGGGTGAATGAACAAGGAGTGAACAGCAAGAGTAAGCCACTTCCCGAGATTACTCAGCACAGACTTCTTTCCATGGGACATTTCACAGGACCCGTTGTGACCACGTGTTTCCACCATCCCTGCTCTGTCTGCTTGACCTCATCTCTCCTTTACCACTTCTTAAAATCCATTAATGCAGGTTGTGTAAAATACGCCTAGTTTACCTTGGTAAACTAGGGAAGGGCTGGGATTGTGGCTCAGCAGTAGAGTGCTCGTCTAGCAGGGCGGGACCCGGGTTCCATTCTCAGCACCACATAAAAATAAAGGCATTGTGTTATATCCTTCTACACCTAAAAATAAATAAGTTTTTCTAAAAAAAGAGATTTATATGTAACAGATAAAAAAATATTCCATCATACCTTCCTTCGAGTTCTTTACAAAATCCACTATTTTATTTTAATGTAAAAATTATTCATTGAACGTTAGCTATGTCCCAGGCAGTATGTTAGGCTGCTGGGGCAAAAGTGTCTATTAGGACACAGAATTTGACCTCTGGGGAGAGAAGTAGAACCAAACAGTTGGGGAATGTTAAGTACTAGGACCGCAATGACCCGTGTCGTGGAGATTCAGCGGAATGTTTCACAGTCTGCAAAGGCCAGGGAAGCTTTCCAAGGGATTGACCTTTGAGCCAAGGCTTAAAGGGTAAGAACCTTGGGTGAAAACCAGGCTTGTCAGGGTCACGCCAAGCAGAGAGAAAAGCAGTGGGAAGGCATGTAGCTGGGAGAAGAATCTAGTAGCAGCTTGTCTGAGTTGGAAAAAGGAAGGAGGGTGCTTGGAGAGGAGAAGGGGGGTAGTCACGGGTGGCATCGGAAGTCCTTGAGAACCCCACCTCTGAGCTTGGCACTCAGTGGAGGGGTGAATTTCTTTAGAGGGTCACAATGGAGCAAGAACACTAGGATAGGCATGAAGCGGAGGTGGCTGCTGTAAACGGGTCCCTAGTGCCTGCCCTGCGTACAAGCAGGGCCACCACATGTGCATACGCAGGCTCACACAGCCCTGCTACAGTGCAGCCTAGCCATCTGCTGATTGATGATGGGCGCTCTGTGAGCATTGCTCCTGATCATGCCACAGCTGGTCACCCCCTTGGTTTTAGGAACACTCAGATTGTGAGTAGGGGCAGAAGGTGCCAATGAGACCTTAGCTCCATCCCTTCTTGAACAACCCTCTAGACACCCCATTCTAATTACATCACCTTCCCCAAATCATGCCTGTCGCACACGTGGAGTAGCCACCATATGCGGGGCGATGAGCCAACCATTGGTCCATTACTAAATCCTAATTCTCCTGAGCAGTTTTCCTGTGCACACAGCACTCGGGGCCTCAGCACTTCATGGAGTCAGCTTTCTTTCTACTTATTTGTGTGTAAGTCTGTCTCATGTTCTAAGTCATACGGTTCTTGAAATAAAAACTGTTGTAGGCATGTCTGCATCTCTCAGGCACTTTGGGCAATGCCTGACACGCTCCGTGCTCAATAAGTATTTGCTGAATTGAAAATGACTGTGCAGGGGAAGCCAATCAATCAGGGGTAACCTTTAAGAACTGGTGGCATGGAAATCCTTCAGTGGGACACATCAGCCCCAGACCTGAGCTGGATTATGATTCCAAAATGGAGCACCAAATCCAAAGGAAATTTGGCAGTCCCAGACTTCCATTAGAGGGCAGCACAGTTATAACATTCCACATAATCTGATGTCTAATCAATGGTCTGGGATAGTAGGAAATGTGTCCCAGCCCAATGGACAGAAGGAAAACTGCAAAGAAAGCATTTATGACTACAAACAATTTTTCTTTATTCCTCATCTGGGTCCTGAGGCCTGTGATTTGGCTTCAATTTTTCATTTGCGGTTGTTTGTTTCAGATAATAAAACTGCTCCTTTAAAATAATGGAGCCTATATTGAATCTAAAAATAAATATCAAAAGACCAAAGTCCCTGAGTGGGAGCAATTATTGCAAAAGGACCAGCCAAGCTCAAAACAGCTGTTAAGGGATCCTGGAACAGGCAAGAGGAGCTTGGCCTCCTGGCTGATGGAGTCACATGGGCAGGGTGACAAAGTGAAAGAGAGAAGATTGGAGAATTACAGAAAACACGCACACAGCAATGGCATGCTCGCGGCCCTGTGAACATTGCTCTTATTTGATCCTTATTGACCACTAACTACTTGCAGTGTCGTTAAAGACGCTTCACAAAATGAATAGAAAATGAGTATTCACCATGCAAGGGAAATAACAGCAACAGCAACCAAGAAGCAGAAGGAAGAGCTACTTGTGAATTTCCAGGAGGAATAACACTAGGGCCCAATTTTGCTGTTAGATATAATAAGTCCCAGTAAATAAGCAAATGAGAAGTAAGCCAAGCTGATGTAGCTTTATTTCAATAGTGTTTATTTCTCCCCTGATGCATTCAGAGAAAGAAGGGGACGAAATCATTTCATGAATTCCAAGTACAATAGTTACCAGGAGTCTGAAACTATTTCACACCTGCCTTCCTCCACAAGATCTGGGCCTGGACAACTCACAGACTCAACGGATATTTATTTTTCAAGAAGCCTCTGGGTAAAGACAATCCTCTTAGAAGCATGGCATTGATATACATGCTTTTTATTCTTTCCTTCCTAGAGAACTGTTCCAGTGTTCATGTTTTTTAAGGGATGCATTCCAATCAGAAATTGTTTGATCAATTATTTTTAAATGGGTAATAGATTTTCTATTTTTTTTTTCAATAAACATTTATTGGGCATGTACTGTATACCAGAAACTATCAGAGAAAGCATCAGTTTCTATACTCAAAAACCTCAGGGCCTGTTAGCAGAGTTAGAAGAAAATAGACATGAATAACTGAATGAATAAGTGCTACAATACAGAAACACAGCAGACTGGCACTGACCCAGCCTGGTCAAGGACAGGGTGGGATAGGAAAGGCTTGCTAGACAGAATTTAAAATGAACAGTAAACAAAGAATCCCTCATCCAGGTGGTTTGCAGGACCTGTGGAGAAAACAGGAGACTTACTGTCATCTGCTTATCAACAACAAAAATTAATATTGGTTGAGTGCTTACCCTATGCTGAGCCTTAAAGCTGAATATTTTGGATATTAGATTGTGTTGAGGAAACATGGTTAATACATATAGAAAAGAAGGATTTTGACATATAACCACAGCAGAGAGAGTAATGCTATCCCAAAGATGCCAATTTTTACATCCTTAGAACCTGTGAGTGGGTTACATTGGCACAACATGCCTATATAACAAAGGGGAGTTGCAGATGAAATTAAGGTACCAGATATTGAGACAGAGCCCTGCATTATCCACATGCACCCAAGTCATTATGGGGACCTCAAAAACAGGAAAAGGAACGAAGAGCTAGAAGCAGCACAAGACAGAGACAGAGCAGATTTTCCAAGCATATCTCATTTATAGGAAACAAACTGGCATTTCTGGCTTTGAAGATGGAGAAAGGGAACCAGGAGCCAGGCAAGGTGGGTGACCTCCAGATGCTCAGAACAACCCCCAGCCTCCACCTACAGCGCTGAAACCACGTGGAACTCAGCTCCACCCACAGGCTGAAGGATCCCGGAAGTTGGTGATCCCCCATTGCCTGCCAACCTGGGAAGCTTGATTTCAATCTTGTGAGACTCAGGCAGGGGAACCCACCAAGCACTGGACTGCAGACTGATGGACCTATGAGATAATCAATTTGTGTTGTTTTGAGCCACTGAATTTGTGGGAAGTTGTTATGGAAGTAATAAGAAACTAATATGAGAATATTATCTAATTAAGTGACAAAGTAAAAGGAGTGACAAAAATATTACTAGTGCAGCCACATGGCCCAAGGGTCCCTGAACTCCTAGAGCCGTGCAAGGTTGGTACTATTCTCTCCATTTCACAGATGACATAGCTGATGCACAGAAATTTTTAAATAACTAAAGTCACAGCTAAAAAAATAGGATTGGGACTTGAGTCCAGGTCTGTGAGATGCCAACGCTCCTGCCCCGCGCCACCACGCTGCTTCCAGGTGATCTTTCTGGCTCATGCTGGTCTAAGGCACCTCCCTGTGAGTCATCTTAACTGGACCTGTAAGTCACGTCTCCAAGGCAAATAGGGCAGGAATCACCCCTTTCTACAGTCAGGACGCCCAGTATCAACAGAGCACAGGACTTCCACTCCAACTCCACCCTCTGCCACCTGAGCAGTCCCGAAAAGCACCAGCCCCTCCGCCAGGTGGAGGAAGGGGGCTGCTGGTGCAGGAAGAAACACTGATGGCCCTGGGTGGGGGGCGGGCGTCAATGCTGCCAATGAGACCAAAGCCTCAGCTCTGCTGCTAGAGCTGTGCGAGGGTTCTGGGCTCCGCTTAGGGTGGTAATGACCAACCAATGCTGCAATACGACCTCGGTGAACACAGCCACGTCACCAGTGTCCTCTGCAGTGGGGGGACCAGCCACGGTGCTTTAAATGCCTCGTGCTTCACTGTCTGTGGAATGTATGATTCCCTACAGCCATTTTGTGCCTCGGGCTTTTTTAAAAATTAAAACCTCACTCCTGAGAAAACCTCCAAGAAATCTGCTTTACCTGTAGCACAATCTATCTACCAGGAGGTCTTTCTGGAACACCTCTGGGGGCCAGGCAGGAAGCTGGTCGCGGGCAGTGTGCCCCGAGGAGGACCACACCAGCGCTGCCTCCACTGGGCTAACCTCTAGTGAAAAAGACAGTGAGTTAGCGACTCAGTGAGACGAGCGTATCCGCACGTGAAGGCAATAGAAACCTACACAGACGGCGCCTGTCCTAGGGGCGCATGGAGTAGAGATGGCAACAGTGGAGACTAAGACACTCAGAGATGTCCGACGGCTGCATTGCCCCACTCAGAGAGCCTCCCCACCTAGTAATCCACCTGAACTGGGCCTCGGGAAGCCTCCCTGGGCAAAGCCTAGTATTGCAAAGATATGAGAGTAGAAGGTGTAAGTAATTCAGTTTCCACAAAATGCACCTGAGCTGCTCCTATGCCCCTTACCAGATGCCACAGGCTGTTTCTTTAACCTCTCTGTGCCTCAGTTTCTCCATAGGATTGTGTCGATGCTTATATATATCACTGGATGGTCAATAAATAGTTTCTAGAACTGAGTTCTGGCTTGGCAAATATTAGCTTAGGCTGTGTCTGCCCTGAAAAGTAAAGGCAAGTGAGCGTGCCTGGCACTGGGTCTCTAGCATTCACATATACCTCTCACTAATGTGACTCCCCCCTAAGATGGGGCACACTGCTGGGGTTGAACTGTGTCCCCCAGAAGCACATGCTCAAGTTCTAACCCCCAGTACCTAGGTTTTGACCTTATTTGGAACTAGGGTCACAGCAGATAAAATTAGCAAAGATGAGATGAGGTCACACTTAGATGAGGTCACACTCAGGGAGGGTGGGTCCCTGATCCAGTAGCTCATGTCCCTGTAAGAGGGGGACACTTGGATGCAGACATATTCACACATAGTGAGAAGGTGATATGAAGAGACCAAGGGTCATTGGCAAGTCTAGGAGAGGAGCCTGCAACAGATCCTTCACCAGAAGGAACCACTCCTGCCAGAAACTTAATGTTGACCTTCTACCTTCCAAAACTGTGAGAAAATTTTCTGTGGTTAAGCCATTAAGTCTGTGGTACCTTGTTGCAGCAGCACTTACAAATGATTACCTTTTCCTTAAGTGTATGAAGTGTACATATTGTTTAACTCTAAGTCCCTGGTAGCTAGCAGAGTGTCCGGCACATGGGGAGTGCTTAATAAACAAGTGTTGAGTGAAGGAATACAAGAATGAATATCTGGTGCAGCGGCTCATATTCCCACCCAGAGGAGAGAAGTTTGAGGCCTCTACCAGGCACTTCAGTACAGCTGGAAGTGGGGACTCAGCCAAACATGGGACTGAAGATCCCTCGTCAAGACCCAGACCAGTGCTGGACACTGTGGTGAAGGGGAAGCTCTTGGAGACCCTCTTGGTGGGAGCACAGCTGTGCTTGGAAGCCTGTTGGGCTGGCTGGCCCTCTGTGAGACCTGTACCTAGAATGGGCTCACCAAACTGGCCTGGGATCAGGCATCAGTTGCTGGAAAGAGTATATAGCATCTCCATAGGAAAACGGACCCTGGGAGCCATGGTCACAGTCACACTCCACAAACTCTCTAGAGATTCTTTGATCAGAATGAGGCTCAGCAGAAGCCCAGCCTACAGCCTGGAAGACCAGGGGGATGGGGGCAGGTGCAGGTGCTCTGAGGGGGACTATGAGAGTCAGGGGTGAGCCAAACATGAGGTGGCACCACATCCCAAGCCCACAACTGGGGGAGGAGGAATCTAGGCCTTTCCCCAAGGGACTGGCGATGGGGGCCAAGCCCAGCAGGGGTGACAAACCCCCCTGTACAGAGGCTGGGGTCCGCAGGGGCAGAAGGACAAGAAAGCAAGCCTCCATGAAGTACAGAAGGAGCAGGAAGGGTTAAGGTTGCAATCATATAGAGAAAAAGGAAGAAAGGAAAGAGGGGTTTTGTAATTGAACTATTCTAATTGACTGCTGACTCCACACTGCTCAGATTCACCTGGTAATTGCTCACTTCTCCATTTCATTTCATCTGTGTGGCCACAGCTCGAGCGGTTAGTTGGGGAGAGGGGGGTTGAGAACTGATTGGGGGAGATCATTCCTCACAGGCCTGAGGTTATTCCTGTTAAAAATGATGCCAGGAAAATCATAATTAAAATGAGAACACGGTGAATAACAAGAGCCCCTTCCCTTGAATGTGAAATAAATTTAGCAGCTACCTTAGCTAAAGAACTCCACACATTCGACCTTCCAATAAGGGTAAGCAGAGTTTTCTATCAGAGTGAAATAGAAACTATAAATCAAATGTTTCATATCTAAAGTCCAAGCCAGCTCCAGTGAGTAAAATTCCACTCTCCAACAGTCTTGTGGCATTTTTTCCCCCTTTTCTCTGCCTGGCTATCAGACTTCTGTGACTCCGGAACTCTATGGATCCTGTTTCTTCATCTTAAATCTGTGAAACTACCATCAGGAGCTACAGTCTTGACTGCCGGTGACATACTACCTGAGATAAAGAGGCTGGTCAATAATAAATAAGCCTGAGTGCAAGATTCTATCACGCGTGTGGGGCTGAGGTGGAACTGTGGGAGGGAGGACAAAGGGACCGAGGGGAAGGGGTAGGGGTTGGGGGAGACGATCTCTCCCTGGGGAGGAGGCAGCAGGAGGCAGGAGGAACATGGGCCAGTTAGAGGAGAATCCGTGTGAATGATCAGACCCTCCTGACTCAAGGAGCATGCAGATGGGCACCTCCTGAGCCCTGCTTCTCCCCTGGTCTTCCAAACTCAGTCCAGGACCCCCAACATCTTTCACTGAGAGCAAGCTTGGATCTCGAAGGAGACGGCTGCTTAGACACTGGAGGTACATTTTTGCAGGATGCCGCTCGCTAACTGGAAGAGTGCTCAGAGCTATTTGGCTGACGGATACCCTCTTCCTGTTGGAAAGAGAAGAGAGCCCTTCCTCCCTCAGCAGTTCTGTTCAGGGCAAAATAAAATATGCTCCCTGGTCACAGTCACACTCCACAAACTCTCCAGAGACTCTTTGATCATCTTAACAGCCCTGCTGGGGAGCCGCAGAGCCTGGGGTGTGCAGTAGCCAGCACCACAGGGGAGCCTGGTCTCAGGAGAACCTGGCAGCCTGTGCAATAGGCCACAGAGTCCTCCGTTGGCCCCAGCATCTTCAGTGAGGTGAGGCCTGGGGGTTCCAGTGCCCTGCCCTGATACGTCACCTCAGGCTATGGAAAACTTCTAAATTATAGAAGTTAAATATCTGAGAGGGCAAAGCCTGTTCCAATCATGAGGGCTCAGCTCCCTGCTCAGCAGCCACCCTGCCAGCTAGCCACCCTGCCCTGGCCTGGGACATCTTCAGCCCTGCACTGGGAATCTAAAAGGATGACGGACACATTTCTGCACTTGCTCAGGTGACATCTGAGGTTTACCTCCAGGCAATTGTATCCTGAAGTTTCTGGCAGATGCCACCAGCCGTCCCATCTACAAATGCCTTAGTCCAGTGGGTCTCACTCCTGGATCCTGTCACAGTCACCAGCAGGCCTAACCCAAGATTCTGGCCTCATCATAACCCTAACATCAGGGGTGAGTTGCAGCCTGGCCACCGTGAGTTTCAAAAGCTCCATGGGTAATTCTGTGTGCAGCCAGGGTGGGCTCTTGGGTCATACTCCACATCCCCCAGGTCATTCTCCACTAGGATAGGTAAAGCTCTGAGTTAAATCCTAGAAAAGGTGGTCTCACTTTTTGGTGATTTTCGTGATCATACTCTAAGAAGGTAAACTGAAATCTAGAATCCGAAGGGCATTAGAGGCCATCCTTAATGTACCAACTAGAATAAACACTGTCAAATTGAACAAATATTTGCTGAACACCGATAGGGGACAGACACCATGCTGGGAACAGGAGCCAGCTTCGCCATCTATTTAATGCTGCCCTCTGCTCGTCACACTTGGAGGCCTATTTTCTGTTTTGAATTCCCTCCCTTGCTCAACCTTTATATATATTCTATATGACATACAGAACATCCACCTGCAAGTGTCACACACATACACAGACACACTAGCCTGTGGGCTCATGTGCGTCGAGAGCTAGCTGACCACAGACGTATTCCTGAGGTTCAGAGTAATGAGAATGGAGAACACAGCCCCCACCCGCCCGCGTCTGAGCACGCCCCTTGCACTCCCCTCTTGTGACTTTTCATCTCCTGATCAAGTTTCCGTTATATTAGCCTAAGGACCTAACTACTGTTAAATATTCAAGATGCTCAAATAAAAGAATTCCTCCACTGTCTGCGCTGCCCTTTCAAGTGTTTAATTTTTACCAAGCTGTCAGGAAGACCATAATCATGAAACTCTCCAACCAGGTTTCATAATTCTTACGTGTGCCTGAATCTTTGAGGGAAAGAGAGGAAAATCCTGCTGCTGTGGACACCCTCATGCCCGAGCCTCAAGACTAAGATCCAGGACCGGACGGTGGCCTCAGGAATATTGCTCCCTCCACCTCCGCTCTGCCTCCTGCCTGCGTTCACCATGTTCCCTGATTCAGTTATGTCTGTAATCTGTCTCCCTCTGGCTGTAGCTGGCCCACAATTGGTCCTGTGCTACCACCTCCCACAGAGATGGTCCCTAGCAACAGTGTACCGGTGGTGAGCACTCCTGCGTGCATGCATTGTTCTGGGGCTTTTGCTAATTATCCCTAATCTTTGTTGGACCCTTGGTGTTGGATACTCCTTGCCCATTACACGGATGAGGAAGCTGGGGCACAGGGTTTGGACAGCTTGCTTGCATTTACACAGACCCATGCAGCAGAATTATGATCTAGAAGGTCCCAGGCCTTCTAGCTGAAAGTCCTACTCCCCAGCCTCCACTATATAATGCTGGGACTTAGACAAATAAACACAGCTGCTCCCCGGGTTTTGCAGCTATAGCACTGCGGTTACCAAGGCTCTCTAAATCTCAGTTTTCTCTTCTAGAAAATAAGACTAAGAGCAACACTGAGCTCCTGGGTTAGTGTGATGATTAAATTAGATAATGCACATAAAGTACGTAGCACAGCACCCGGCATTTAATAAGCACCTGATAAAAGTTACATGCTGCTACTGCAGCTGCTGCTTCTGCTGCTGCAATTTGGGTTTCTGTCAACAAGAGCATATCGCCTGCTCCCCAGTCTGAGTGGTCATTACCTTCCCTCCATATGAGCAGTGGCCAGCAGCCACTAACTTTTAAAATAACTTTATTTAGATGCAATTCATAGACTGTACCATGCACCCCATTTAAAATATATAGCTCAATAAATCTTCGCATATTCGGAGTTGGACAACTATTATCACAATCAATTTTAGAACCAATTTAAAATCAAACTTGGAATCAATTCTGGGAGGTTTTTCATCACCCAAAAAAACAAACCTTGTTATCTCTTAAACATTAATCCATTTGCCCCCCAGCCCCTGGCAACCACTAATCTATTTTCTATATATTCTGGACATTTCATATAACAGAATCAACACGTGTGGTCTTTGTGACTCACTTCTTACTTAGCATAATGATTTCAAAGTCCATCCAGGCTTAGCATGTATCAGTATTCTTTTCGTTTTACTAATGACTAATATTCTATTGAGTGTACAGGCTTCATTTTATTTATCCATTTGTTTGATGATGAATACATGGGTTGTTTCTGCTTTGGGGTCATCCTGAATAATACTCCTAGGAACATCTGCCTACCAATTTTTTGTGTTGGCAAATTCTCGTGCATATATCTCTAAGAGTAAAATGGCTGGCTCCTATGGAACTCTGTGTGTAACCTTTTGAGGAAATGTCAAACTGGTTTCCAAAGCAAATAGCCACTTATCTTGTGCTTTCTTCTAGGTGACCTGAAACAAGTCACTTAGCTTCACTAAGCCTCAATTTCCTCATCTGGAAATGAGGACATCGTGTCCCAGGGGAGGTTGTGTCTGTACAGTGCCAGCCACTGCCTAACAGCAAGGTACCCTCTTGTCCCCACAGGTGGTCCTCTGCACCTGCCTGCCTCTCCAGTCAGGGTGAGGAAGGGAGGTCTACACCATAAGAGGCTTGAATGAAGCCTACCAGGGGTGCTGGGTGGAGAAAATTCAGCTGTCCACTCATACTTCCTTCCTGGATCATGTCCCCAGCCTCTAAATTCCAGAGAGCCATCAACTACTCTCCACTTCAAGGTGCATATATTCTCTGTGCTTCCATAAACTGGATTTTTGCCCAGAAACCACAACAAGTAAAGAAGAAGTCAATAATCCAAGTTTTATATGCTAATGTAATTTGGTGGAAAATGTCCTACAAGGGGCTGCATTGGAACAAGCTTTTCTCCGTTGCCAGAGCTTCTTCCAGCGTTGTCTCCAGGAGGACCTGCAAAAACAAGACTCAGCAAAACCAGGTCTTCACGTGCCTAAGTGAATGTGGAAGTGAAGCCCCAAGTCCCATCACACTGCGGGCCCTGATGAGCATTTCTGTTCCTGGTAGAAATGACTGATGGTCCACCAGTCCCAAATAACAATACATAGCTCTGCAAAAAGAAACCCTTGGGTTCTTAGAGGAGTTGTTACTTAGGGTAAAAGAGTATCCCTTGGGCAGATGCACTTCAGCAGAAGCTGGTTTCAGAGTCACTTTGCAAAACCCAGAGGGGAAAACGACAAGGAAAGCCAGAAAAGGTTGTGCATGCCACGTTTCACCAGGTAAGGAATAGTTTTGCTTTGGGGACAATAGATAGAACATTTGGAGAGAGCTTTCCTAGCATTGGGGAAAATAGAAGGATTGCTCTCTTTCATAACTTCTGGCTCTGCTCAGGTCTGGGGCCACAAACCAGACTGAAGCCGGTGTCTCAGGCCACCTTGCATGGGCTCCAGCTCCTGCCTCCCTCTGCAGTAATGCTAATTATGGGGTAAAAAAAAAAGTAATCTATTCTTTCTCTAGAGACATTGATCAAACCTATCAAAAATGCATATGAGACAGGGCGGGGGGGAGAAAGAGAGAGTGCAAAAAAGGAAGGGAGGGAGGAGGGAGGAGATCAGTTGTTCAACCGGGGATTGCAATGAAAGATTTAAGAGGAAAAAATATATATATAGCATTTGCTCACTATTAACCCTGGGAAGATTAACAGGAAACTTAAGTAACTAAAAGCCACATGGGGTGTTCTTCATTTGAATAAACAACAGAAACTGAGGGAGCATCACAGCCTACCCAACTGTCTAAATGCCCTATTGATACTAAGTAAAAATATATACCAGATAAACACACTGGTGGCTCCCAGATACAACGTTGCTTGTTTTGAGGCTGGATTCTATATAAAGCAAGTGCAGCACACAGTCCTTCAGTTTCTAAAGTACTACAGTGACCTCATTCACGAGCCAGCCGCAGGAGGCCTGGACCCCAGCAAATGCTGCCGGGAGGGCCAGGGCCGGATCCGGCGTGCCTGATATTACAGCCAGACAATGAGCACAGTGATGGCCTTACTGAAGGACACCAGAGGGATGGGAGGAGGATGCATTTTTTTCTGGAACATTCAAGCTCTGGATCAGAAGGGAAAACTGCAAAATTCAGTCTCTAAATCTAAAATGCTCCCTGTAGCCTCTGAGGCCTGGTTTATCTGGTCCCCTTCCCAGGCCACTTCCGGTAGCCCGAGTCCCTCAGCTTCCAAGGCCAGGGAAGGTGATGTGTGGGCTTGGGCAGCTCTCTCCCCTGCCAGACTGTGAGGAAAGGAAAAGGCTCACCTTGTTGATGGGGCACCCTCGGGGCCAACACGATGTGTGGCACTTCAGGGACTCAACATCCGTGCCTACTTGAAGTCTCTAGCTGGGTGGAGAAAAAATGGAGCCTCTCTACCCAAGAGTGGGAAAACCCTGAAAGAGCCCATCAGCCAAGGTCAACAGGGTCAGGGGCTGGGAGAGCAAGGAGCACCAGAGAGTTAGTCCCAGAGAAAGATTTTGCCCCTTGCCCATCAACGCTCATTGGAGCTTCCTTCTTGGAATCTGTGGCCTCTTCTTACTCTGCTTAGGACAAAGAATCCTCTTGGCAATACCTTTAGAAAGTCAGAGATCCTTTTACGACAATTAAGTTTTGTTATTACATAAGGAGCACAGATCCTGAGTACAGATTAATGGAATAGAGACAGTCAGCTGAAGTTCAAATCCTGACTTTGCTACCAGCTAGCAAAGAGGCGAATCACTCAGCTGAGTGCTATGGTTCAACACTGTCATCCCAGCTACTCGGCAGCTGAGACAGGAGGATGACAAGTTCAAGGCCAGCCTCAGCAACTTAGAAAGACCCTATCTTAAAATGTAATATAAAGTGCTGGGGATGTAGCTCAGCGGTCCAGCACTTGCCTTGCATGCACAAGGCTCTGAGTTCAATCCCTAGTAAACCACCCCCACAGTAAAAAAAAAAAAAAAAAAAAAAAGAGCTGAATCACTTATCTTTCTTACCTCAGTTTCCTTGTCTACAAAGTAGTTATTATAATGCTGCCATTGCAGAGTTACGCTGATTAGGTGAAGTAATGTAGCACATACATTTGGCTCTCTATTAAGTGATATTTCTTAGTGATAGATGTGCGTATATGACAATGTTTCAGCAACACTTAGAGTTATGATTCACAAATATTTACAAAAATTTGTTCCTGTTATGTCAAGTGATAGAAAGATAAGCTATATTTCCTGCCTTCAGGGAAGTCTTGGTTATGGAATTAAACAGAGCCAGGACCAGCTGGAACACAGAGAGGTTAAGACACTTGCCTGAGGCCCCCAGGAGACAGAAGGGGGACAAAAAATACAAATCTGGTCACTTCCAGATGCTGCTCGTCCCCATGGCTCACATTTCCTGGGGAGGAAAATTGGGAATCTCTTTAGTGGCTGTGCTCCTTCCGTGGAAGGTAAGTAAGAGAAAAAAGCAATTCTACAGTCATTGGGTGGCAAAGCAGGGTGTTTTCCAATACGGATGCATTGAGGTTTGATACAGAAAGAAAAAAAAAGAGGCAAAAATAAGTTCAAACAGGTTTTATTTAACCGGTTATTTCATGGGTCACCCAGAGCAGAAAGCCTCAACCAATGAGACGGAGGTGCTGTGTTTTGGCAGTAGAAGGAAAGGCAGATGGTCTTTAATATTTTCCTACACCTCAAAGACTTCTCTTTCCAAAAGACCTGCCTGTTGCAAACACTCTTTAACCCGATGACAGGGGAAAGTGATGTGTGAAAGGAACAAAGTCATTTATTAACAATCCACCTTCAAGTTCAACCTGCTCCCATTCAAAAGACTGGATCCCAGCTGTCCTCTGGGTTGAGTGAGGGTGCTCAGGCATGGGTTTGGGGGCGATAATTATTCTGCATAAGGAAGCAAGAACCCCTGGGAGACGCCTTGAGGAAGGGGCCCAACCTGAATTCCTTTTCATAAATACATTCCCAACATCTACTTCCCTTTCAGCACGGACCAGCTGGTGTTCAACACATGCTTCGTCACTGTATGTCACAGACCAGGCATGGGGCCTGATTTGGGGTTTTTTAATGAGGAAACAGCCTTGGGAGATGAGCTGATTTTGAGGGTGAAATGGCGAGCACAGAGCTTGGTAGGAACAGGCCAGGAGGCCACATGCTTTGAGGAAGAGTGGAAGGAATGGAAGAAGGTCATGAGGGTTCCTGCAAGGACGAGGCTGAGGCGTTAGGAAGGCCTAGTGCCGGGGACAATGACTGGGTCCAGCCCAGGGAGGGAGGGAAGCCAGGGACGTCTGGAATTATACCAGAATGTTATCAAAAGCAAAAACCAGGTGAGGTAGAGGCTGACCCCAGGCCCGAGCAGAGGCCTGCCTGTGCTGGCCATGCTTGATCTAGGACCCTCAACCAGCAGGTCACCGAATCCCTGTCGGTTTGCCATTTCACACCTACAAAAGGGGTGATGTGTGTTTCACAGCAAGAATGGTTTCATATCATTGAAAGTGGCTCAAAATCTGAACAGGGACCTCAGGGGTGCGGCCTGGGGCGAAGCTTCCAGTCGTTCCCAACCCCTACCTCCACTTTGTCCGAGGCTGGCCTCCTTAGGAGACAGGATCTGTGTCTCGGGCTCCGTTTGCATCCTGAGTTAGGCTCCTTTTCCGGTTGGACCTGACCACATTGCTTTCCTTCCCAGAAAACAGAAACACCCTGGAGAGAAGGCCTGGCACTCGTGCTGCATAACTAAGTGTCCAGTAGCCCTTGTCCTAGCCCTGGCTTGGTGAAATCACTGTCTTCTGGCGACTGACTTTGCTCAGCCTTAAATGAGGGGGCTGCAACTGATGATTTCTAAGTCCCTTTTGGCTCGAAAGCTCTATAGCCCCTTGGAAGTCCCTCCTGAAGTTGTGGGACAGCTCAGGGTTCTAGAACATTTTCTTTTTGCCCAATTAGCAGCACTTTATCCAACTTTTTTTTTTTTTTTTGGCCAGGTATGTACTTCTATTCCAGGCATTCTGAGCCAATTCTGCAAAATCAGACTTCTTGGAAGACTCAAATGTTTTAACAATCTTCAAACATATGACATCAAGCATGCCATTTTCCCTTCATCTACCAACTTTGTACTTTTATCAAAAAAAAAAAAAAG
Organism: Marmota flaviventris; assembly: GCF_047511675.1. Classification (NCBI taxonomy): domain Eukaryota; kingdom Metazoa; phylum Chordata; class Mammalia; order Rodentia; family Sciuridae; genus Marmota; species Marmota flaviventris. The sequence continues at coordinate 99,289,795 of NC_092509.1, read as the reverse complement.
GTACTGGGTCCATCTGGCATGATTTGCTTTGAATAAAAGCCCATCTGCTTATTATTTCTAATTTCATTGTCCTCTAGAATGTTTACAAAAGCTTCTTTCAATATTTATTGCACTGTGCTTCTAATTACTGATCCAGACCATCCATGCAGACTTGGGGGGTACCAGGCTTAGGATGGAGGTGTCTTTCTCCTTTTCATCTCCACGATCCTCTCCTCTGGAGGCACAATGTGGCCCTCGGCCGTCACCGCAGAGCCCTGGTGTGATGCTGCAGAGGCGATTCTGACAATCAGCTCCTTCATCCCGAGTCTCCCTGGGGACTTGTGAAGCTGCCTCTGATGAATTTTTGCCTGCCTCGACACCATTATTGTCATAGGAAGGATGGAGATAATTACCTGATTTATTATCCTGAGGCTGGCTTCATCCGGGGCCCTGAGATCACTGGGAACAGAAGGCTTGTCTTGTCTTCAGGAGTCCAGAATAGAGGGGTAAGAGATTCGCTTTTCCCACATGACAGCGTCTCTGGCAGGCAAGAGATGGGATCATCTCCACAGTGGAAACGTTTATCACTTGGTCCTTGGGAAAATACTCAAAAAAATCCAAAACGCTAAAACTGTTTTAAATTGAACTTTTTCTCCCCAAATGAGTTTCCACGTCTGACTTCCCTGTTCACAGCGCCCTCCATCACGGCTCCCAATCCAGTGAGTCCTGTTCTCTCTCCGGAGCATCTTTATGCCATCTGTTCCTAGCTTCCATCTCCATTGTCTAATTTCAGCCCTGTGTCACGCTGTCTCCATCCCTGCAGTGCCTTATCTTTTAGTCTCTCTCCCAATCCCAACCACTAGGTACCTGGCTCCAGAATAACCCACTTAAAATACGTCTGGATTTCATCATTGCCCAACTGAAGCAATGGGAAGAGAGAGAGTCCTCTGAGCTAGAGCAGTGCTCTACAGTGTCCTTGGCTGCAGGGGCACCCTAGGTCTCACTACTTGCAGGGGCCCCACTGTCCAGCCTCAGTAGCTGGTGGTGCCCCGTGACTGCCCTTTCCAGACGTACAGCAGGTGCTCTGGGCTCAGTTATTGCCCACAGTGATTCCCCAGGCACGTGAAAAAGTTAGGAAAGGAAAGACAGAATCTGAGACAGACCCAGAGCAGACCCCTGGGGATTTCAAGTAAAGTTGCACTATTTTTTTAACCAGGAATATCACAATCCATATGATTCTGATGTCCCCCCTAGATCGTGGAAAAGTGTTTCCACTGTATAATCCACTAGACAAGCTCCCAGTCTCTCCAGTGATTCAGATAAGAGTTCTATTTTTTAGAAAAGAAAGAAAAGAAAAGCTAGGCCTGGCAGCACCAGCCTGTAATTCCAGCTACTCAGCAGGCTGAGGAAGAAAAATGGCAAGTTCAAGGCCAACCTCAAGAGCTTAGTAAGACCCTGTCTCAAAATAAAAAATAAAAAAGGCTGTGGATGACGCTCAGTGGTAGAGTGCCTCTAGGTTCAATCCTCTAGAGGCTGCTTACCAAAAGAAGAAAGAAAGAAAAAGAGAGGGGGGAAACAAAAAAGCAAAATGCATTACATAGGCAAGGCCTTGGGGACAGGTTAAAAAGATAGGCTTTAGAATCCATGAGAACTGGGTTCAAATCCCAGCTCAGAGATTGATCAATGCTATAATGTGGGCAAGTTATTTAATATTTCTGAGACTGCTTCTTGTTGGTGAAAGGAGGTAAAGACCCCTCTGGCAGGTTTGGTGTGGAAATTTTTTCACATTGTGACAGACCCTGTCCTCCACTGAAGCATCTACTACTGTAGTCTTGTGTCCCAGAAATGACCACCTCCTAAGAAAACCAGGCTGAAGAGGTGGGGAATACACACAGAATCAAAGATTCAGGTACTGGACAAATGTCCATTGTCCAGATAGGAGAACTGCGATCCAAAGAACACTGGAGAGGTGACCTCAAGTCCAAAAACAGCAGAGAGACACCGCAACGTGGGGACGCTCCTGCCGACACGTCCCACTTCAGATCCCCAGGGCGCTATGCGCTGGAGCCCATCCCATCTGAAGGTCTCCGTGACAATTCTCAGTTACCTGCAACTCCATGTTCCCATCTTGGTCATTCCAGATCATTCCAGTTTCTTTGGTCTGGCTCTCTTAACTGGAACCAGGAAAGTCCCGGAAGAAAAAGGAAACTGAGGAATTGGAAATGAGTTTGGGATGGCAGGTGAGTGTCAAGCCTAGGAACAGTGATTACATTTGTAAACCACAGGGAGGCCCTGAAGGCCGAGGAACTGAAAGCAAACGTTCAGAAGAATAATCTAAAACCCCTGTGAAAAACCCATCGACGTGCAGAAACCTACTCAAGGGTCTTTCCAATTAGACCCTTCAGTTCCCCCTTTGCATCTTCAACCTCTGCTGCTGTTCAACTCCAGCTACTAAGGGCTCTTGGCTCCCTTTCTCCGTAATTTTTCAACCAGAGGGGACATAGGATGTGGAAGTGAGTTGATGGAAGTGAGTTGGCACTTGTTACAGGGGTTGTTGTTCTTTTCTAAAGTTGGGGGAAGTAGGGTACAGCATTTAGGTCCACAAGGGCCAGTGGTGCCAATATCCCAAAAGCTGGACAATCCTGTCCAAAATGCCACCAGTGTCCCTGTTGAGAAACATGGCATCTCTTTCTCCTGCTTCCCTTATCTCTGTCTCGGACAATGTTTCTTCTTCTGTTTTCCACCAGGCACCCCGCCAGCTGCCTGATTAGCAGGTTAAATGATCACCCCACGTCATCAACCTCCTCCTCCCTTTCAGGAGCAACTGGAAAATAGCCAATGTCCATTATTGACCTCGTTCCACAGCCCTTGAGATTTTCACAGTGCTCTGCAATGGTTTCGATTAGCTGATTCTCATGTCAACACATGCACAGAGTTAGTTTGGTTATTAGGAGCTTGCAGGTGGGGAGAGTCATGGAGAGAAGATCTGGCAACCTGTCAGCATTTCTCACAGTTTCACACAGTCAGATTTGTGGAAGTTATTTTCAAATTCACAATAGTCCTTTCAATTCTCTTGGAAATTCACTTAGTAGGGTGCCCCTTGTGAACAAATTTTAATAGAAACATCCCTTCCTTTTGGGAATTTAAGTACTTTGGTGGCCTAGTTAGGAAAAGTGAATCTCCTTCTTTGGATTCATTGTAATATTCATATTTTTAAAAAATCATATTTTAAGACATATTCATATTTTTAAAGATTCTCTTACAGAACTAAATGTTCTATTGCAAACTTTATGGGTCACTTTTTCATGTCTGTTATATTTTATGACTTGTATTACTGGCTCACTTTTTTGGAAATAGCATATCTTGCTAATAGATGGAAAGTGTCTTGAAGGCAAACTGTCTTATTCTTGATATTCCCCCAGCACTTAAGCCGGTACTTGGTCTACGGTAATTACTTAGCAACTATTTGTTGACAAATTGGTGATCAAGTTGGTGGTCAGTTCCATGGAATAACAGCTTGTACCTATTGGGATTCGTGATCTTTGCCCAAAAGTTTACTCTTTGAAATAAATCCTCACCAAACCTTACCGACTTTGAAGACCCCAGAAGCTATGAGGCCCTCTGTCACAAATAGCTTCCTCTCACCCGCTCCCATCTCTAAGCCATGGATGTTTATCTCATGATTAGGGAGTCCCTGATTCCACACCTGCCACTTCCTTCATCTGTTTCCAACCAGAAATTTACTATGCCAAGTAGAACTGGTTATTGCCCTTTGAGAGTATGGTACATAGGTTACAAATGGTCACAGTTCTCCATTCTTCCCATGTCACCCAACTACCCTGTCACTTGGTTATTGCTTTAAGGCACTAGGTTTGGGATGGTTTGTTATACAACATTATTGTGGCAATAAATGATTTTAAGAGGTCTTTCTAAACCATATTGAACTCAATAGAAAACTAATTTAAACCTTTTAGGTAATGTTAAAAAATCTGTTTTGTTGTTGTTGTTGTTTTTCATTCAATTCGTTTGTCTAGAATTATCAAGATTAAGTTAAAACATATAAGTAATTTTCAGATAATTGATGCTTTCCTGATAAAATATAAATATTTTATTTAACATAACTATTTATATGGTAATCTTTATTAAACACAGTATGTCCATTTATGCTATATATACCAGCATAATTTTTGAATGCTATACTTAACTCTTCTTTGATAATATTATTGATTTAAAAAATGCCATCCTAAAGTATATGTCATACTGACCTCAGGGGGAACTGCAACATATTGGGCATTTTGCTTTCCATATTCATGTCTGTGGTTATGCATATTGTTGGGATCCCTCCTTGCCTTTTAAGATATCATCACGATTTCTTGCTACTGTAGCATGAGCTTGTCCCCAGAAGCTCCTCTGTCTCTTTCAGTTTACCAATGCTACCAAGCCATATAACCATAGAAACATATGTGTAATTTTTCAAAGTCCTCCAAATTAAAGAAACTCTAAGTGAATATAACACCAGAAACACTTCACCCTGAGATAACACACACAGAGGTAACACAGATTTACTATCTCCCCCTAGAAACATGTTATCAGCTGAGATAGACAACAACCCAAGAGCATATGAGCTTTAGGGAAAAATGAACAAGATGTCAAGTTCAAGAAATAAAATAAAATCATTGATCCATGACATATAATACAGGACTAAAAGGCCAGACAGGGAAACATACATATACACACACACACACATACATACACACAAAATCCACTTATAATTATAGAATTATAATTTACATAATTTATTATAGTTTATAGTTATAAACTATATGTGTATTATATTTAGTTTATATAAGAGACATGGAGAATAAACATAGACATCCATATTACTGGAATCTACATTACTACAAACTCCAAAGGGGTAATGATATTCAGTAAAATAATAACCATAATTTTCCAATAATTAAAGACATGAGCCCTTAAATTAAAAGCCTCATACAGCAGCAAATAAATTCAATAAGAGAAAATACCTAAACGTTATAGTAAAATTATGATTCATAAAATCAAAGAGAAAATTCAAAAAGCTTCCACAAAGGAAAAAAGAAACAGCCTCTAAAGAAATGAAAATGAAATTAACATCCAACTTCCCAACAGTAATAATGTATATAAGAACTCATAGGACTAGGGTTGTAACTCAGTGGTAGAGCACTCACCTAGCACATGTGAGGCCCTGGGTTCAATCCTCAGCACCAAATAAAAATAAATAAGAAAATAATGGTATGTGTCCAATTACAACTAAAAAAGAAAATTTTTAAAAAAGAATTCATAGATGACTATGTTCTAAACTGTAGAAAAATTGATTTAACCTGGAATTTTATAGCTAACTAAATTATCATTTAAGTGTGAAGGTAAAATAAAGCTATCCATGGGCATAGAAGCCTTGAGAATATTTGCTGCACAGAATCCATCATTGAAACATTCCTTACCTCCAAAAGAAGAGATCTTAGTCCAGATAGATGGTGTGAAATATGCAAAAAGTGACTAAAGATCTCAGTGAGTATCCAAAGCAAGGTAAGAAGGGGTAAGTGACAAAAATTATGGTAAAAGGAAAACATATATTAAACTGGTAATAATAAATACTAATGTAATGGTAATTTAAAATGTAAATGGATTAAATTCAGTGAACAAAAGAAGAGACTTCCAGATTGAAGAATATAATCACCAAGGAATAAAAAATTTATAAGGGCTATGTTTTAAACATGAGTTTTTCCGAAAGCAGAAAATATTTTTAAAAATATTCCAGGCAATTATGAACCAAAGAGAACTGGAGTAGCAATCTGCATCTCAGACAATTAGAAATCAAAGTACAAGACACAACAAAAGACAAAGAGATACTACATATTGGTAAAAGAAGTAATGGCTCTAAAATATATGAAAATAGAATTACCAAAATAAATCATTTATATTTACTGAGGGCTAGGCACCTGTCTAGTCCTAATCTAAGACCTACTCATCTATTCATTCCTTTAATCTTCACAACTCAATGAGATAGCTTTTGTTATTATCACCATTTTATGCATGAGGCCACTGAGGCACGAATATGTCATAATCATAAATACAAATGCAGCTTAAAATGAACATAAGACAATAACTAACAAACTAAGAGGAGAAGTAAGTCAACCATTACAGTTAAAAATTTTAATTACACCTTTCAAAAGCTATTGACTCAAGAATATAAAAAGGATGCTTGTCTCCACTATATCATTCAAAAAAGGAGAGAAAGAGCTCTCATTTATAGAACACTACTAACAAATGCAGTAAATGCAACAGAAGAAAAAACATCACCATCTAAAGCCATCAGTGTAATTCTTCAGGAAAGAATCATTAATATACAACAAAACCACTGGGGAAAAAGTTACAAGGAAACAATACTTATGCCGGCGAGGTGGCCCACACATGCCGGTAATCCCACCTGCTCTGGGAGCTAAGACAAGAGGACCAAAGTTCAAGGCCAGCCTCAGCAACTTAGCAAAACCCTGTCTTAAAATTAAAAATAAATTTAAAATGACTGGACATGTAGCACAGGGGTGCAGCACCCCTGGGTTCAATCCCCAGTACCAGGTGAAATAAATAAATAAGTAACACAGAGAAAGAAACCATATTTATAGTCTTAAAGTAACATCACACAGATATGAAAGTGGAAATTGCTCATTGACTTCAAGGTGGGAAGAAAATATACAACTTTATAACAAAAAGATATGGTGCATTCCACCTAAATTACTAATAAGGGGACAAACTGATATTATGTGCCTCCTCATGTAATGCTTTGGTAATAACATAACTTTGACCATCATCACAAGGAAACAACCAGGAAAATCCAGATTGTGGAACATTAAGACAATTGGCTTGGACACTAAAATAATGTTAACAACCATAGAAGGGGGTCATTGGTCCCTAGATCAGAATTGAATATAGACGTTAATAAAGAATTTTAAAATAAAATGTTATTTACCTTAGTATACCTGCTAAGGTGCAAAAAAACTCAAGAAAGTTCAGTCTTCTTTTCAGCTTTAAAAACATAATTCAGAAAACCAGAAACAAAAAGGAAATTTCCTAAGTCAATTAAGGAGATCTACTGAAAGGCCCAAAAGAAGCCTCATTTTATTTTTTTTTTTTAATATTTATTTATTTATTTATTTATTTTAGTTTTCGGCGGACACAACATCTTTGTTTGTATGTGGTGCTGAGGATCGAACCCGGGCCGCACGCATGCCAGGCGAGCGCGCTACCGCTTGAGCCGTATCCCCAGCCCCAAGAAGCCTCATTTTAATGCATCCAAAATAAGACAAAAAATGTTCACTACTTCTGCAATCATTTTTCATAGTCCTCAATGTCTTAGGCAATGCAATGAGAGACAGAGACTTCAAGAGAAGAGCAAGATTGTCATTGATTGCAGATCACAAAGAATGCATGATAATTTTATAGGGAAAATCTTAAAACCTAATAAATCACATAAGTTATGATTAATGGAGAAAAGCCCAATGCTCATGGATGAGATGGCTTAGCATTGTATGGATATAAATTCTCCCCCAAGGTAATTTATAAATATAATGAGCCAGGCATGGTGGAGCACACCTGTAATCCCAGTGGCTCAGGAGGCCGAGATAGGAGGCTGAGATAAGGGTTCAAAGCCAGCCTCAGCAAAAACAAGACACTAAGCAACTCAGTGAGATCCTGGTCTCTAAATAAAATACAAAATAGGGCTGGGGATGTGGCTCAGAGATTGAGTGCCTCTGAGTTCAATTCTCAGTACCAATAAATAAATAAATTTTTAAAATGAAATTATAAGTAAAATTTCAACAGGAATTTTTAACATCTCATCAAAGTGTTTCTAAAATAAGTAGAGAAGAATAAATGTCCATGAATAACAGAGATAATTTTGAAAAAGAAGGAGCAGAAGCAGTCACTGACCGTAGTTTTTGGGCTGCTGTAAGAAACTGTCACAAACTAGGTGGCTAAAGCAACAAAAATTCATTCTCTCACCCTTCTGGAGGCTAGACACACACACCGGAGGAGTCACATTCCCTCAGCAAGTTCTGGGGAAGAAGTCATGTCTTGCCTCTTGCAGCTCCCGTGGGCTGCTGGCATTTCCTGACCTTCTTGTGTTATGACTACAAACCCTCCAATCTTGGCCTCCGCCTCCCCATAACCTTCTTTCCTGTGTGTCCGTGGCGCCTGCTCTTCTTTCTCCTTATAAGGACACTTGGCATTTCACTCAAAACTCACCCAGTTAATCCAGCATAATTGCATCTCAAGGGCTTTAATTACATCTATAAAGACCCCTTTTCCAAGTGAGGGAACATTTATAGGTGCTAGAGATTCGGATGTGGAGCTCTTTGGAGCGGGTGGGTACCATTTCACCGACTACACTCACTCTGTCAGAAATGAGAAAGCCAGGGCTGGGGATGTGGCTCAAGCGGTAGAGCGATTGCCTGGCATGCGTGCGGCCCAGGTTCGATTCCTCAGCATCACATACAAACAAAGATGTTGTGTCCTCAGCACCACATACAAACAAAGATGTTGTGTCTGCAGAAAACTAAAAAATAAATAAATATTAAAAATTCTCTCTCTCTCTTTAAAAAAAAAAAAGAAACGAGAAAGCCAGAGCCTAGGTCTCTTGTGCTGCATGATAGCACAGTAAGAGACCAGTGGGAAAAAGAAATGGAGATCAGAAAGTATTCCAAATTATAAGCTGGATATATGAGATAGCTGATAAGTCAGAGGGGCAGGATTAGTCTAGGAAACTGGGTTTTAAAATTCTGGAGATAATTTTAATTTGGGTCTTCTGCATCTTATACAAAGGTAAAATCCAGGTAATTTAGAATCTTAAGAATTAAAGATGAATGGAGCTAGGCACCGTGGTGCATGCCTATAATTCCAGCTACTCAGAAGACTAAGGCAAGAGGATCACAAGTTCAATGTTAGCCTAGACAACTTAGTGAGACCCTGTCTCAAAATAAAAAGGGCTGGGGATGTAGCTCAGTTGTAGGGTACACCTGGGTTCAATCTCTAGTACCACAAAAATAAATAGATAGTAATGTTTGGATATTGTGTGTGTGTGTGTGTGTATATATATATATATATACACACACACATACATACATAGAAAGAGAACACCTTTTGACCTTTAGAGAGGAAAAAGTGTTCTTAAGAAATCCCAGAGCTGGGGTAATAGCTCAGTGATAGAGCGCTTGCCTAGCACATGTGAGGCACTAGGTCTGATGCTCAGCACCACATAAAAATAAAATAAAGGTATTATGATAAAAAAAAATGAGACATCAGAATCACAGGCTATAAGATAAAAAAATTGCATTTGATTACATAAAAATTAAGGATTTCTTCTTCCCAATAAAACTCCAAATAATATATGTAGAGATTTGTCTGTCCAGAAGGTAAGCGTAAGTCGACTCTCCCCTTGAGTGTGGACTCGATCTAGTGATTCGTGGTAAAAAAAAAAAAAATAGAGCATGAAAAGGAAAAAAAGAAAAAAAAAACTTTAAGCAGGGGAAACTTAGCAAATGCCACCCTAATCGAGTGTTCAAGGTTAGCACGGCTGTGATGAATTTTGTTACTATTAGGTACTCTTTGATGAGAAGCGCCCTTCGCTTTGGTGGCTTTTTCCAAAAGCATGCAGAAGCCCAGTCTAAGCAGAAGAAAACATTCAACAAACACAATTGAAGGACATGCTACAAAATATGAGACCAGGACTTTAAGAAACTGAGAAGGTCATAAAACAAAAGCAAAGACTGAGAAACTGGCATGATCAAAAGAGACGGAAGTGATACGGCCACCAAATGCAGGGGAGCATCCCGGATGGGGACGAGGATAGCACAAGGACATGCAGGGGAGCATAACCACGTTCTGAGCACATCTGTGCTTTAGTTGGTGGCGCTTTACCCCGTCCGTGCATCCGTCTCGACAAACATACCCAGTTATGTAAGATGATAGCAGTTAGGGGAAGCCTGCAGAAGGGAACTCTGTAAATCAGAAATTTCCTGTAAACTAAATTATACCCAAGTAAGATATTTGTCACATATGAGATTTTCTCTTCAATAAAAGATACCAGAAGAAACTTGTGTCAATCAAAATTAACAAAAATGAAAGTCTCAAATATACATGAAATTCTAATCAAGAGAAAGAAACCCAAATGTGATGTGGACAAGGCAGGTCCCAGGAAAGAAACCCAAATAACTAATAAAAATAACCTTTATAACCAGAAATATGCTAAATAAGATCAAACACATATCTTTACATTCATCTGGGGGGGGTAATTGCATTGACAAGAGTGTAGAGAAATAGGGACACCTCGCACCCTCCTCAAGAGAAAAAAGGCTCATTCTGGGGAGCAGCCTGGACCAAGCACGTGGCCACCCCACCACCTGTGGTCCTACTCCAGGGCTAATGCCCAGACACACACACCAGGACCCCAGAGGAGCACAGAAAGAATGGTCCTTGCAGCAGTATTGGTGGCAGCAAAGCCCGGAAACCACAAGGGTCCCCACCTGGGGGTATAAGGGAAATGTGGATGAGCACTCTGCAACACAACTCAGCAGGAGTCACCAGACACACATCCACCAAGGTGGATAGATCCTGAAAAGTGTGCCAAGTGAAAAGAGTAAAGAAAAATAAACTAACACTCCTATAAACTTAAAAGCCGTACATTTTGGCGGCGCATTCTAAACACATTAGAGTGCATGGGGGAGAAGAGGCAGAGGGATGGCACATGAGGAGGGAAAATACTCAAGTAGACTAGCACGCGGGAGAAGCCGTGAACAGGCAGAGGTGTGAGCTCCTTGGGGTGATGGCTTCAGCTTGCACCCCAGGTCCCAACTAAAGAAAGGGGGGAAGGTGATTCCGGAGAGCACTGAAGGAGATCACCTCTGGGCCAAGTGCATGAGTGCCCGTGGATAAATGTGGGTGCATCTACACTGTCTACCCAGCAGCACTTTTTCTTTACGTGCTGATTACAAAATAACTCATTTCTTAATGGTCAGATAAGTCATCCTCAGATAAGAAAGGCATCACTGTGCTGGATTTCATTACAATAAGATATACCTCGGGTACAGCCTGGAACTCGTGAGTAATTCTATCTACGACCTTTATGAATCCCCTCAATTCACAAATAACCACTCTATCACACAATTTCCCCCCATAATATACATTTGCAACAAGTAAAAACATTTTTTCTTTGGGGATCGGGGGCAGAGTGTCAGACTCCCTCACTAGCTGTCCAACCCGCCACGACACTCCAGCATGCCAGCCAGCAAGTACGATTCTAATTCATGCTTCAGTAAAAATACAAATTATAATACACTTTGAACCTGGAGGGTCATTTGCAAATAATGAGAAATGCAAATTCTAAATCAATGAAAGTCCGGGGAGTACTGTACCATGATGACCACTCCAGTGCCCTGAAAGAGTTAGTGCAGCTCTTTAAAGTGTTTAATAGAATCTCTGAAACAACCGAGGCCACCAGCAAACGCTGTTCATTTTGATTGACAATCTGGCTTGTGGCTTAGACCACTGCAGCCCTGACTCTAAGCAAATCATAGAAGATTGAAATTCTAAAAGAAGCTGTTGGTTTCAAAGCTTTTAATGATTCAAATTTTCAATCAGAAGGGTTTTTTTTTTTCCAGTTCATTACCCACAGACTCTGTGGATCAACTAATGTGTGCACCCCATCACCCCCAACCCCCGCTTAATTCTTCTAGTAATACAATCCTGTCCATCACTTTAGTGAGCCCTGCAAAATAAAACCAAAATATACATGTTCATTTCACCTTCATTTACCTTGGCAGAATTCCAAAAGCCTGAGAAACAAAGTAAAAAAAAAAAAAAAAAAAAAAAATCCCAGCATTTCAGAAAGCTTTAAAATGAAGCTGATCAAGCTGATGATTCCTCACCACAGCTGAACTGATGGGAAATTGAAGGAGGGCTGGCAGGTCCGCGTGACAAACGAGAGATGCGGGTGCAGAACGAAGGCAAAGAGGAGAGTCTCAGCCCCAAGTCAGGATCATGTCCATCTCACAGTGTCCAACCTCCTTGGAGCCCAGAGATAACAACAGTTTGGCTTTGAAACACACAGGCTGTTCCAAAAAGCAGCCAACAATTACGAGTATTCTGGGGGACCCGGGAAGAGGTTCCTACTGTGTAAAACTGCACGTTATGGAACTGATTGAGTTGTCATTCAGAAACGATGATTTCAGAAAAGTAGCTTGCAGGGAAATAAATAGGGTAGAAGTTCAAATAAAATCCATTCAGGTATTGCCACGGATACATGTGAAACTAAGCATGGTAGCTTGTGAAGGTAATGTCATTAGGCAATGACTCTGAAGGTCATTCTTTGTTATCCTTTCCTATGTATTAACCCACTTCTTGGCTCATGGGCTGTCACTCGGCAGAGTCACTTGCTCACTGACTCACCTGGAGCCAGGGCCAGCCAGACCTTGGTACTGTTCAGAAATCCCCATGTTATGTCCCCAACCATTCAGTTCCCCCACTAAGCTATTAGTTCCCGTGGTTGAACAATGGCAGAGAACTGTAGGGAACCAAGGCCTAGTTTTAAAGCATCTTGTCAAGTAGAGGACAGCACAAAGCAGGTGTGAGACACAGCCATGTTTCCTTAGGGTCACCTCCACAGCCATGGGGGATCAACCCTGGATGGTGTCATATATATAGTAGGTTCTCAATAAAAATATTTCCAACAAATGAAACAATAATGAGCCTCTGACGATCTACATCCAATTTTGGCAGGTCCCTCCAGAGGAATAACAGCCCAGCTGGGGAGGAGAGCAGAGGACAAAGAGCTCAGCTTCCTGGGGAAGGACCGGCAGGGCTAGCAGGTTTCCAGGACTACAGCCCAGGAGACTGGGGGTCACAACAGGACTCCAACCCCAGCAGAGAATGCAAGGGCTGGGTGGGGGCAGCTCTGCGAGCTTTGCAGAGGTACGCACTCTCTCTCAGGCACTGCAGCCTTGGGCAGGATCAGGCCAGGCATGGGCAGGGAGTTCTGCAGTCTCCAGGGCCCTGAGAGCCTCCCCAGCTGGGCATGGCACAGGGAGACTGCAGAGCCCACCCCGCCGTTCCTGTCTCCTACTTTTCCATACTGGCTCCTGCAGGTAGTCAAGGCCAGCTCCGGCACAATTAGAATGATTACAGACAAGAAGCTCATCTGAGGCACAGGATATCAGCCTGCCATGACCAGAGCGTGCCCTCAAAAGAGTCATTTAACTTCTCCAAGTCTCGGGTCCTCTTCATAATTGGGGGCAGTGGTTAAGCTTATTGGAACATTTAAGAATAAAAGAGATTGTGCATATGGTAGTGTTCCAGGGCACTAGCGATGTTGGCTCTTTGTGCATTAAGCAGTATTTCATGTTGCACCCAATGCGGAATCTATCAAATCGAATTCTCTATTTTTTATAGAAATTCAGCTTTAATTTCCATTCAAGAAACTTTAAGCATCCAGCAGGTAAAATTAGTTTTGGAGGGAGCCAGAGGGGCCTTCCCAGGTCCCTGAAATCACACAGCATCTGGCATCTACCCAGTGCGTCCCTCTCAGCCGAGCCCTGCATGAGCTGTGATGAGCAGCCTCTGAACCAGGCACATTGAAGTGTCTGCTGGAGGGCATGTAAATAAAACCTCCACTAAGGCAAACAGTTGTTCAGTTTTACAGCCTATTCACACAAAACTTTTATGCTCCATTATGATATATGGCTTCTATGTGTTTGGAAGCCCAAGAAGATCATTCAGTGCAGCGTCCTCTAAGTGACTGGCTGATAAATGGCTATTTACTCACTAGCTTTCACAGCCCATGAAAGCCTTTAAACTGGAACTGTCCCTAACTACCCATTAGTGATCATGGTAATTCTTCCTAACGGATGTGAACCAGCTTAGTGCCATGGGGTGGCAGGTTGGACGGGATGAGGAGAAGCCCATACTCAACCCACGGGGTTCCATCACATCATCTAAACCAAAGACTGTTCTACCATCAGTGTGTCACGCTGTGACACGATGTAGCATGCACTCAGCTCGTCCGTGTCACAAATAGGAGGAGGCTTCAGCAGAGAGCATGGGTGTTATAAACAGCATCTGCTGCTAACTCCATGCCCATCTCTGCCGGTTTCGCACCAAAGTGATTGTGACCCGCTGCCCGGACACACTGTCAAGGCACAGACAAAGGAGTCTGCTCCATTTCCTGGTGGCATCTGTAGACGCTTCCTTTTACCTTCTAGGAGGTAAGGCAAGTCTGCCCTGGGAAGAAAAAGCAGTCCACTAGTTGATAGCAGAAAGGACCCAGATTTTTCTTGTAAGAATGTTGTTTGGGGGCAGAGGATATGGCTTAGTTGGTAGAGTGCTTGCCTCGCATGCACAAGGCCCTTGGTTCAATCCCCAGCACCACAAAAAAAGAAAAGAAAGAAAGAATGTTGTCTGGCATTTGTAACCATTTTTAATAGAAATTATAAACAGCAGTTTGAAAATGGTACAGTGGTTATTATCACGGTTGCCATGTTATGAGGGTTATCATAATAAAAATATCTACCAAGTATCGTGTACTTATTACTCTCCAGACACCGTATACTAAGTACAGTGCGTAAACATTTGACATGTAACATGCGTGCGCGAGGTGCTCACAGCCCACATGGTCATGTCCATTTCACACAGGAGAACGCCAAGGCTCAGAGAGGCTAAGCAAAGCAGCCACATTGAGGTCCGAGGCCTGTGCTCTGGACCCTCCTCCTCAGTCAGGGATGGTCCTCGGATTCGTCCTACTTTCCATCTCTCCCAAATTTGAAAATGAGTGGTTTCAATCATACAATCAGGAGGACGTTTGTGGCTAGCTTTCTAAGGCAGCTCTCAAAAAATCGCTGTTAGCCACACACAGCTGATGCACAAGGACGTGGGTGTGAGCAGGGGACCAAGTGAAAGATGGGAAAGTAGAACAGGGGACAGGAGGAGCCAGGGACAGGGGAGGAAGTCTGAGATGGAGGAGGATGTGGAAATCTCCTGGAAATGGAAGGGAAGAGGTCTCTGGGAAGAGAAGGTGAAAGGGGAGAGAGGAGGAGGCTGGGGTGAGCCAGCGACAGCCCCTGAGGGTCAAATTAGGGACTCCGGACCCCACTATCTCCTTAACCAGTGCTAAGTTTTGCCTCATGTGGATTTTATAACATAAAAAATGTAATGAATGTTAAAACAGCTATTGTCAACTAGGAAAAGGAAGAAGCAATCGTTGGCAACTACAAAGACCCACGTTTTTTAAAAGAATGAGATTGCTAAAGTGTCACATTTATAATAAGTATCATCTTTTCCTTTGAAGTAATACAACAAGATGATTTTCACACTTTTAAACTATTAATGATAAATTATTGCAGACACTCCACACGTGTGACCGGTGACATGTCTTCTGGTGTTTTTGTACCCTGTCCTCACAGTGTGTGACCCTGTCTCTCATTCTGAAGGCATTCATCAACTTGGTCACTGGAGTTTCCAGGCCTCAGCAGGTCACGGAATATTAAGCAGGGAAACTGAGGCAGAATCCCAATCATGAACCAAGCCAGAGGCATTCAGAATGACTGACACCTGGAGTCTTTCTGGCTGTTCAGGGCTTAGCCAACTAGGAGAAAAAGATGAATCGCAGGCACCTCTCCTGGCAGAGCAGAAACACACTCACTGAGCCTGGGAGCCAGGAATTGGGTTGATGCTGGGAAACAAAAACAGAGAAGAATGGGCCCTTGCCCTTCTCAACAGTCAGAATTCACCCAGAGACTGGCGGGGCAGAGCTCACAGGTAAGTCCTGCACTGAGAGGCCAGTGGGCAGGAAGACAGTGGCCCAGGGCCAGGCAGGCGCCCCCTAGACAAGAGCACGTGGTCTCTACTATTCCTCTGCACTAGTCCAAGGAGGGGAAGGAGCCTCCTCTCCTGCACCTAGTAGCGCAAGAGAAGACAGGAAGCTTGTTTTAGCACTGATTTGCTTGGACCCAGGGGACATGTGGGTACTTTCCAGCTCAGGAAGGTCGGCCCTAACTCTTGGGCTTCATCTCCATCCTTGCTGCAACCGTCTTGGACTTTTTTCAAACACACCACATTCTCGCCACTGGACGCTGTGCAGTCTCTTCCTTCTGAGGGGGACATTCTGACCCTAGACTCCTTCCTCCACCTTCACCTGGCTTACTCAGTTCTCCACTCAAGTACTGGCTTCGTCATCACCTCCAAAGGGAAGGCTTCTCTCTCCCAGTCAGACCCCACAGCACCCCCCTGTTCCCTTCCCATAATTCTTATCTCACTTGTAATTATCTAGACGAGGAACCATGTGCGTTTGCATTTCTGTCTTGTTTCCCACCACTTCCTGAGCATCAAGAGCAGGACCGTCACGCAGCAGGTGCCGGATGAATAGGCGCATGAGTGAGCCAGTGAGTCACGAGCCACATCTCTGCAGAAGAACAAGTTTCTGGAAATTCACATTAGCCCCCTGAGTTCCCCGAGACCAGGACCAAGCCTGCTTTGTCCTTCTAGCTGTAGCGTGTCTCTCTGTGCTAAAATACGGTGGTCACTAAACTTTAAAAGGGAAGAGAAGGACAAGAGAGGCTTCCATCTGTCCAACTCCAGACCAATTCTCTTCATACCTATAAGAAACCTTTCCTCTCCCCGAATCGGCTGCTGCTTCTTCATGACGATGCCATCACTGAGCCCTTCTGGCCCCCATGTCTTCATCTCTGTCCTTAAATTTAAAGCCGGGTCCTTCTTCCACTAGTCCTGAGGCTCCTAATTCCTAGCCCAGAGTCAGGGCTCAACGTAAGTTAACTGAGAGCTGCCGAGAAATTGAATTTGTTTCCAAAGAGATTTTATAAACCCCTTCCCTGGTGGACTTAGAAAGCGAAGGTAGATTTTCAGGTGTGCAGAAAGCTGAGAGCCTTTCTAGAAACAGGAAGGGAAGCTACAGGATTCCCCGTCCAAGCCTTGGACTCTATGGAAACAAGTGTCTTACTGACTCTGTTAAAGTGAGACCATGCTCTTTTTGTCTTCCTTCATTTCAGACAACGCCTGAGCTTGTCAGATATGCTCAGGTTTCAGAAAGCTCTGGAATAATAGGCAGCATTTCCCACCCTGGCTTAAAGTACACACAGACCGCCTCTCCTCCTACAGAGGATGGAAGGAGCAGCCTGCACAGGAAAGCTGCTAAGCCAGGATCCTCAGCATTAGCAGGAGGATCAACACACCATGGGGGCGACCCTATTGCTTGACAGACAGGTCCAGAACCCATCAGGGTCCCTCTGCAAGGTCCCACCTGCATGTTGCCCGAGACCATACAGCATTCCGCCTCCTGGGAGCTTTGCTAAGCCTCTCACCTCCTTCCCAGTGGGCAGAGACAGGAAGGGTCCCCTCACAGAGACCCCTGGGTGTCACTAATCCATTCGCCTGCTTCGATGTCACATTTAATTACTCACTCGATACAGAATTATCTGTACTGAGACTCCAGACTGATGAGATGCTGCGGAGCCTTCAAATTGGGGATTACAAACTGCTGCATGTCGCACCAGGTCTGTTGAGATGGTTCTAACGCTCTGATTACTATGGGATCACCTTCTTTTTAACCTGAAACCCTTTATTTTTCATTTTTCAAAAGAAAAAAAAATTACGGAGTGTTTCGAAGGAGGCAAAGGGTGCTGCACTGGGTTGTTTGTTTTAACTGCATGAAAGCTGCCATGATCAATATCTAAATCCTCAGAGCCGCGGGGAAGCCGACTCTGCCTCTCAGTAATCTTCCCAGTGGGGTGTTTTGACCTTTGCCTCAGGGGGATAAGAAAATACTACCTCTTGATGGCACTTTGCAGGGAAATAATGCAAAGGTTGTATAGGTGTTCTTTTAAGTGTCTCTGTAGCTCTACAGTTTTTGTCATCAGAAAAACCCCAAGCGATGCTTTCACCCAAATCCTTAGTGTGCAGGGCTCTCAAAGGTAGTGGAACTTTTGCAGCCCACCCAGGGGACTTTGCATCTCACCATATTTGCTCTGCCCAGGAAATATTCTCTGGTCACAAAGACCTTCCTCTTATGTGCTTCATGCACCTGTGGTGTCTAGCACAGTGGTGCTCACCACATGAGGCAAGTGAGCAGCTGACCCGAGGCTCAACTGAGAGGCCCTACAAATTAGAAACTTAGAAAACAAAAAATAAATAATCCGATTAATAATTTCTAATATTTGATTACATACTGAAATATAACGTGAATATTTTGGATTAAATCAGAGGTTCTCAACCTCAGCACTATTGACATTTGGGGCCTGATCCTGATAATCCCCTGTGGGGGAGCTGTCCCCCTGTGCATTGCAGGGTGGTTAGCAGGATCCTTAATGTTCCACTCACTAAATGCCACTAGCACCCTCCCAGTTATGACAACCAAAAATTGCCCAATGTCATTACCAAGTGACATCGTTAAATATCAGCAAATGTCCCCCAGTGGAAGATCACTGGGACCCTCCCGATCACTTACCATTGCACAGGTGGCTTGCCTTTGTGACTGTACCCCAGGTCTGCTGGACAGGGCTGCCCTACGCTGTGAGCTCCAGGCGCGTGGCTTCTCACTGCTGCACTGCCAGTGCTGAGCACAGAGCCGCTGGGACCGGGTGCCGGGGAGAGGGGGACTCGGAACCACGGTTGCTGTCACTCATAGATAAGATGTAGGCACTGACCCACTAAAGACGCTCAGGAGCCCTGGAGGAAGGCAGTGGGACAAACACCAGAAGGTCACAGATCAGGTGATGCAAGAATACACCCACAGCCAGTCCTGGAGCTAGGGGAAAGCTGAGCTGTTCGGATCCGTAGGAAGTCCCTGGCAGCCCATGATGGCACACGCAGCTCTCCATAAAGACCACCCCAGGACTTCCCATTTCTTCCCATTGAGAAAAACTTCACTGGTGTTAAAACAGTAGGCAATGATGTATCAAATGCATCGTTTGGGGACATAATAATCTCCATCAGAGCAGGAGCTCCCGAGTCACCTTGCCTTGTTTTTCCCTTTCCACTTTCGGTTCTGAGGCCCTCGGCCTGCCTTTCCTCGGCTGCTCTTTCCAATCCTGAGTTCACCTTCCCACTCCTCGCGTCTCACTCAGACCATAACATCCTCAAAGTGTGGTGATCTTGGGTCACTCAACACCACCTCCCTCCCACCGGGGGGGTTCTAACTTGCACCTGCGAGGTTGCATCTCCCAGGTTGCTGGCCATCTCCAGCCGTTCCTGAGATGGGTTCCCTCCTGACCTTCCTCTTGGTGTTTGTCTCAACTTAGGACATGATTCAGTGGCTCAGTGCGGTCCCCCCCTGACTCTAGGCTAGAAAGGCTTGGGGGTCCGTTAACAAACCTTCCCCCACATCCTCACAAAGGAAAAGAAACCTTAGCATTACACTTTAACCATCGGGTCCCTTGGACCAAAAGAGACAGAAAACTCTCACTGCGTCAATGAACAGGAAGTGGGAAGTGCCACCATTACTCGGTCATCAACAACATTGTCAAGGGCACAGATGCTTTTTGTCATTTTTGCCTGGTCATTCTCAGTGTGTCCACTTGATCCTTAGGCTTGCTCCCTCCAGAGGCCCAAAATATCTGCAGTAATTCCAGGTGCCCCATGCAGAGACAATGTAAGAGGTAGAAAGAGAGTTAACTCTTCCCTGTGTCTCTTTTGAAGAGAAAACCTCTCCTGTAAACCCTGAGCAGATTTATCACATCCCATTTGCCAGAACTGAAGAATGTACCTATAGCTAACCAATAACTAGAAAGGAGAAGGGGACCACCATGATTGGCTTAGACAGAGTGGTCCTCAGACCAACAATATCAGCATCACCTGGGGAGTTAGGAATGCAAATTCTCTGACCCCTTCCAGACCCACTAAATTAGAAACTCCAGTGGTTTAACAACCTTTCCATGATTCTTATGCATATTAAAGCTGGGGAACCGCTGGCTTAGACACATGGAGATCTGTTACTGACTTAAAGACTATGTTCCCTTGAAACATGTGCTCATGAAGAAGAAGGGGTGATCTGTGAACAAAATCAGGGTACTTTT
Organism: Marmota flaviventris; assembly: GCF_047511675.1. Classification (NCBI taxonomy): domain Eukaryota; kingdom Metazoa; phylum Chordata; class Mammalia; order Rodentia; family Sciuridae; genus Marmota; species Marmota flaviventris. The sequence continues at coordinate 99,269,711 of NC_092509.1, read as the reverse complement.
ATGAAGAAGTAATGAGTGATGGGAGAACAGATGTTTTATAGCCAGCCAACATGATCAGTTGTAATCACCGTGTCAATTTTTCCCATGTTAACTGGAAATAGCCCCCTGGCTTTCTTTGTTGCCCACACCCCAAACCAATAACTGTTAGGGATATTTTCAAAGAATATTTTTCAAAGAACATTTTTGGATACCCCTTAAAAATTTTTTGACTAGCTCTATCTCTACACAGTATCCAACAAAAAGCAACATGCCTTTAAAAAGCTCACAAAGTCTTTAAAATGGTTTCCCACAAAGAGCTTCATCTTATCCCCAGGACAATTCCATGTGGTAGAAAGACAAGTTATCATTTTTATTTATTTAATTTTTTAGACCTCAAACTAAAGCTCAAAAAAAGGTGAAATCACACAGCTGGTAAATTTCAGGGCCAGGATTCACTAATGAAGAAGCAGCTACAGATCTTGCAGAACATCCTCCACCAGAATTCTGTCGGGGTTTGGGAGAACGGTGTCCTGCAAGGAATTCTTATAAGGAGAAAGCCGTGAGTGTCTCAGTGACTTTCATTCTGCCTTGATGCAGGACGTTGAAATTCCAACTCTAGTACAAGAAGACCTGACGATAGAACAAATGGCATAGATTCTTCCACTACTATTAATTGTAGAGCAGAGGCATTTTGCATGCTGCTACCCAAGAAAATGAGCATTTTCATTACTCGCTGCAGCTTTAATGGACGACTTAAAGGAGAGCAACACAAATGCTACCTCAATCACAATCACGTCGAAATTACTAAGAACATATTTTTCTCTAGAAAATTCAAAAGATTATTCATTTTATGTTAGTGAGTTAGAGTTATGGATGTTTTTAAGATCCTAAATAGAAAGAAAAGAAAAAGCATGCACATTACACATTAAAACAAATGTCAACCGTGGTTTTTCAACCAGGGGACCTAGGCTTGAATATTCTTAAACAACCACCAAACTGGGAACTAAACCTCCAGAGATTTATGTGGGGATCCTGGAGCAAAAGAACCCAGAGGAGGGTTAAGGGCTGCATCTCGGTGGAGGGGCACTTGCTTGGCATGAGTGAGACACTGGGTTCCACATAAAAATAAATAAAAGTATTGCATCCATCTACAACTTTTAAAAAATTAATAAAAACTAAAAGAATCCAAAAGACGAGGTCATCATGAGTCCCCACCCAGGGTTCTATTCCCTGGTGTTCTACTCGTTCTCCAGAAACCACCCTTCAGACTCAGGGAGCACTTTTTCCTCTGCCTGACATGAGGCTCTAATGAATCCCCCAACCTCCATCCGAGGCTGGGTCAAGCCAGGTGGGAAAATAACAATAATAATAATAATTAATTAAAAAAATAAAGTCTATATGGCAGATTTTCAGGAGAAAGGGACATTCACTGAGAATGTCAGCAGATTTTGGTGGAAATCCTGAATAAAGAATAAGGGCAACATAATCCTAACATCCCTTGCCCTAGGGCTTAGCAGGAGAAACCTTCATCTCCAGAACCTCCACTCCGGGTCTTCCCACTGATTTGGGACTGCTCCTCCTCCTTCTGTGACCTCAGTGCCCAGAACCATGATCTCAGAGCCCGTAGGTGCTATGTTTCTGAGTTGGACTAGCTCCACCCCTCAGGATCCCACCGTTACTCCAACACAACTTGGCTAGATCTAACGCAGCTGATCACCCAGATGCTGTTCCCAGGGAGAACTTTCTGACAAAGACAGATCCCTGGTCCACCTCCAGTGGGTCCTGGCACATGGTCCAGGCCCTGTCTCCAAAGTTGAACATCTTCCCGCGAGAACCCAGGTGGAGGAGAGCACATTCCTACCGCAGCCCTGCAGGAGCACGGAAGTTCAAAGCCTCGGGCAGAGCTCCGCCTAAGCTGGGTTCATGAATGCTTTATTATTGTTCTGCTGAGCAGTTACCCCCATGCCAAGCAAGTCAGAACAGGCCTTCGAAGCCATGGTGATGGATGTCTGCAGGGAACCCGAGGGAGTTATTAATATTCATGTTCCCGTCACACTTCTGCAAGTAAAGGAATCTTGTTTTCTGTAACACATCATTAAGCAAGGAAGACAAGTGACCTCCTAGAATCTTGAAGCACAAAGGGTGGGCACCCCAGACCCAGAAGGGACTGAGGGAGGAGGAGACCAGGGGAGAGGGCTGTAGATATTAAACTTTCTCCTCATGGAGATTCACAAAAGACCCTTTCAGTCAATGCAGACCTTTGTGAGCCTCTACAAAGTGAGCAGTTGTGGACTCTGGTCTCTCCCCTTTCACAGAGAAGGACAGCAGGACTCAAAAGCAGTGTTTGAGATCACAGCTTGGAAAGCCCAGAGTGGGGAATTGGGGAATCTGGAATGAGCCACTCTGTTTGCCTACAGAGAACATCAGGGCCTGCAGACTCAGGATCAAAAGAGCAAGGCTATCATCAGACAAAACAACAATAATAACAAAGGCTGGCAAGGATGTAGAAAAAGGAGAACTCTCACACACTATTGGAGAAATGCAAATTTTGCACCGCCATTCTAGAAAATAGTATAGAGATTCCTCAAACAACTAAAAATACAACTATCATATGATCCAGCAATCCCACATCTGGGAACATACCCAAAGGAAATGAAATCAGTATACCAAAGAAATGTCTAGACTCCCATGGTTTTTCACAATAAACCTAGATAAGGAATCAACCAAGGTGTCTATTGATAGCTGAATGGATAAGGAAAATGTAGTATATGTACACCGTGGACTACTACTCAGCCATAAAAAAGAATGAATTCCAGTCATTTGTGGTGATGTGGACATAACTGGAAGACATTATGTTGAGGGAAATTAGCCAGGCACAGAAAGAAAAGTAGTAGATGACCTCATGCATATGTGGAAGCTAAAAAAGTTGATCTCATAGAAATGGAACAGAGTACCGAGATCACCAGAGGCTGGGGAAGGTAGGGAGGACAGGATAAGGGGTTCCAAAGTAGAGTTCTAGTGTTTTATAGCATAGACAGGTGGATACAGCAAACAATTCACTGTATATTTCAAAGTAGCAAGAAGAGAGGATTTTGAATGTTCCCAACACAAAGAAATGAAAAACGTTTGAGGTGACAGAAATGCTAATTATTCTAATTTGATCATTGCCTGTTGTATACATGTGCCAAAATACCACAGTACCCCCATAAATATGGACAATTACTGTATGTCGATTTAAAATATTTAAAAATAACAGGTAGTCACTTGGATCAGAACAATAGTTCACAGCATCCAGAGTAGAAGGGCTATATAAGGAGGGAGGGGGAGAGGGGAAGGTATTCTGTGATAACCAAAACACCTATCTCTGGGGGTAGGGGCAGGAGAGCTGTGTCAAACAGAGCTGTCAAAGCTGCCACTTCCCCATTCCTGCTCCCAAAATAAAGTGCCCGGTTAACTCCCGGAACATTCTCTCACTGTAATTAGGTGTGTGGCCTCTCCATGTCTCTGCACCTTCCTCCTGATCTGCTAAATGAGCATAAGAGACCGACCTCATTTGGCTGTGAGAGTTGGAAGACCACATACATAAACATGCTTCAAACAGCACCTGACATGCACCTTTAAAGATGAGCTATCATCCTTAACACTAGTAGAACTATTAATATGTCACTTTCCTTAGCAGACTCAGTTCTCTGAGTGTTATGGTCTGTAAACAAGTCAGGATGGCGCCTGGCATTTTGCCAGAGGGAGTGGTTTGTGAAGTAACGCCAGCGAGCCATTAAGTGTGGAGATTCCTTATTGGTTGACTGCTGTATCTAGTTTATGTTAATTAAGATAAGCTGTGTGGAATGTATATATACCCCTCCTGTCCTACAATAAACGGCTCCCACTCCTGCTGTATCAATCTACACAAGTTCCTCATCACCCCCCGTCGGTTAGTTTGCCCAGCCAGCCGGGCTGCAGCATCTGAGAGCAAGAATGGTATCTCTTGACATTTGTTACCCCAAACCCAGGCACTGGGCCAGACACAATGTAGTTGCACGATTAACACCAAATGAATGAATGAACCAACATTCCCTAAACTGTGGGGGCAGAAAGGCCTCCCTCTGTCCTCAGGCCAGGCAGAATCATTTCTTCCTAAGAGCATCATTAATTCATTCAACAAACCCTTACCTATCACCTGCTCTGAGCTAGGCACTGTTCTGAAAGCTGGGGACACACCAGGGGACAGAAAGGACAAAAGTCCCAGGCTTTGTGAAGCTTACCCTTCCTGAGGATTCAGGAGAGGAGACAACAAATTAATGAACTCTGTGGTCTTGGCTAATGGTCCATGCTATGGAGAGAACATGCAGTGGTGAGGGTGACGGGGCACGGGTGCTCAGGTGTACATAGAGGGCATGGGAAGTCCTGCTGGAGAGGGACATTAGCAGGAATCCCCGGAAGGAGAGCAGGTGACCAGGGGGTTGTGGGGGGCAGGGCCTTCCAGGGGGGAGCAGAAGATGCCAAGATGTCCTTATTTTCTCAGCACCCTGATGGGTCACTCCCGGGGAGGTGCCTGTCACGGGTTTCCTTGAGCCCCCGGGTGGCGAGCAGCTTGGGGTCCACCAAGCCAAAGCCTGATCCAACAGCAGCAGCCCGAGGACCCAGGGTGCTGGCGTGCAGTGAAACGCTGCGGTGGGAGGCGCTCCTGGAACCCGTCTGGACCCTCTGTGTCACAGGCCCCTTTCTCCTGACACACAGTCACGTGAGCTATGAGAGCACAGGGCCTCGGCCGCCCTTGGCACTTGACATTGCTCCAAGTGGTGACCCCTGTGACTCCGTCTTATTTCTCTACCGTTAGTCGGCTTCTCGGCACCTCGACCGAAACCCCCGACAGAAACAACACAGAGGAGGGAAGACTCACCTGGTTCAGGTTTCAGAAGGTGCAGCCCACGGTCAGAGATGGCTGCTGTGCTCACGGTGGACAGGAAGCAGAGAGGGGGGCAGGGGGCAAGCACAGGAAATGCCCTTCCAGCCAGGCACCGTGATGCACCCTGTGATTCCGGCAACTCAGGAGGCGAAGTCAGATCACAAGTTTAAGGACAGCTGCTTAGTGAGACCCTGGGTTTGGGTTGTTGTTGTTGTTTTGTTTTGTTGTTTGATTTTTGGTCTTTTGAGAAAAGGCCTCACGAAGTTGCTGAGGTTAGCTTTCAACTTGCAATCCTCCTGCCTCAGCCTCCCGAGCTGAGAGCTGCTGGGATTACGGGTGTCTGCTACTGCACCTGGCTAAGACCTTCTCAAGATAAAAAATAAAAAAAAAAAACTGGGGACACAGCTCAGTGGTTGACAACTCTTGGGTTCAATCCCTAGTACAAAAAAAAAAAAAAATTTTTTTTAATGAGAAACACTCTTCCAGGACATACTTCTAATGCCCTACTTCCTGTGACTAGGTCCCACCTCCTACAACTTCCCCTCCCTCCCCATAATTCATTCAAATTATGATTCCACTGAAGAGACCAGAGTCCTCATGACCCAATCATTTCCAGAAAGTTCCACCTCTGGGCACTGCAGCGTTGGGAAACCAAGCTTTCAATACGAGTCTTTGCCAGACATTTCATAGCCAAACCATAATACTCACCCTTCCTCCCTCCCACCTTTCCAAAATGCTAGACAAGTGGAAAAACACTGGAGGGGCTTGCTGGAAGGGATGGGGGAGGGGGAAGGAGACAATTGGTCATTAATGGCGGTTTTCTGCACCTCACTGTGAGCAGCATGGTTGTAGTGATTTCCAGCCTTGTGACTGTGCACACTGCCCAGCAAAGCACCTGACTCATGGTAGCTATTCAATAAATGCTTGATGAGAGGATAAATGGAAAACGAAGTGCAGTTCCATATGCTGGGGCACGGTACTCGAATGCGCTCATTTCCATGAGCCCTGCCATGCTTCTCAGCCAGCAGGAGCTGGGGACGCCCACCGAGCCAGGCCTGACACAGACCTAACATCTCAGGAATGGAACTCTCCTCCTGTCTTCCGTGCACAGTCCCTCGTGCCACCTGGCGTTCATGGCTCCAGTGAGTGGCAGCCCACAAAGGGGGTTTGGGTGGTCTTCCTGCAGGTTAGCTTTGCTGCCATTTAGATCCATCATCTCTTTCTGTGATTTCAAACCTCAGCGCAGTGTTCTCAGAGAAGATGTAAATTATTAAACAAAGGAAAGCAGCTCCGGCTTCAGATCCGATGGTAATTAGCATCACCTAGCACTGAGAAAGGCCCTTCATGTGGCCTGTGCGTCAGCAGAAGGAGCTTGGGACTTGGCAACAATACTCATGTTCTGGCTGACATTCATCTCAGATGTGCCTGGAACCCACAAGAACAAGTAGAACACTCTGAGTACTTGCCCCACTGCAAGAGGAACGAGGAGGGGAAGGGAGGGAAGGGGAGAAGGTAAACCTTGGGATAAGAATAAGGAGCTTTACAAGGCACACCTTCTACACGTGGGGTGCAGGTGTGAGCTCAGGTGAATGTTTGCATCGTGGGGTAGGTGCAAATATCTCTGATCTCTGTTTTCAGTTGATAAAACTTAGATGCAAAGAAATTGGACAAAGCTCACAGCAATCAGAGGAAGTAGAATCAGAACCTTGGTCTGTCTCCTACTAGCTGCCTCCTCTCCAAAGATAGCCTGGCACCGTGCCGGCAACCATGGAGTCCATCCCTAAAGTCCATGCCTAGGTACTGAGAATGGTGCCCTGGGAGGAGCTCAGCTGTTGGGAAGCAGGAGCCCACGTGCAGTTCAGGGGCATCAGAATTACTTCCTCCAAGGAGAAGAAGGATCTTTATGACAAACACTCACGGGGCTCCGGAGCAGTGCTTCTCACCTTCCTCACCTTCATCCCCCTAATGCCGGCGTTTTAGACGTTCTGTGCACTTCCCAGAGCGAGTCAGAGCCAGCCACTCTTTCAGTCATTCAACAACATTTACTGCAGGCTCTGTAAATGAACCCCAGACCAGAACATCTGGTCTTTTCCTTCCTGAAAGGAGAATGGGACTTATTCTAAATTGTCCGTTTGAAGAAGAGGAACTAATGAAGTTGAGAACTACAGGAAACTAGGAAAGAGGGAGAGGAGAGATGGGTTCTGCTAGGGGTGGAGGGTAAGATACAGCTGGAGCTGGATCAGAGCCCTTCCAAGCCAGCAGGACCCCCACCTACACATCCTGTGGACCATGAGGCTCTTACCCTGAAGCACAGGACCCCCGCAAGGCTGGCCCAGAGTGTCCACCCACAAGAACATGATGAGGCCTCCATGCTCATGTCAAAAAACCCCAGGCTGTTAGGACCAGGGAGGCCTTTGATCTCTTCTAGCTAACCTTCTCATTTTACAAAGAGGAAACTAAGAAGCAGAGGGAAGCCACTCACCCAGGGTCACGGTGGACTCATTAGTGGCAGAAAGAAAAGAAGTCAAGTTTCCTGATACCCTTTCTAGGGTACTGGGTCAAATCTCACCCTCACGTCCTTTAGCAAAAGATGCCGATCAAGATGAAGTCCAAGCCCAGGGCCCTGTTCAGCAGGTGCTGAAGCCCATGGGTAACCCAGGTAGCATGCAGAAACCTGCACACTGTGGCAACCGCAAAGGGGTTTGGAGTCGTGGTGCCAAGATGCCTGGGACCAGAAGGAACTGAGCAGAGACCCAGCCATGCAGACACGCCAAGAGACTTTAATCCATCCCGGAAACTTGTACTCAGTGTTGCTTGAAAAGAGCAAAACGTGCCCACAGTAGTCTGAGGTGCTACTGGGGAATATTGATATCTGAGGCAGATTGTTTGGATTCTCAGGAGAAGAAAAAAAAAAGAGAGAAGCTATAAGAAGTCTTATCCTTCGAGCACCCACTGAAATGTCACCCCCATTCAGTTGGAAGCAAACTCTTCTTCCTCCCAAGACAGTCAGGCTGAATCACTTCTGGGACACCTACTGCCTGTGTCCTCCTCACACCGTGTGGCCTTCCGCATATGTCCTGCCTCCCTGACGAGAGTGTTTTATGTGTAGATAGAGCTGAAGGTGTGTTGTGTATTTTATAGTCCCCTTCAGTACTTAGAAATGGGCCTTGTCCCCAACACATACTTAGTAAATATTTGTTGAATGAATATTCTTATGTGAAATCCATCATGGGAGATAAAAGATTATAACTGATCCAACTAAATAGGGTTCAAAGAAGAGAAAGCTTTAAGCATTGATTTTTTTTTTCTAATTCCAAAAGTAAATCCCCCTCTTGGAATTCAGAAAGTGACAGGAATTGTTGACTCTGGAATATGGGGGAAGAGGAAGTTGAATTAATCAGGTGTTAAAACAAAAATCTGTATTTACCCAAGAGTCCCTCAGCCTCTGCCAGATGCCTATTAGGATGAAGCGTTTTCACTTCTCAGGGATGATCCTCATAGAAATGGGGGGAAACGCAGTTGAAAAGACAAACATGGGAGTTAACATCATCAGAAAAGCCTGCCGGACTCTGGGGTCACTGCTCTAATGGGCCAGGCCAAACAGGATTGAGAAAGAGCAGAAGGCTAAGTTGCAAAGACCCTCAAACTGCCAACACAGAAAGGAAATTCTGAAGAAGGAAAGGCCAGGCCAGTTGGGAAGGAAACACTGCTTCAAAGTTTCCCAGGGAGACATTTACCCATCTGGAGAGACCACACGCTTGCGTGCACATACACACACCCACACAAACATACAACTAATGAGAATGTTCTAGAACTATGGTAAACTTCCAACAACCATTATTGCCAACAGCTATGTCCTTTGGTCCCAAACCACCTGCTTAGTAGGGTGACACAAGCCAGAAATACCAGCTGAGCATCCCAGGACCCCAGAAGTTCACACCTGCCAGGTGGCTTCTGAGCCTAAAAGAATAAGCCAGCTCAGACGTTTCCCAAGGGAAAGCAGCTGCCTAAATAGCAGCCCCAGAACCAGCTCAGTAAGATTTCCCCTCTGCGTGAGAAGGGTCATCTGTGCTGCCAGGATTCCATCTGCAAGGCAGGAAAGAATATTCTGGAAAAGAAGCTGAGAATGTTTTAAAATCTATATTTGTCTTCGTCGGGAATGTCAAGCCTTGTTGGACACAAAGCCTAGAGATGTCTTCCCACAGAGCTGCTCTCTGCCACTCCAAAGCTAGCTCACTTTTATGAAATAGCTCAACTTTATCCAACATTCACTACTCACCCAGCACTGTTAGAGGCAGTTACAATCATGAACTCATTTAATCAATACAGAAACATTCTAGAAGGTACTGAAGTAGTATGACTCCCATCGATGAGGAAGCTGGGGCCCTAGGAGTTTAACTCCTCCTCAGGATCGCACCGCTCTGAACTCCCGTCCTTACACACTCCGTGGTACCTTGTCTTGCATCCAGATCTCCAGGAAACCCTCTTAGTTTTGTCTGTTTGTTTGTTTGTTGTTTTTAGTCTCATTTGCTGTCACTGACCCAGAATAACCTCTCAAACTTTCCACAGGGAAGATAATGTGTGTTCCTGAGGATGTATCCAACTCAGTAAATCCCGTGGACCCTTCTTCAGCACCCACCAGGTGAAAACCAGGACTAGATGCAGGGGCAGGCTCCACCCCAGGGTGGGAGCTGGGCTGGCCTCCTTGCAGTTCACCCCAGGAGGAGGTCCCCGGAGGGTCCCCTGAGTACCAAGCTGGCTGGGACAAGAGCTGTGAGCAGGAGGCTGTCCACTGGCATCCCTCATCACTCTCCTGGCTTCACGTAGTTCCTGCTTTATTTCTGGACTGTGCCCTCACACTTGGTTAGAATAACGAATCAAGCTCTTGGCCCCTTACCAAGCCCACCTCCAGAGCCTCAGGAGCATGACTCAGGCCATCTCTGCTCTCAGCCCTATTTCCCTGGGCCACCTCCCTGCTAGGGTCAGTGTCCTCACCCTCCCCATCATCAGAGTGATCTAAGACCAAGGTATGAGCCTCAGCTGGGACCAAGGAAGCAGCGTTTACTCAGACCTAGAGCGCCTCTGGACAGAGTTGCTGTGACTCCCATGGTGAAGTCAGCTCCCTTGGGCTTTGGGTTCCACATGGGGGGTTGACCAGCACCCTGTCATGAGAAGGACTGTGCCTTGTCCCCGAGCATTTCTACCTCGAAACCAGGAGTGGTGGACTGAGACTGAGAGGAGATTCTGGTTGTTAGGACCTGCCGTGTGTGTCTCCACCTTGGATCAATGAAACATGGCTTCCTCTGGCTTCAGGAAACTTAGAATCATGGCGACACAGACTTACGCACAGTCAGGTATAAGGTACCAGAGTCAGGCTCTAGGGACACAGCGGTCATGCTGGATCTCAGCTAGAGAATTCAGAAAAGATTTCACAGGGATTGATGAGCCTTTCCCAGGCCTTTGAAGACAAAAGAGAGAGAAATCCCAGGTCAAGGGAATGAGAGTGGAGTCGACGAAGAACATCAAGGCTTGAATGGTCGGGTACAGAAGCAGCTCAGGAGAGATGAGTCTGAAACGAGCCTGTAGAAAACCTGAAATGTCATATTAAATGGTTTGGCCTTTATCCTTTAACAAGCGAGGAACTTTTCCTAGGTTTTTAGCATTTACTTTCTGAAGTCTTTCCCTTACCTCTCTCTAGATTGTTGACCAGCAGATCCAGCCGCATGGCCCTGGCATACCTCCACATGCCACGACTAATATGCCCAAACCAAAGCCTTGACTTTCTCCCCAAACCTGCTCTTCCTGCAGTCTTCCCCAGCTCTCTGCTGCACCCCTAACTCACACCTGCAAGAGAAACAGCTCTCACAATCCCAGTTAATCGAGACTCACTCTAGGGCTAGGGGGAGGCCCTGTGTCCTGAAGCAAGGGCCTTGGGAAAACCAAGGGAAAAGGGGGAAAGGGCAGGTGCCTCCTGAGACAGGCTGAGAGGTGTCCAGTTCCTAATCCCGGGAAACTATAGATGTCACCTTACTTGGCACAGGGGACTTTACAGATGCAATTATATTAAGTAAGGATCTTGAGAGAGGGAGATCATTCTGAATTATCCAGGTAGGTCAACTGTAATTTAAAAAAAAAAAAAAATCTCATTATATAAAGGAGACAAAGACATATTTGTGAGCGAAGAGAAAACAACACCTCTGTGCCAACAGAAGCAGAGATTGGAGTGAGGCGTGCACAAATGACCAGAAAGTAGAAGAGGTAGGATGGATTCTCCTCTGGAGCCTCCGGTGGGAACCAGCCCTTCTGACACCTTGATTTTCGCCCCCTGAGGCTGCTTTCTGACTCTGGCCTCCGGAACCATAAGATGATAGATGTGTGCTCTTTTTAAGCAGCTAAGTTGTAGTAGATTGTTATAGCAGCAAAGGGGATACTAATACAATTGCAGAAACAGCAACATAGCACAAGTAGAAACAAGTAGGGAGGATTAACAGGGCTTCAGGAATCCTTAAAATTCCAACAAAAAGATTGGGACTTTGATTTTTAAAAGATTACACACACACACACACAATCATTGCAGTCCCCACCTCCCCTGCTTCTGGCTTCTTCCATGGCAAGATGCCAGAGGCTGAGGCCAGCCCTGTGCCAGTTCTTTTATTCAGCGTGGCCTCTTTTGTAGCAGTAGCTTTAGGAAATACTATTTTCAGACCTGACATATAGAGATCATCTTATTTTTTAAGAGCATTAACTTTCCTAGCTTTTTCTTTCTTTCTCCTTTTCCCCCAACGGGAGGAGGAGAAAGAGAAGACTTCATGCCCTGAAGTAGAAATAATTACCCTCAGGACTTTAAGTCCGCATTCCCACTGCTTGTGCCATTCTGATCAAAGTCAGTCATGAATTAAGAACAAACCATGGCCCTCTATTCATTATTTCTTTAAATAATCTTTCTGCCTCTCCTCTTGGAGAAAAAAAAAAATCTTAAACCGAAGACTAGTATTAACCATAATGATAATGTTTCACATTTATGTTCTCACAAAGCATTAGCATCATTAGACAGTTAATGCAGAAGGACTTCTTTGGTGAGGCAGGTCAGTGCCGCTGTTCTCGCTTAGCAACCGGAATCCAGGTTCTGCGAGATGCAGCCCTCACTCACAAATTGCCATCCGTCCGTCACACAGCCAAAGCTGGGAACCGGGTGGACAGAGTCTCAGATCTTTTCAACACAGGTAGAACCAGTGTGACCCACGGCCTCTGGGAAAGATTGAGTGTATGAAAAAAGTTATCAATTAATAACAGGATTCCGGGGAAGTGTTCCCGTTCTTAAAGAAAAATGAGATTTGAGAATAATAAGCAGAGCACAGAAGATGTGAAAGTCAAGTGCTACCGTGGAGAGCAGACCTGGAGAGCTGTGGGGATCCAGAGAAAGGACATGTGATTGGAGGAAGGGGCCGTGGGAGAAGCACTTGGCAGGCACTGTCAGAGCACACGGATGTTCCACTATAGACGAAGCAACTACGTGCTGTGCCGAGGGGAGCACGTTGGACATGCGTGGACCAGACCTCGGGCTCCTCTGCTGCTCAACTGACCCTGTGTCTTAGGTCATTACTATAAGCCTGGGATCCAGCCTGGACCCCTGCTCTGAAGAGCCAACAGCGGGGGATTTGTAAGACTCGAAGCATCTTATTTAGTGCATCCCCGTGTCTCAGCTGAGGCCAACAGGTGATTTCAGTGGATTATTTTGAAGCCAGACATAAGTTAAATGAGTGGTTCTTTGGGATTTCACAAAGCAATTAAATGTCCCCTCCTCTCCTCCCTCCCCCAAAATGTGGGAGATCACAGAATCAACAAAATTTTAGGAATTTGTTATTTTGCCAACTAAAGACATGTGAGGGAAAGAAAAAGTTTCATTTACTATCACAACTATTTTACTAAAGAAAATGCATTCTAAAACCAAATAAAGTGAAAGGGCTTAACAGAGCACATTTAGCTCTATGACAAACTCACCCCACTGTCCTTAATTTTCTCATATCGTTGCAGACTAGAGAAAACTGCAATGTTTTGGCACCAGCTGCAAACCTGCATTTGGAAACCACCAGGCTACATGCTTCATACAGTCCCTGATGGCTCTTAATAGCCAAGATCCCACCTGCCATTTTACCTTTATGGGCCATGCAAGGAAAGCCAGGCCACGCACCTGTTTTGTTCCTTGACGCCCCCATTCCAGGTAGACTGTGCCTGCAGAGGACAGTACCCCAGGGAAGACTTCCACTCATCTGCCTATCTACTCATTCATTCATACAGCATTTAAGTACCTACTGATCACCAGGGACTGTATTAGAAAATGGAGAAGCAAGAAGAAATTTCCCAGCCCGACTGACACACTCATGATAAAACAAGGAGTCCACGTTGCAGTAAGAACTGCAGATAGCACCAGGGTGGGTCAGACTATGACCAGAAAAGTGAGGGGGGGCTGGGGCACGGGGAAGATGGGGCGCACATGCTGCACCCACCCAAATGCTCTTCATCGTACGGTGCTGACAGCAGGCATATCTTCAGATAAGGCAGACAATGATACATCCCACTGTTCTAATTCTGGAACTGCTATGCCACCTCATTAATATGGGAAAATGTGTTAAAAAGCTGCTGATAAACAGCTGCACAGAGGCGGAAATAGTGACTCCCATTGCATTTGCAAGCTTTATTGGCTCTCCAACATGGCATGAGAAACGAAGCTTTGCCTGCATGTATAAACTGGGTAATTTGCTGTAATGCTCCACTTTATTGGTAGACATTTTGCCATCTCATGTCTCCCCAACCACAGTTTAAGGACACTTCTGATTTACACAGCACTGTAAACGGCCTCTCTCAGAAGGAACTGTCACGTCGACGGGCGTCGTTGTTCTAACATTCCAATTTATCAATAAAACAGAAGATTGACTGGCTTCCATGCATTGCACAAGTTCTAATCACCGGATTTCTACCCACTCAGAGAGCATTTGATTAAGAAATTAGATACGAGTTATGTATAAATCAGCGCAAGCCCCGACTTGGCTGAGGCACAGTGAAGTACATTTCTTGGGTGAAGGGAGTAAAGTTTTATCCTGATCCAAGACCAGGCCTGGAGTCAGAACAGAGATTTGCCTGAATGTCGCAGCCAGAGCAGGTCTTCAGATCTCCCAGGCTCTATCGCCAACGCTGGGAGCAAAAGTCCTGGTTTACCTCGCCCCGGGACAGCTCTGCTTCACGTTGCTCCAACTGCACCCCCAGCCGGAGGAGAGGCCCAGCTGAAGCTCAGCTCCAAGTACCTCCTCTCTGCCCTGCCTGCTCTCCCCTTTCTGGTGACAGATGGGTGGCCTCCTCAGGTGCCTCCTGAGGGCGTCAGGACAGGGGACAGCAACATGGAGCTGGTTGAATTGATTTCCCTGGGTCCCCAGTTAGACTGGGCCTGGGGAGGGGGTTCCATCACTGACCTCCCCTTGATGGGCCCCCCAACAGAGAGGCATTGCCACCTCTTGGGGAACCTTCTCTGCTAGACAAATATCCCATTGTTTTCTGTTGGGGACCAGGTGGCAGCTGCTGCCTTCCTTCTGGGTTGGGGATTATGCATTTGTGTAATTTTTATATTATGTTTGTTTTCTTGGCAGATGGCTCACTTCTCGTTATTGGGGTGGCATGATGGGGAGGGAAGGGTGTAGCCCCGGGGGTATGTTCTGCTAGATAAAAGTCAGATAATGGAAAGGTGGAGTTGTTTTTTTTTAAACACAGAGAGAGCAAAACTATATAATTTAAATGTGAAGAGACTTGGATCCTGCAATTATCCACGCAGTGCTTGAAACAGACTAGGATTTTCTTTCTAGAAGCTTTTCGATGACTCTTCTGGTGCACAAATCTCCTTTGGTCCAGTTCTGCTGAACCCCATGCCTACCCCATCCCCTAAAAGAATGTCCAAACAAGCTCTGGATGTCAGTGTCTTGACCTTTAGAAATATAGAAGTTTCCTGGAAGAGCTGATAGTAGGGGGCCTCAGAATTACAAATATAGCATTAAGTTAAAGCCACTGGTATAAAATGTGACCTAATGAAGACACTATGGGGCAAAGCATTCCAAAAGCAATTACACAGGTTGTAAAGGGGTGAAGCACCTTTTAAAACCAAGAAATGCCTCTGCCAGAAGTAAGTAAGCACCCTGGAGGGTCAAATGAGGGGCTGTAAATGCAGACATCGTTTGCCTTGACCTTAAACAGGGTGCTTCTGTTACCTGCCACACAGGCTGCTGGCCTGGGATCGCTACGGTGATCACAGAGCCCCCACTCCACAAGACCCCTCTTACTCTCTGTGGATATTTTCTCAGAAGCTTCTATGATCTTCTCAGTCCTCTCCCTCTCCCTGGCCTTCCCTACCAAGCCATTCATTCATTCACGGATTTTGTTTGAGCTTACTATACGCCTAGACCTATATCAGCTTCTAAAGACGCAGAGAAAGATCAACTTATAACGAGATAGACCCACTTGACCATCTCTAGGCTAGACGTCGTCTGTAGACTTTTTCTTGCAAGTAGCTGTGAGGCTCTCATGTGGCCAAATCACTCACTGTCTTGACTGCTGAGCCCTCAGGAGGCACAGGCACACCCTGTGTGGTGGGGTCCTGGAAACACCGAGATGAGTGAGTTGTCATATCTCCCCCAGAAGTCACAAGTCTGGGGAAATATTAAATATATGCACAAACCCTCAAGATGATGAGCAGCATCCCTCGGTAGCAGAAGGAAAAGAGGCACAGAGAACAGTCCTCCCTGAGATGGAGATAAGGCCAGGGGCCTGCTCCCGCTGCAGACCAGGTGCAGGTCAAACCCTGGTCCTCCAGTTCCTGGGTAAGCTTGGGGAGGTCCTTAAATCCCTGTGCCTCCATGTCCCCACCTGCTAACTGAGGCTAAAATACTTCAAGTTGTTCCCAGGATTAAGACGTCTGCACATCACCTCACATGGGGCTCCCCCAGCTCCATGGTTCGCCGTGCAGTGTTGGGAAAGCTATTTGAACCCTGTGTCTATGCATCTTCAAACACTTCACGGAGTCTTTAAAAGAACTGAACAAGTAAACTTGTGAACTCTGGAAACAATACCTGGTGCAAAATCTTAGGGACTGTTACTGATAGTTTTATGACCACAAACACACGCTCAACATTATAATAAAAAAATGCTTTATAATAAATCATGTTCTCACATTCAAAGAAAAAGACCATCAGCCTGGAAATCAAAACTTTAATTAAGGAGATTCAGGAAAATGGACTAACCTCTCAAGGCCAATTTTTTTTTTCATTGATAAATTTGCATGGTCCAGAATCCTCCAGATAGTCTCCCTCCCAGTTAGGCAGAGTTAGGGGCACATGACACACCAACAGCACCTGGGACAGCAGACTTGGTGGCTCTGTCACTTACTAGTCTCCCAGTTCATCTGTAAGCTCTTTCTCAAAGAGCTAGGACTTTGTTCTCACCTATCCAGCCCCTGGGAGGTCCTTAAAAAAAAGTTGGCTGGATGACAGAATCCCCAGAATTTACCTGAGAAGTAAGGGGCACTAAGAGGGTCAATTAACTTAAAGTCACCAGGAGGAGTTGAGTGTCTGGCACTGAAGTTCTTCCCATTCTTCCTAAATCTTCCCCCAGACTACAAAGTCCACTTCTGCAGAGTGAGAAATTGGGAGTGATTGTTTTCCGTGCAAATAATTCTTTGTTTTAAGGGCTTCACATCAATTACCTTTAAATTGCAAGCTATTCCGGTACATTCAAAAATTAATTTGATTTAGCAAATCTCAACGTATCTGCAACTTGTCAGTAATAGATCTGCCCGCACAGAGCTGGATTCTGACTCGAGGTTTTAATTGATGTTCATCGTGAGGATGACTAACGCCATCTGTGGGCCGGGTTTGTTGTTGTTCTTATTTGCAAAATGCAGTTTAAAAATTAAGAGGCCATGACTGTGAGGCTCCAGGTTGTTTTTAAGTCGTGGGTATTTATCTAAAATATCCAAAGGAGTAAGAATAAAATCTTGAGACCCCAAACTCCAATAATTTCTATTCCTATACAACAAGGTTTTCTCGTGATCCCAAACGATGATTGTAGAACACAAAAGCAAGAGAGAAGCCATGATTATCTCTTGCATTGCAAAATGGCTCTGAAAACTCAGACACCAGTTTTAAAAGCCAAGGCTGCTGGTTTCCAAGAACTCAGTTTGGGAAAATATAAAAAAAAAAAGGAAATTAGCCAAAAGTTGGATTTATTGACATAGGATCTGATCCATCCTCTTCTGCTAAGGGGGACTCCATGGGTGTGACTATCATTTGCATGTAGTTTAAGTGTATCCCCAAGGGCCTGGGTGTTGGAATCTGGGTCCCCTGTGTGGCAAGGAGGAAGTTGGTGAAACCTTTAGAAGGTGGAGACTCATAGCGGACGGTTCAGTCATTGGGAGCACTGCTCTGGGAACAGATGAAGGTGGTTCTCATGGACAAAGAGCAAGATGGGCCCCTCCTCTCTGATTTCCTGTATTGCCATGTGATCTCTTCTTGTTACATCACCATAGTTAATACAACTACCAAATGGGGCCTTCACCAAAAGCCAAATAGGGGTATCTGATATTGCATTTTGGGTCTCCAAAATTGTGAAACAAGCAAACCTCTTTAGACTTTATCCAGCCTCGGCTATTTTGTTATAGCAATGGAAGACAAACTAATACAGATGTCTTCATGGTATTAGCCAGTTGGAAGATGGCTCACAGAGAGGATGTCCTCTGGATACTCCTCTCTTGGGAGTAAAAAGTGATTGTGAGGAAAGGGAAATAAAAGAGGTCAGGGGTGGAGATGAGGTAAAAAGAGATACAATCTGAAGAGTGCCTTATGGGATGGTACTACGTAAGTGAATAAAACCAAAATCACTCCCCATCTTGGCCTCCCCCCTTCAGAGGAGTCCATGGCTATATTCGTGATTTTTTCCCACCTCCAAATGCTATAAAGGACAGGTTTAATGCAGGAAGGAATTCTGTGATGGCCGTTTGGCAAGTCTAAGTCAGATTGTCCAGGAAAAAAACTGTACTGCCTGACATACCATTCAATTATTTGATGAATAAGTGAACAAATGAACATATGTCCAGGTACAATATGGCTAAAGGCCCAGATTCTAAAGTCAGGCTGCATGGACTACAATTCCAGCTCCGTCCCTACCAACCAAGCAACCTTGGACCAGATATGTACCCTCTCTCTTCACCCTGATTCCTCAGATGTTTGTTATATGCTGAAATAACGAGACTATTTACCTCTCAAAATGCACACCGTGGATAAATATTACCCCTCTTATGGAAATTGAGAATATCTAACACCACAGCTTCCAAAAGACTCCAAGAATGTATCCAGCTCAGTCCCCAACTCTCCTGACGAGAACCCCACTTGGCAGGACTTCACTTTAGGAGCTGAGGCATGAGTCAGGGGCCTTCCAAAGTGTGACGAAATTTGGGGCAGAGGTGGTGGGAAGCAGCTGAGAGTCTTAAAGAGCCACATGAGCCATTTGGGTACAAAGTATCAGGCACAGCTCCTTAATGTCTCAAGATGTGGCACCAGCAGCTAAACCTCCAGGAGAGCCGCGGAACCCCCTCCCAAGATATTTTTAAAGTTTGAATAGTTAAAATTGAGTGGTCTCTTCCTAAGATGGGCAGGGGCCAGGAAAGCATCTCACATTAACAAGCAGTTCTCACAGGTCAAACTGTGGCCTTGTTCCAGAGAAGCACTATTACCTAGAGACGGAAATACTCGAGCGGAGGAAAGGGTGGGAAGCAGATTCCACGAAGTGAGAGCATTTTAACACACTATTAATCTTTGTTGAAAATAACTGTACGTCTCACTAAGAAGCCATGTCTGAGGGGCCTGTGTGAGTGATGGCCAGGTGTGTCATGAGAGCGGGCAGGATTCAAGGCCACATTTAGGGACAACCTCTCGGCTGAGTGCTGTCACTCACAGACCACACCACCCGATATGCGTTTTCCAGCCTAAAGCGAAAAGCAGAAAAGGGAAAAAGTCACTTCCACTCCTTGTGAGAATGGGTGGCGGGGAGTCAGAAAGCCTCATGAGACTGGAGAGACCCAAAGTACATGTTTATTCTTCTTTTCAAGCAGAAGAGCATTGTGCATATTACCTCTTGGATAGAAAATATTCTGACTTTAGTGAAGAGGTGGACGAAGTGTCTTGTTCTTCTTCTTGGTCACTCACAGGAAGGACCAAAAGGAAAGCCCCTGGTGGGTGGGGGGACAGGATGGCTAGCAGCGGCTTCCACGCTAGGCAACCTGAAGCCGAGTCAGGCCCGAAAGGGGCGCATGTGCCAGGGACTGAAGAATCGAGGCTCATTCAGAGTTTTATAGCCACTCACAGGGATTAGACAGAGGGCTGGAATGGTGGTGTGTGATAAAGACACTTACATGGAATTTAACAGTTTGTTCTCTTTCAAATTATTGAACATTAAGTTTAAAGGTTTTCATATAAATATTACGTTATGTGTATATAGCAGAATTGCAAATTCACACACTAGTGCTCGGTTTTGCAAGGAAAACATGGCTTCTCTATTTCCCATCACTGGTCTATTCTTCCTCGCAGTTCAAATTCCACTGAGAAGCACAGGGAAAAGCAAACTTGCCAACTAGTAATATCTTATCTTCCCCTCGAAACAGTGTTTTGGGTGGTCCCTTTGTTTAGAGAGAGGGAATTCTCTTCGGTCCCTCCTGCAATGGCTTTTGGTGATGGGAAGGAGGACCTGGGTGCCATAGTGGTGGGCTCTGTTCCTTGCTGGGGTTGGTCTGGCCCAGACCTCACCTGTTGTCCTCGGGGCCACTGCTTATCCATCAGGCCTTCTGGGACACTGTGCAGTTACTCCTTTCTGGAGTCCACATCACACCAGGCTGCAGGGAGCTGGGGCTCTGCCTCAGATAGTGGCCCTGGCCATCCCCCAAGACCAAGTGGCTGTGGCTCTCAGAACACATGGGACAGGTGACCAAGCCAACAGCAACTTCTCCCCAAGCCCTGCAGCCTCTCCCAGGATGTGGAAGAGCAGAGATGGGGCCTCTAATCCCAGCACATTCCCATTCCCTCTCTCTGCCTGAGCTTCCACCATACAAAGGCGGGGAGGGGACGCACTTTTCTCTGACAGCTGCACATGCTTCATTTCACCATGACTGGGTTTTACCAGCTGAAGCTGTAAAATGACCATGACCTTTAGCAATGCCGGCACCAGCACCCAGCCAAAGATGATAAGCAGCCAAGAACTTTATCAGACCCTTACCGGACCTGACGTCCCTGACCAATGACCAATGGGATTTGTTTTAACCAAGCCTCTACAAATTAATGGCCACATTCTGACTTTGCCAGAGTGAGAACTCCTGAGGACAGATTAGCATAAACACAGGAACCTGCTGCCTCTCCCGCAGAAACAGCCTACCTTTCCCTTCGTGGAAAACATGGTCACTGTCAGGTATCTTTTGCCTGGGAAGTGAGCGCGCTCAGAGCCTGCTGTGCTGAGCACTACAGCAGCCCCTTGCAAGAGTCGTCCTGGGGAGGAGGGCTTTGCCCTATTGGTCTTCACTCCCCTCCTTTGACGTGAGTGCTCTTTCTAGTGGGTAGGACTTGATTTGGTTAATCCTTGCAATGTCCCCACAGGATAGGTACTATTACTATTATCATCCTCTTTTACAGGCGAGACAAGTAAAGCACGGGACAGTGAGGTAGCCCTGCCCAAGATTACAAGTGAACTACATGTGACAGGATTCAAGTCTAGGCAGTTTGGCTCCTGTGAAACTCCAAGCTCCTGCCACAGAACTGCCACTAGGTGTCAGGATACCAACAGAAGCAGCTGCAGCCTTTTAAGGAAGAACAGGCACAGGCATTTACTGAGAGCCTTCTAGATGCAAAACACTTGGGCATGCATTTTCTAATTTAAGAGGTGACAAACTTTTTAAGGAGCAGAACATGCAACATTTAGTTAGTGAAGTGACTTGGTTTGTGTCAAAGGAGCTTTTGTCCATATTTTTTGAATTGAAAAAAAAATGATAATACTTGGAGTAGACTTGGAAGTTTAAGAGGACCAGTCCCTGGGTTCTAACAAAAGGCTCTCTCCAGCTATTCACACCTGGCCACACAATAAAACCATTATTAGAAAGACTCAGGGAAGAGCCCATCAATGTATTTTCTCCCTCTGCAAAAATCAGCTAGAGACAAGCATTTTCTATAAAATTATCTGGGTTTAATTGCTATCAACATCAGAACTGTAGTACATTAAAGTACAAAACCCGTATGTACAATTACACATACAAAAAAAAACTGTTCTTTGTGAGGAGTAATTGTCAGCAAGTCTGACAAACAGCAAAAATCATTCCTATTTTGGGTCTGAAAGGAGAAATGGAAATTTCCAAGATATCCCCCCACCTCCTCTCTCTGGCCCCAATGAACTTCCGAACATCAATTTGCAAAAGGCTGAGGTAGGAAGGGAGAATTAACAGTATCAGACACTCATTCCTGCCCTCTCATGGAGAGGATGAATTTTTAGGAAACGTTTTCCATCATTTATTATACTGATGTTCCATCCATCTGCATCATTAGGTTCAGTAGTTACCATGACAATATGATGCCTACAGCAATCTAACTTGATAGCCAGATGCCAGAATGTGAAAAAATAGGACCAGCTAAGAAAGTGAGAGGAAATATAATTAATCTGAACCACAGAGAAAATATGCAGAAAACTAGGGCCAGGAGGAAAATTGCTGAAATGTCATTGAAGAGGGAATCCTTGAAGGGCAGCAGTGATCGAGCTGCAGTGTAAAAACTTTGCAAACTGGAATGATGCACTCTCTATAACTAAGCCTGGGGAGGGGGGGGGTCAATGTGCTCTTGGAATGTTGCTCTGAGGCCCTGCTGCAGCACCCAGCGGGGTCACCAACGATGTGAGCCACAGGATTCTTGGGGACCTAACTTTTCCTGAGGTTCTCAAGCCTCCTTCTCAAGGGCAGCTGCCATGACACTCTGCTCACTTCCTGGCTCCTCTTATACCCAGATTTTCCATCTGAGTTTCCATCTGAGTTTCCACCGTGCTGAAGCTAGACTTAAGCCTGGAGTGAGCGGTCCCTTGGGGATCCTGTTCCCTTGCCACCAAATGCCAGTGGAGGCAACAGGCTGGCATGGCTATCTTGAGGGCCTGGACATGGCAGAGCGGATGGGGACTGAGGAAGGCAGAGCAATAGAAAAGCTGTGCTCCTGAGAGAAGAGCTGGAGACGAAGTTCCTTCTCAGCAAGGCTGGGTTGGGTAGCGGCGCTGAGCTAGGCGGCTCGGCCGACTCAGGCTGGGAGCCCTGGGGAGCTGAAAAAGAAGAACACACATTAGGCCAGAGCACAGCTCCCAGCACGACTCTGCTCAGGTCTGACACACAGGCACACACCCAGTGTCTATCTAGAATGTTCTGGCTGCAGGTGGCTTCGCAAGGTTGTATTCTCATGATCTACCCTCACCTCCCAAATACAGTGAAAAGAAATTTGATTGTATAAAGAGGGAGGCCAAATGCCACATTAGCATGAGTTAAATCCCAAGTCCCTAAGGAGCAGGGAGCTTGGCTCCTCTCACCCCGGGATGGAGGGATTGTATACGCACACCACTGCTACCAGCACCAACTGTGGCTCTCACAAATCAAGCCTGTTAAAGGTCAAGAGCAGTGTTTCTAATGCCCTCATTTATTGAGTATCTTCTAGGTACAAAGCACTTCACACTCACATCTGTGAGGTAGCTTCTAATAATCCCATACCTCAGACGCAGTAGCTGAGACATAGGTCCCCACAGTAAGTGGTACAGCGGATGAGAAACCCAGGCCTCCTGCATTCAAAACCTGTGCTCCTGACCCTCCCGCTGAGGGCGTCCTTACCTGGGGAACCTGAGATGGGTTGTAGAGCGGAACAGCCCCCTTCAAGGCAGGTGGAGGAAGAACGCCAGGTCTGGAATAGAGCTCAGAAGAGACACCCTGGGAAGGAACACAATGGAAACCCAGTGAGTGGCCCAAGTGAGAACACCAAAGCCTTCCCTCAGCATCGACTTGGCATGAGACAACTGGAGAGGAAGGTTTCTCCTAAAACTCAAGACATTGACAGCAAACAAACGTGGCTCAAGTGGGCTCAACCCACCCCCAGATCCGGCCAGCAGTGCAGAGGCTCAGGTGCTGTTGTACCTGCAGCGAGCAGGCAGACAGAGCCAGAGTCCAAAAGCACACCACATCCTGCAGAAGGCCTAAAACACTCCAAAGTGCTCTAATCAGGCTTCAAGAAACAAAACTGCTTTCCTAGCAACAGGCAGGAAATCCCTAGTGATGTGGAGGACTCATGAAGAACTGATCACAGCCCCAGCCAAGGGCACCCGTGGATTCCAGCCCCCACCCAGGCAGGGAGAGAGGCGTCCTCCAGAACCCACCTAAGGAAACTGCATGAGCTGAATTGTGTCCCTCCAAAAAGTCATGACAAAGCCCTATCCCTGATATCTCAGAATGTGACTGTGCTTGAGATGGCATCTTTAAAGGGGCCATGTGGCTGCCTAGCCCAGCATGACTGGTATCCTTAGAAAGAAGGGATTTTGAACACAGGCACACACAGGAAAGATCACGAGAAGACACGCGGAGAAGGCGGCCGTCACCAAGCCAAGCAGCAAGGCTGCACAAGAGCCGACACCTTGATCTTGTACTTCTAGTCTTCAGAACTGTGAGAAATCGATTCTGCTGTTTAAGCCCTCCTGTCCGTGGGGCTTTGTCATATCAACCGAAGAAACTAATGCAGACTCTCTCCACACTCCCCACGGGCCAGCCCCACACAGGCGGCACACCTCCAGGCCACGCTGAAGCCCAGGCTCACCCACACACACAGCCCTGCGGAGGCCTCGGCTCCAGGGGGCTGCTCACCTCAAGCTCCGAGAACCCCCCAGTTCCAGTGCCCTCGGCTGTTTCCCCACTGGACGAGGATCTTCCAAGGTCTCCCCCACCTAGAAGGCAAAGAGTCAAAGCCGTTCCCTCTGCTCAGGACTGGGGAGGAGTCCCCACTCCCTGAAGGCACCTCCACCCCCAAGAGCACCATGATCCCACAGGCAGCCCAGAGGTCGTAGGTACCTGTGCCCCTGGAGGAGGCGCCAGCACCAGGCAGAGGTGGAGATTCAAGAAGAGGCATGGGTGAGAGTCCCTGGTGGGGAGAGGACGCTCTGGGGGGCTCCTGCTTTGTGGAGAAAGGCAGCACTAAGGACATTGGTGGTTAACAAATTCATGCAATGCGTCCCACACCAGCAACAGTGGTCGCCGCCTGCACCAGCCACTGGGGTGCTCTCCCCAAAGGGCCTGCAACTCCACTCAGAGTAATTCAGATCAGCTCCCTCCTGTTGGTCTTTTGAAGTTAAAATCCTTTGTCCTGATCATTGAGACTTTTTGAAATCTGCCCTCGCCCTCCCAGAACCAATTTCTTTCCCACAATCGCCTCCCAATGCAAAGACTCTGTTTCATTCAGGCTAGGGTGGAGTCAGATGCAGCCCACAGCTCCACAGAGCTGGAGAGATGTCCCCTGGAAGGCCCACATGGAGGGGACTCCCTTCCCCTCCCACGGAGGTTACCTCCGAGTCCGTGCTGTCTGAGGTGTCCTCCTCTCCAGAGGGTGACACGTTGCTCGTGGGCTTCGACCTAAACCAGCTGAACCAGCCAAATCCTGAGCTCTGGAAGGCAAAGAGGGATTTTTATGGCCTGTAGATTCCTTTCCCCCCAGTGACTGTGAGACTAACTGCCCCCAGTGAGAGACAAAGGCTGGAAGGAAGGGGACACCGCTTCCCTAGTCCAGATTACTCCAGATTCCTATTCTGCCCACTATTTGGGAAGGAAGCAGAAGAGGAAGGAAGGATGGGAAGAGAAGGTCCAGTCCCTCCACCTTCGCGTTCTCCTTCACGTCTCCCGGCTTCTCTCTCTCTGCAGCATTTGGGGAAGGTTTCTGATCCGCTTCCTCAGAGGACTCTTCCTGGTCTTCCTGGCCCAAGTTGGTGGAACTCTCAGAGAAACTGTGCGCCCTGGGGGCCGGTGGGGCCTGGATTTTGATAAAGACCCAGACTTTGCATAAGCACTTGGCAGGTCACACAGCATATTTCCACACACGCTCTCTCTCGCCCCACCTACTCAGTAAATCCAAGGGACGGTGTCTCAGGGAGTCCGTATCTTACTGAGGAGGAAGCAAGTCTTAGCCATGAAAATACAAATGACTGGCTGAAGGTCTGAGGCAAGGCTGGTGTCAAATCCAGCCTTCGTGTCCCCCCACCCTGGGGAGTCTGGGCTGCTCTGCTTCTGCTCTAGAACCACGCCAAGGCCTGGTGTAGGAGCCAGGGAAGCTACTACTGAAGATGAAGAGGGCCTGGAAACAACCCACAGAGACCCCCAAGCCCAAGAAACGTAGCAACCAGAGAACCTGAGGCACTTAGAGCTCATTTCCTAACACAACATCTGCAGTTTGGTACCAAAGCTGCCCAATGCCCAGCGAAGGGGCACATTCAATCAGCAGCTGGATGGGATGATTAATCAGACATGGCCGCCTCCGTCACCTCCCAGACCCACCAAGGAGAAAAGACATAACGGGCACTGTCACAGCTGCCATAGGTCTTTCTTTGATATAAAGCAAGGTACAAATTAAAATAAGGAAATAGAAATCAAAGTCTCCTACAGGGGCGCAGGTTCTGAGAGCTTTTGGGAGGATGAGGCAGGAAAGGGACAGAGGTCCCTGGGGCCAGAACTGAGCCAGCTGTGCTGCTCCCTCATGCAGAGCACAGGTGGGTGGGGCTGAGCATAAGCAAGAACTCAGCCTCCCTCCAACTTCCAGGACTGTGTGGAAAGAATCAGAAGAGACCAGGTGTGACGCGGAAGAGAACGTTCCCCACACCAGGGAGGAGCTGGAGTGTGGCCAAGCTCCCGGGGCCATTGAGTAGGCATCGTCCTCACTCACGCTTTGTTCTTTCACCTGAGGTTTGGAAATGTCCTTTGGATCATCGAGTTGCCAAGAGGTGTCTTGGGATGCTGCGCTCTCTCCTGTAGCACCAAACAGAAACAAGGAGAGTGACCCGCATTTGTGCTTCCCACCCCCATCCTGCAGAAGGGAGATGATTTTCCCAGCAGAGCAGCAAGGAGCCTGTGTCCACAAGGAGGTCACAGGAAATGCAAAGCCCACTTGTGTGGCCAGCCACCCCAGGACACGCTGGGATTTGGGAAATCAGAGCAACAGGGAGCGAGAGACAGGGATCCCCCAGCCTCCGCTCCATGGAAGTCTCCATCTTGGCCAGGGTCTTATTTTAGAAGGTCCAAGAATCTAGTCCTCCCCTGTGGCTCCCAGCACTGTGCGGGTATGACCCAGCATCGATCCCCCACACTCAGCCCCTGCTGTCCAAGGTCTCCTGGACCTGAAGAAACAGAACTGGGACAGGGGCACAGGTTCCTGCCACAGTCCCTGACAATGAGCTCTTGGGTGTAGGAGGACTCAGGGAGAGGGTCCGGCCAGGCCTGCCCTGCGGTGCCATGTGAACGAGGCACAGGTGGCATTTTCCTGACTTCTCTACCCTGCAGTGGCTCCCTGGAGACTCGGTGGTCCAGGAGAGGGCGGGAGGGACTGTGTGTCCTGCTCTACCTGTCCCAGGGGAGAGGCGGCCTGGGACGCCCCTGCCTTCCCCAGCTCCAACCCCACCTCCTCCCAGGCCCTGCACCCCCCTCACCGGCTTCCTCCCACCACAGCTGTGCTCCCAAGGCATCCACCGGCCAGCAGGTCTTACCAGAGGGAGGGTGTATCTGCAGTGCTTCCTCCCAGGCCCTTCCTCCAGGAGCCCCTGTCACTGCCACACTGTCACCGCCACTGTCACTGCTGGGCTCTGGGAGACGGGTCTCAGGAACCGAGTAGAGAGGCACCGGCGCCTCCATGTGCCCTGAACCTCCTCCCACTGGGTAGGGGCCCTGCTGCAGGGGGAAGGGCTGCTGTGGGCTGGGCTCAGGGAGGCCCATCTGCTCAGGTGTTGGCCACGGAGCTGAGTGGTACCCAGGGACTTCTGAGTGGCCTTGATGTCCCAAAAGATCCTGGCAGGAAGTGTCTAAGGATGAAAGGCAAAGAAACAGCGAGACTGAGAGCACCATCTGAAGACTAATAACATCAGAAACCTCCCTGCCCTTGTCCTCTTAGAACACAGTCCCAAGGACCAGCCCTTGGCGTGGCTTCAGTGATGACTAGCAAAGCACAGAATGACAGTTACACCTCTCGGTGCTGCTTAAAGGACTATCCTCCCCACTTCCTAGAAGGATCTCTGAGTCCTTAACCCAGGGATCAGGAGGAAAAAATTACCATCCCATCTAATGCCACACCTTTTAATTTTGGGATAACTCTCCACTAAGGAGTTCCTAATGGACTTGGGTTTTGGAAACCCAGGAAACTTCTAGTTAAAAACTCAAATTTGGGGGCAGAAGTTGTAGCTCAGTGGTAGAGAGTTTGCCTCGCATGTATGAGGCTCTGAGTTTGATCCTCAGCACCACTTAAAAATAAGTATATATAGTGTCTATCTACAACTATAAAAATATTTAAAAAAAAAAAAAACAAATTGGACCTTAGAAACCACAACCTTACTTTTAAAGAATCAGAGCACATTTGCCCTGGAAGGGACCCTGCTGATAAGATACACCTAAGGTGTGGATGTGGGAAGTGACCGGGCCACAAGGTCGGGGTCTGGGGTAGGCCGCTAGCCCACTGCTCCACTAGGCATCAGCAGACAGGGCTGCCAGGAAGCAGCCATCCTGAGACACCAGCCTGGCTCCCCCCAGCCTGCACCTCCGCAGCCCTGTGGCTCAGTGGCAAATCCCAGAAGCAGAAAGCAAGGCCCTCCTCTCTCCCTCTTCCTCTCTCTCCACCCCTCTGCTCTTCCCTGAAGGAAGTGCCAAAGGCTGGACATGGCCAGGAGGGAAGCCACGAGAGCCCTTGCCTGACCCCACCAGGGTGGTAACTGGGGAAAAGGATATGGAGGTAATTGAGGGCATAACGCCTGCTGACCAGCCCTTCAGAGGCATCCTGAAGGAGGAACAGGGGTGACGTCCTTTGAAACACACTTATTTCATGGTGAGATGGCAACCGAGAGCTCCAAAATCTCCAGAGCGTCCAATGTCCCAGCAATCACCTTCGACACAGGTAACCTATGATTTCTGGCCTCAAGAAACTTATCCAGGTGGGAGAAGGCACTAATATAGGTGAAGCAACACGCATAAGAGGCACTTAAAAGCCTGACTGTGAGCTGGGCACAGTGGCAGGTGCCCATGACCCCAAAGGCTCAGGAGGCTGAGGCGGTCACAAGTTCAAAGCCAGCCCTAGCAACTTAGTGAGGCCCTAAGCAACCTAGTGAAGCCTTGTCCCAAAATAAAAAGGCCTGGGGATGTGGCTCAGGGGTTAAGCATCCCTGGGTTCAATCCCTGGTACCAGAAAAAAAAGAAGCCCGACTATGAGACAGAAACTCTCACAGCGCAGGGATTTAGAAGTGTCCGGGTGTGAGACCCACAGAAGCCTATGGGGGAGCAGCTGGAGCAATGGGGACGCAAGGGTGGCACTTCCTAAGCTACCTCATCTACTACAGTCCCATCCAGTGTCCGTGCATCGTTTTGGATACCTGTGATTCTTCCTCTGGCTCCTGAAATATCTGAGCGAGCAGAAGGAGGATCTCCAACGTCTCCTGCTGCCTTTTGCTATTCAAAATAAAGTAAAATCCTTTTAAGCGGCCTAAGAACAACAAGGACAGGGGACAAGATCGTTGAAAAATTAAGTCAACAAGAAAATTCCAGTGGAAGCGACAAGGAAAGGGGACTACTGCGTGCTCAGGGCCCAGGACACTGGCTCCCAGGTCTCCCAACGCAGCTAGAGCAGCAGAGATGGCCGCAAACCAACACATCCATTCTCCCCAGAGTGAGGGGCAGATAGAAAGAACTAAATTGTAGGCCTCAGAGTCCGCAGCAGAAGGAGGGAGAAAAGGCTGCATGCTTTTAAAAATCCACTTTGTCCTTTCTTCAGAGCAGAGTGGAAGAAAGAAAATGGGGGAGGCCCTGCTCCAATTAGGTTCTGATTACAGCCAACAGCTTTTGCAATTGTCAGAACAAAGAAAAGGCCCGGAAGTCTTTTAAGCAATTGCCCTACATTACATGAAAGTGACACAGGTCCACTGTGATCCATTGTTCCTAGCAGAGATGGGGAAGCTTTGATGGTCACGAAACACATTCTTTGGGACCTCAGAGAAGGGTGGCAAGAGTGGTTTGGAAGTGCGCCCCCTTGTGTCACATGCAGACATAGTTCAGACCGGGAAGAGAAGCAGCCACAGGTCCCTGGGAGTCCCACCCTTCCCAGGACACAGCCTGGGTAGCAGGGACGGTGGGAGGCTCCGCAGGCACTTGGTGAGCTTATTCTATTTCTAGGGGAGTGAAGACGGAAACGCAGCTCCTTCCTCCTCACCTCCAGCTCCCTGTGCCTCCTCCGCAGTTGAAGTAGCCAATCTGGCTCCTGGTCCCTGTCCCCACGGCGTCTTTCTAAAGCCAGAGGATCTGACAGCTTCAGTTTCTCTGCCAGCTGTGCCGGGTTTCCAGAAG
This sequence comes from Marmota flaviventris, assembly GCF_047511675.1. Taxonomy (NCBI): domain Eukaryota; kingdom Metazoa; phylum Chordata; class Mammalia; order Rodentia; family Sciuridae; genus Marmota; species Marmota flaviventris. The sequence goes on along the minus strand of NC_092509.1, from coordinate 99,240,168 downwards.
GCCAGAAGGGCCAAGAAGAGAGGGAAAAATAGAAGACAGGGAAGAGGGTGGGAAAGGGGCGGAAAGGAGAAAGAGCTGTAAGTAACTTGTAAGTTCGGTTTGAAAGAACAAGAAACAGGAGATCCAGCAGATGCCCTCCCAAAATGGCAGCACACTTAAAACAAGTAGCCCATTTTGGTGTTGGATACTACACAAAATATGATGAGAAACGGTTCCTGGCCATTTCTCTGTAAGAGGGCCTCCAAACTTCAGGGCCCACAGGAGTCACCCAGGACCTTGTTACAAAGGCTAATTCTGATTCCAGCCTCCTGGGTGGAGCCTGGGACCTGCACTTCTAACAGCTCCCAGGTGGCTGAGGTCACTGAGAGGCTTCATTCCATGATCATGTCCCCAAACCCCAATCATCCATCCTGGGTCCCAAAGCCCCTTGCAATCATCAACCTGTTGCCAGAAATTTCAGGGAACAGGAAGTCAGCACCACAAGGTTTACCTGTTACAGAATCCAAAACGTGGGCCTCCTCTAAGCCAAAGCAAAACCTTAAGGACAAGCTGCCTTTTGCTCCACAGCTAATGGATTTTTCTTCAATTAATTGGAACAACTATTTGCCTGATTGTTGTTTACTTCCCCAGGAACTAAGGGTTGATATGTTTTTTGTTTTCTTTTTAAATGTATCCCATATGTGATAAAATATTCCATGCGTTTAAAGGCATTTTAATAAGGATCATTTCCTGTTTTAATCAACTAAAATATATTTTCTAATGCTGGCTTTTGTGATTAGAACAACTCACAATGGCACACTGTTTTACTGTACCAGAAAAGCAGATGCAAGAATGAATGTCTCAAGGAGCACATGCCTGGTTTCCAGCCCCCAGATCTCACCACCCCCCACCCAGCACATCCTTCTCTGTGCTTATCACATCGGGGCACGCTTATGTGGTCAAAGACAGCTGTGGGTTCCAATTTTGCAGCATGTTCAAAGAAGAAGAAATGTGAAGTCTAAGCTGCTCTACAATAGCTTTCTCTGAACACTGAAGATAAAACTCCTGCAGAGGACCCTTTGAGACACTCACCTTGATGAGCTCCACTAATAGCACAGGGTGACTACTCTCTCCCTGGCTCAGGACAGCTGCGCCGATGGCTTCGCAGTAATGCAGGGCCTGGGAGGCCAGGCCATAATCTGCCAGACGGGAAGCATAAAGGAGCTTATATACCTGTGAAGAGAAGGGGCTGGGGTGAGTCCATCCAGGCAGGGACAGAGAGAAACGCAGATAAGACTTCTTGGAAGTCAGCTGATTGCTGGTTCTGCTAGCTCTGGCATCCAGATATCAAGGGCCCTGTGCCATCCGGGGCATTTTATCTGTGCACGGGCACAGCTCCAAATCCAGCCAGTAGCTCCTACATTATAGAGCAAAGGATGGGGTCATCTCGGCTCACCCTCCCAGGCCCTGGTCACTGGGGAAAGACACGGGAGGACTGACTTCTTCCCCAGCAGCCCACATCCCAGAGAGCCTAACACCAAGCTCAGGACACACAGGAAGAGGCAAAAACAGACCTCAGCACAAAGGGCTTAGAGCCCACGGGTGCAGACAAGACAGGTGCGCTCTCACACAAGCACGAGGGCCAAGCAGGACCAAGCCCAAAGACTGGGTGCTAGAAGACCCGATCACAGCCAAGCTTGACACAGGCTAGGTAACTAGTTACCTACCTCTGTGTGCTTCCGTTTCCTTACTGCAGCATGGGGTTCGTCATGCCACCTACCCCTTTGGTCGTTGTGAAAATTCAGTGAGATCACCCATATAAAGACTTGCAACACACGGTATGTGAGAGAAGAGCATCGATAACTTGGGACCCTCTGCGCCTCAGTTTCCTCTTTTGTAAACGGAGTGGGAGGGAGTTAACCCTGCCTTCCCCACAGGGTTAGAGATCACGCACAAGAAGCACCGTAGCAGGATGCCAGGAAGCTGGGACACCCAGGGCAACCAGCTGCTCTCATCACTATCAGCCCAGAGCAGCACCAAAACCACTGAGCACTGGGACAAATAAACAAGGCAGTGAAAAGAGGCCAGAGTGCCCCCCCCAGCCTCCCCCCTTAGGGGAGCCATGGGAAGAGCTGAGGGGCAATGTCTGCTGGGAGGGGTCGGTCTCTGGTCGGTCTCTGAAGGAAGAGGCAATACCCAACGCATCATTTCTTTATAATACTACAATCATTTGTTCCAAGGTTGTGTTGTGTGTGTGTGTGCAGTTATTGTTGCTGTGCACACTCTCAATACCCAGCACTGAAGGAGACACAAGGAGTCAGCAGAAAAGGTTTCAGTTCTTCCCTACCCACCGCCCACTGTGAATTAGCATCCACATATCAGAGAAAACATTCAGCCTTTGCTTTTTGGAGATTGGCTTATTTCACTTAGCACGATATTCTCCAGCGCCATCCATTAACCAGCAAATACCATAATTTCATTCTTTTTTAAAGCTGAGTAATAGTCCATCGTGTGTGTGTGTGTGTGTGTGTTGTGTGTGTGTAAAACATTTTTTTATCCATTCATCTATTGAGGACACCTAGGTTGGTTCCAGAGTTTAGCTATTGTGAGTTGAGCTCCTATAAACATTGATGTGGCTGCATCACTGTAGTTTGCTGATTTTAAGTCCTTTGGGTATAAACTAAGAAGCGGGGTAGCTGGTCAAAGGGTGGTGCCATTCCAAGTTTTCTGAGGAATCTCCATACCACTTTGCATAATGGTTGCACCAATTTGCAGTCCCACCAGCAGGGAGTGAAGCGAGGGGAAGGGGACAGAGGTAGGAAGGATAATAAAGTGAATCAGACCTTATTACCCTACCTACATATATACCTATGTGACAGTGGGATTCTACATAATGTATAACCAGAAGAATGAGAAATTTTACTTAATTATTTATGAGGTATCAAAGTGCATTCTACTGTCATGTGTAACTAATTGAAACAAATATTTTTTAAAAATTAAGAAAAGAAATAGTCTCTGCCTAAAGAAGACAATTCCAGTAGGGAAATCAGGTAGCTGCCACGTAAAGAAAGAACATGAAGGCAATGTGAGTTCAAGGTCAAAGGGAGGGGCTGGGGTGTGGCTCAGCGGCAGAGCCCTGGCCTCACTGTGAGGCACCCTGGGTTGGACCCTCAGCACTGCATAAAAATAAATAAGTGAAATAAAGGTATGGTGCCCAACTACAACTAAAAAATAAATGTTTAAAAAAATGTCAAAGGGGGCCCTGGCTGTGGCCGCCATCGTCTGGACAGTGAGAGCAGTCACCCTGGGTCCAGCTCCGTTCCAGTGCACTACAGAAATGAACCGGCTCCAGCTCAGGCCAGCTCCAGAGTGCAGGCACCATGGCACCAAGGCCACAGCCAAGGCCACAGAGGGCTGCACGACAGTCCACCAGCAGGAGGAGGAGAGGAAGCTTCATGGACCTGGGAGCACAGGAGGATGCGATTATCGCCATTAGTCACCATGAATATAAGTGACAATGGACACCAAGTAGAGAAGGGGAGAAGAGAGAACAGAACCTCAGCATGGGCCCCACCTGACCCACTGAAGCCCTCAGAGGGGAGAAGGTTGAGGGCCAAGGACAGAGTGGGGAAGGAGGGCCAAGGGGCAGTGTCAGAAGGAGGGGAAGGGCAAGTGCCCTGGGTGGGCATCCAACTCCCTGGGCCTCCCTCTGGGCAGGCTGCTATGGAGGTGAGAAGGAGGAGGAGAAGGAGGAGGAGGAGGAGAAGGAATAAGAGGAGAAGGAATAAGAGGAGAAGGAAGAGGAGAACAAGGAGGAGGAAGAGGAGAAGGAGGAGGAGGGGAAGGAGGAGGAGAAGGAGGAGAAGGAGGAGAAGGAGGGGAAGGAGGAGAAGGAGGGGAAGGAGGAGGAGGAGTAGAAAGAGAAGGAGAAGGAGGAAGAGGAGGAGGAAGAGAAGGAGGAGGAGGAGGAGAAGGACGAGGAGGAGGAGAAGGAGGAGGAGGAGGAAGGAGGAGGAGGAGGAGGAAAAGAAGGAGGAGGAGGAGGAGGAGAAGGAGGAGGAGGAGGAAGAGGAGGAGGAGGAGGAAGAGAAGGAGGAGGAGAAGGAGGAGGACGAGGAGAAGGAGGAGGAGAAGGAGGAGGAGGAAAAGGAGGAGGAGGAGGAGGAGGAGGAAGGGGAGGAGGAGGGGAAGGAGGAGGAGTAGAAAGAGAAGGAGGAGGAGGAAGAGGAATAGGAGGAGGAGGAGTAGAAAGAGAAGGAGGAGGAAGAGGAATAGGAGGAGGAGGAGGAGGAGTAGAAAGAGAAGGAGAAGGTGGAGGAGAAGGCAGAGGAGGAGAAACAGAAGGAGGAGGAGGAGGAGAAGGAGGAGGAGGAGAAAGAGGAGGAGGAGGAGAAAGAGGAGGAGGAGGAAGAGGAGGAGGAGAAAGAGGAGGAGGAGGAGGAAGAGGAGGAGGAGGAGGAGAAGGAGGAGGAGGAGGAAGAGGAGGAGAAGGAGAGAAGGAGGAGGAGGAGAAAGAGGAGGAGGAGGGGAAGGAGGAGGAGGAGGGGGAGGAGGAGGAGTAGAAAGAGAAGGAGGAGGAGGAGGAAGAGGAGGAGGAGGAGGAAGAGGCGGCAGCAAGAGAAGGAGGAGAGAGGGTGATGTGGGAGGAGGCGGCCCAGAAGGCAAGCAGGATTCTCCTGTGCCTGGAGTGAGGCAGGAGCCTCCAGCAGAGAGGCATCTGCCAGGTTCCGCTTTCATATTGTGAAATGTAGACCTTTAGGGGACATGAAAAGAAACCCTAACCTCCCCATTCTCACACTAATGAGGAGAAACACGGTCGATGCCTTAGCCCCGGGAAGTGTGTGCCAAACGCAAAGCTGGGAATCCAGCTGCCCAGAGCCTGCACAGCTCAGCTGGTGCCCTCAACCGGGTTCAGTTACCTGAAAAGAGGGGATGAAGGACTTGGGGCGGCCCAGCATCTGGCAGTACTCGAAGATTTCCGTCCTCTGGATAGCCTCGGTTGTTGCGAATTTCAAAAACTCTTGGCTAAAACCAGAGAATAAGAATAAAAGAGATTGGGGAGTGAGGGACAGAGCTAAGTCCTAGTAGACCCCAAACCGGCTGCATCCTCTGGGCAGAGCCTCATCCTGGGCTGATCTCAGGGAGGCTCCAAGAGACTGCAGGTCTGCTCTGGGATGCACAGCAGAGCTCTGCACCTGGACAGTAGGAGGCAGAGGCTGAGAGAGGAGGTCCTCCTCAGCCTTCTTTGCTGGAGAATAAGGTACTGAGTCCTCTTAAACATACCAAGCACTGGCCTTTGTGCCCCAAACCCTGGCATGTCCCAGGAAAGTCACCCCAGCCTGAGCACAGGGGCACAGAAGAGGGAGTCATAGGGCCCTCCAGGTGCGCTCAGGAAAGAAGGCCTTGCAGAGGACAGAGGACAGCTGAGCCAGAGAGCAATGGCAGCCTTGCACTGGATGCTCATTCAGCGAGGAGGAGGACATGGTGAGTGTAATCTGAGGGGCCACCAGTGTCCCACATGCCCCTCAGATCATTCTTCCCTGAACAGCTTGCCATGGTGTCTGAAATCACAGTCACCAGGGTTATTCCTGGGGGTTAGAACATTGCCTCAAGAAATGTCCTCATTTATCATGAAATGGAAGGGGACATATTAGTCCAAACACCCTTGTTGTCACATCTGGCCCTCTGATGAGCTCACTGTGCGTGGAGACCAGGGTCCCGAGACAACAGGCTATGACGTGGTCGCCGCTAAGGTGGCGGCAGCTGGGGGCAAGTGTCACAGGAGCAGACTTCGCAGCTGGCTGCCTGGACCCCACATCCAGCCTGGCATAGTGGCTGGGGCAAGCTCTTTTTAACTCCTTTGTGGCTTGGTTTCCCTCCTCCATGAGATGGAAAATATACCCTCCTCTAGGATAGATCTGTAACATGGGAAATAGTGCCTCAAGAGCTTCAGAAATCCTAACTGTTACTGCTAGGGACTAAGCTTGTCTGCCTGTCCATCTACTCATTCTCTAAAGGCTTGCTGAGGTTCCCCTGCGTGAAAAACCTGGTATCACAGCCAACAGAGAGTAATAAGCCCCCCAGTGGGCTCTGAGGGACTTGTGCACAGTCATCGTAGGGGTGCTGGGGCTCCAAGGAGGGGAACATAAACTTCTTCCACTTCCCTATTTTTCCTGGGGTGGCCTCCTAGAAGCAGCCCAGGGGGGTTGTGGGTTGGGGATTTGGGTTTTGCTGTGGTGGGTTTCCTTAGAGAGGATCTCTGGTTGTGGAACCAGGATGCCACCTAGTGTCCATAGTGGCACAATACAACTCAAAGGCACCAGCTGGCCCTTTTCGCAGAGCAGGACCTGGGGTCTGAGGCCCCCTGGTGGTGAGCTGGCGCAGCAGCAGCTAAAGTTCCCAGGAAAAATAAACAGTGGCACCTTGAAACCCAGCAAGGGCTACAACAGTCCCGTGGCAAACATCTTTGCTATTCCCTTTCCCACGAAGTCACATACCTGTGGCTGCTGCCCAGCAAGGCCAGATGGTCCGTCTTCACAGTATAGTGGCCAAAGGGCACGTGAGCCACGAGATAGCAGAAGTGAGCGGCCTCCACCAGCCCTTTCCCTGCTGTGGGAGGAGCAGAACAGGACCCAGTCATGGAGCCCGCCGTGTGGGGTCCCACAGTGTGGGTGGGAGAGAGAGAGATGCAAGGGTGGACTTGGGGGTCAGGGGAGAAGCCTCACCGGAGTAAATCAACAAGCTTCTCATAGGCCAAGTCACAGCCCCTGCAGCGCCCCCCCCCCCACTTCACTGACCCGATTTATGACCTCAGGTGTTACATTTCAGTTCTCTTCAGCCAGAATAAGGCCCTATTCTCATTCTCCCTAATGGATTTTCCATAGGCATTTTCTAAACACTTTAGTCCTTCATGATGATGCGGGGTGAGTAGGGATGTCTCCACCTGAGCAAAGAAGTGGCCCTATGTAAGAAGCAATTCTTAAACCAGATGGAATGAATTCCAGTCGGTCAAGTCCCTAGCAAGGTGCCTGGCTCAGGAGGGGCTCCACAAACATGGGTACCTCTCGTCCAGGGTGCTGAACAACCCCACCTCTTGGCAGCACCTGACCCGTGACTACTTCAGGTTTAACAGAGCAGCGTTCACGGAGTTCCACACAGAACACCAGGGTTTCTAGATGTTCTGCCCCTTGAGCAAATTAAAGAACCACTCATCTGGAACATTCACTAGCCTCTAAGTGCTCACAAGGCTGTGTTTAGACAGATGACAGAAGTAAAGACTTCAGAGTAAAAGACTAAAGGCTGCTATTATTATCATGATTTTTAAAAGTAGTCCAGGCAGAAACAGAGTTCCCTAACTGACGGAGCTGCGTCACTGAAGGACTGACAGCAGCAGGAACGTTGTCCTCTGTGCTTCTCCATGTATAGGGGAGTCACCAGGGGCAGAGAAGAGCCTGCAGAGAGGAGAGTCTGCAGCATCAGAACACCAAGTGTCGGGCTGGCCTGCTCTGGCTTGCTGTGGAGATTCTGGGGAGCAGAGATACAGGGAGGAACTGCAGAGCTCCTGGGCCTGGGGCATAGACTGGCCTTCACAGAATCTCAGAATCTAGGGACAGGTATTTAAAGCAGCCTGGAGATACCCTAGAGGAGCAGGGGGCAGCGCAGGCTTCCACTTACCCAAGGTGTCCCCCATGGTGACAATAGCACGTTGGTGCAGCTCCGAATCCCCAGCCTGATTTGACAGAATCACAGCCAAGTGGGGCCTCCAGTCCCCCCACTGCTTGTCCCCACAACACTGAAAAAGAGCAGAAGAATAATGAAGGCTTACAGAGTCATTTAGTGCTGCCCAAAATACAGGTTAACACAAAAGGCTGCTGTCTGTCTTTTGGTTTGGAGGAATTCAGGGGACACTCAGGATACTGACTGCCGTGCTACCGTATGTTGATCTAGAGTTCTCATTAAAAAAAAAATAAAAAGACAAAACTGCTAGAAAGATAGACAGGCAGACAGACACATATAGACACAGACATACATACCCATGTGCCTAAGAATACCAGGAGATAAACAAAATGACATTAGTCATTCACTAATTTTTAAATTCTTCCCAGTGCCTTACTTTCACCCCAAATAGCAAAGACAAAACAAAACAAAACAGAAAAGAAAAGAAAAACAAACCTTGATGTTTGCGTGGGAGAAGGAAGATCAAACATCTTTTTCTTGTGAGTAGAAGAGACTGCATTAGCCTGTCACAGATGTCAGGGAGCACTAGGACACCTGATGTCTCGCCACTGCTAATGTTTTCTGGTTTTACTAAGCCCCTTGACGCCCGTCATCATATCTAACCTTTGCAACAATCCTGTGAGGTCGGATTCTTACTACGCTTTAGGGATATGAATAGCCAGTCCACCCAGCCAGTACTGAATCCCCAGTCACTTCCCTCCTGCCCTGGGAGGCTAAAGACTCCACCAGGGGGCAGCAGAGAAGTGGAAACGTGGGGGAAAACAACAGAAATGGTGCTTTCCCTGTGAGCTAGCCCTGGGGCCACTCTTCTCCCAAATGAGGGAAAATTTCAGGGAAGAAACTGTCAATAAACAATATGATGGTCCTAGAAAGAACACAGGCCCTGGATTTGACTTGATTCCTGCCTCATACTAGCTGTGACCCCGAGCAAGACTGTTAATGTCTTTTAACCTTTGTTTCCTCATCTCTGAAAATGGAGATCATGATTTCCACCTAACTGCATCATTGTTGATAATAAAATAAGTAATATCTATGTAAAGCACATAGCATAGTTGCTTCACTCTGGGTTCTTAACTTGTTGTTTGTACTGGGGATTGAACTAAGGAGGCGCTTTACCACTGAACTATATCACCAGCCCTTTTTAAAAAAAAAAACAGGATCTCACTAAGTTGCTGAGGCTGGCTTCAAATTTGTGATCCCCCTACTTCAGCCTGATGAAGTGCTAGGATTACAGGCATGCACCACTGTGCCACTTTGGTTTTTACTTTATAAATTCCATAATCGGTATTAATACACACACACACACACACACACACACAGGTAAGCTCAGCAAAGAGGCCAGTCCAACTCCAGTTTGCTGCACAGATGAGTCGAGCAGATTGACAGTAATAACTAAGATTTGGACATCAAAACTATTCACAGTTATTTGGTGTTTGTAATTATCCCAAGGAATAAAAGATGCTTTATCCAACTCTGTTATACTTACTCCCTGCTTATTTGGGGTAATGCAATATAATATATTGATGATGAAAAATCAAAATAATAATAGTAGTTCTCATTTACCACCCTGGCTCAGGTATTGAATCATATCCTACGCTAATCATTTTCCTGCCAACAATCCAACAATCGTATGTGATAGGAATCATTATTGCCTAGAGTCAGGCCTCTTCTGCTGGATGTAAAGGAAGCAGCAGAAAAGAAGAAGATCCCTTACTAAAAATAAGGGGTAAGGGAGAAAATTGGAATTCATTCTTCTGTCTATTCCTGTATGGTTTGTAACACATCTCTGCCAAGCAGATCTATGGAGTAAAGGGGAGAAGAAGAAACATTATTAACTAATTTCAATGGGCCAGGCATGGTGGATGATAGGTTCACAAATTCTCTCTTCTTCATTTTTCACAATAAGCCTATTGGTTAGGTAACAAAATCTCCACAAGGGTGAAAAACTGAGGCTCTGTGGGATTGTGTAATCAGGCCAGGCTTGCACAGAGGTAACAGCAAAGTCAAGGTTAAACCTGTGATGAAACCTCATTTGCATGTCCCATTACCATGCCATTGCCTAAGCCACTCATCCCATGTCATGAGTGATGCCAAGAAACTTCCACACTCCCAGAGCAAACCCTGCACCCACCCATCACCTCTCATTCCTCAGTTTTCTCACCCATGAGTAGGGAAAAGTAGCTAACTCTATTGCTGCAGCAAGACCCAGAAGACCCTAAGCTGATTCTACCATGTTCTGTAACAGTGCTCTTGTGGAGATGCGTTGCATTGCAGGGCACAGGCCATTCAGCTGAATTGAGAGGCACACTGCTCCAAAACAGCCCGTCGGTGGTCATGGAAGTCATTGGGTCTCTTTTATTTTCTTAGAATTATCCACAGCAATAAGGACAAAAAAGAAAAAGTGTGATGTCCATTTTCCTTAAAACTGTTGTCAGGAAAAAACTCCAAGCTTCAAAATACAAGAAAAGGCGCCAAAATTAATGGAGATTGAATGTAGGTGCACCAGAAAGAAGCAGAGGGAAATCACGAAACAGTTGCTTCTATGAAGCAAGAGCATAAAGCTGAGTTACAAGAGCTCAGGAGAGAAATAGTGGGCAACGGGAGGAGACCTGCAGAGCTCAGGAAAGAAGTGGAGGGAAACATCAAAGAAATAAAGACAAAGATGGAAGGACACAAGAGCAAGAGACACTGGTGAAAACACAGCAGGCAGAAATAGGAACGAAGGGACGGAGGGTGGGTGGGAGAAAAGGGTTTTAATTAAAGAGAAAATTATATATATTTATATACACATATATATCATGTATTTATATAGCTTATACATTTGAGATGTATATACATGGAATTCCTGAAAACAAAACCATAGTAATGGAATGAGACAAATATAGATGAATAAACTTCAAGGAAATTCCCGGACTCTAATTTATGAATGGACATATTTAAAGGGTGTGCTAGGCCCCAGGGGGGAAGAAAACTGACCTAGAGAGTCAACACTAGGATACATCCTAGTAGTTACTGGGCTTCAAAGCTAAGGATACTTTGGGGCAAAAAACAATCAAGTCTATTATCATGGGAAAACTTGCACGTAGGCCTCAGACTTCTCAGCCACATTCTGCTCCAGGAGAAGCGAAGTGCAGCGTGTCGGATCTGAGGACTGGTGCCCAGGGGAAGAGCTTGCCCAGGGTAGAGAAGCACAGCCCAGCGTGAGATCCTGGAGAACAGCAGTGTGGGCTTCACTGCAAAGCAGGCAGCCGTAACATGGTAGGAAGGGCAAGGTCTTTAGGGTCAAACAGACCTGGGCCAAGCGTGACCCCACCATCTCTGTGACCCTCAGCCATGTACACCTTTGCACCTCAGTTTCCACATCCACAAAACAGAGATAACTCCTACCTCCATGCATTAAATAAAATAATATGCACCAAAGGGCTTAGCACAGGGCCAGGAACATGGCAAATAACTAACAGACTGTTATTGGTCCTGTCTCATCTAGAAAGCCATCGCTGCATTCCAGAGCCAGCAGTCCCCACCCACCCTGACCCTGGAGATGCTGAGGAAAGGTACCGTGGCTGCTTGTGGAATCCTCCCCGACATGAGCTGGAAGAGGGTCTGCAGAGGGTCGTTGAGCGCCAGTGTGTTGGTGAAGCTGCAGGAGAGAAAGGTCAGTTGGGGGACCAGGCCCAGAAGTCTTGGTCCATGGCCACATGCAAGGCCTCTCCACTGGGTTTCAGTAGGTTCTTTTGGAGTGTGAGCATCTCTGCTCTGCTGGGCCTTTCCGTCCTCCTTTTGGGGGTGACAGAAACATCTTCATTCCCATGCACCCCCCCCCATAGACTTCTTGTGTAGGGATGCTTTCTGCACTTCGGCCCTAGCCCTCTAACTCTTGAGTGACCACTGCTATGGGCCTTCTTCTGTCAACAATATATCCCACCCTCGCCTCAAGGGCCCCCAAAGAGCTGCAGAGTTACCTGGAAGCTCTTCCCTTCTCGTGGGCTCCTCCTCCCCCCCACCCTCCTCCCCACCAAGCCCACGGCTCCGTGACATTTTTCTGGCTCACCCCAAGCCTGGGTCTGTATGTCTTTTACTCACAAGCACTAAATAGCCATTTTCAATAACCAAAGAGGCGTGGAACAGGGACCAGAAATGATCCTGCTCATGACAATCCATGGGATCTGCTTAACAAGGATATAATGAGCTCTACAGCTGATCTGAGATTTAAGCATACTCTGTAAGGTATTTTTCACAATTCACTTGGCCCCATCAAAAATCAATGGCCCAAGGAAAAATAAAACCTGTAGCAGAGATATATGCCACAATGTGGGGTTGTGGGATGTTCATTTTCAAAACCCAGAGGAAAACTGTCCCTGAGAACACCATCTTCTCCCCACAGCACCCTGGCCGCAGGAGCGCCGAGCACATTTCCTAATTACCCCAGCGCTCCTCGACATTCCAGTGCTCAGCAGTATGACCGGTCCCCCAGGGAGACTGAGGCCGTGGTGAAGAACGGCTCCCGGCTAGAGTGGCAGCCACGAGGAACACAGACTGAACTTAAAGTGGAGGGGTCCATCCTCTCGTCCAACCTGGCCCAACAGGATTTGTGGCCAGTTCAAGCATAAGCCAGGTGGGAGGCAGCTTCACAGCCTCAGCCAACATTAGAAGATAAACACTAAAAGTGCCATCTTCTTCCCACCAAGCCTGCTCCTTACAGACCCTCTCAGCCCCCCACCCCTGCCACCCCAATGCCAGCTGGAGCCTGCAGGACCTATTCAGAAAGCCACCCCCACGCCACCACCTCCTCCTGATACTGATCCTCTTTTGCTGTTTCGTCACCCTCGTTCCAGAAGGCTGGCCGTGCACCTTTCCCTCAATCCCTCTCCCATTCTGGTGTGGTTGTCCTTCCTGGTGCCCCTGGCCCCTGGGTGGGTCTCCGTTGCTGGTGTGACTTCTGACTAAGCACCTCCGCAGTCTCGACAGCACCACTGCTGCAGATGTCGACTTGTGGATCTGACTCGCAGTCCCATGGGATCTTTCCCTGGTATCATGGTCCTGCTGCCCTAATACCTAGCCTACCTCTGGACACCCACGTCCCCTCTCAACACTTACCTGCATCAAAACCCTTGGTCCTATGGTTTTCTCAATTAAGCTTAAGTCATATCTGTTCCCTCCCTAATGGAACTATCTAGAATAGCCCCTCTCAGAGAAGACTACAGCAATGTAGAAACTACTTAATTTTTGGAAACTCAAAAATATTACTAAAATGTTTCATTCCACTCAACAGATAGAAAGAGTGTCTCTGTGTCTGGGTTCTAAGATTCTGGAGAAAAGACGTGCTCCGACAAAGAAAAACTGGAAGCTGCTTGGAGCATGGTCCTTCCCAGTGCCTTTGGCACTTCTCCCCACCCCCATCCCCACCCAGCCCTGAAGGGGAGGCCTCTCTGTGCCATTGGCCTCCTTTGTCAGCTGGACTCACCCACTCATGACCCAGTTGTAGGTCCGTGGGTCCATCTTGCTGGAGAGGAACAAAGCATGACCCCACAAGTGGTTCTTCATGGCCCACTCCAAGGCCTCCTGAAAACCAAAACGTCACATTCAGCAATGCCTTGGCCACAGAAATAACACATTCCCGTGGTGGGCACTGCTGCACCCTGAACAGTAGAGGCTGGGCCTCCAGAGACTCTTGGGCCTCATTATAAATGTGAAGAAGGAAGCGGGGAGGGAGGGGAGGGGGTCCTCTAATCAGCTTGGTGTTTTCTCTAGATTGTCCACTTCCCCAGCCACCCATTATGCCATTTCCTTGACTTCCTTCAAACATGGTCACCAGGTAGCCATATCTTATTAGCAAGTTACAAAATACTTGTAAGAATCTCTGTAACAAAGATGTTACATAAATGTTACTTTGTCACCCAAAAACAAAGTCTCAAAATGCAAATAGCATAACAGTATTCATGTTAGAGTCTGTTGAAGAACAAACAGTGCCCTTTTCAACAGCTCAAGATCCATGTTCTCCTTCCTCGGTGAAGAGCTGGACTATATTTCCCACCTCTCTGGGGCCCGGTAGCGGCTGAGTCTACACCATGTAAAGGAAATGGAAGTGTTTTGGACCATAAAACCACCCACACCCGATCCTCCACCCCATCTGGCTGCTGGAATGCAGAGGACTCCCTGGTTGAGGAGGGAAGAGCTTCCTGCATCCTGAGTCCAACTACAGGGAGAGGGGCTGCCCCACTGGTCCATCTACCTGTCCAGGGCTCTCAATGAACCAGAATAAGCTGCTGTAAGTTTAAGCCAGTAAACATAGAAGTTAACCTAGCTTCTGATGCTAAAAGCAATTGCTTGTTAACTGTCAAATAACTTCTTAGGCCAAAATAATACACAGACACATGTCTACTAACCTTTACATTCAGTTTTCCAGAAATATTTAGTAAGGAACTACCTCATACAGGAGGTTTTGAGCTGGTACTAGTAACTTCCTACTGCCACAAGATGTGGTTTGGGAACAGGAATTCACTAATGAGGTAATTCTATCTCCAAGTAACAAGTTCTTTAATGGGCTCAACATTCCTCCATGATATCTTCTTGGGGGGAAAGGATAGCAAATTTAAATAGCCACAATTAGGGAAACCAGCCTCTCATCCAGGGCAAGTGAAAAATGACATTAAAGGTCACTGTCTGTGTATATATTGATAATTTTGTAACCTTTCTTTTTTTTTGTAAGGAAAGGAGTTACTAATGCTTGACTGGGAATTACAGATGATTCAAAAATCTGCCCGTCCAAAAATATAATTTAAGAACAAGTGAAAAGCCAGGCATGGTGGTGCATACCTGCAATCCCAGCAGCTCCGGAGGCTAAGGCAGGAGGATCACGAGTTCAAAGCCAGCCTCAGCAACTTAAAGAGGCCCTAAGCAACTCATCAAGACCCTGTCTCTAAATAAAATATAAAAAGGGCTGAGGATGAGGTTCAGTGGTTAATTGTCCCTGGATTCAATCCCCAGTACCCAAAAAAAAGAACTAGTGAAGAAACTGAGAACTTATGTCAAGGACACAAGTCTCACCCAATGCCAGAAATAAGACCCAGGCAAATATGAACAAAGGTTCTAAAGATGTTCTCCCTCCCAGCACCTCATCCATCAGTCACACTCCATGGGTACCGCATCTCTCCCTCGCTTCCTCTCAGGTCCAGGTGTGAGGGAGGTTAGAAGCCCAGGTTCAGGCCCCCGCTGCCTAGAGCTCAGCCCTCACTCCACCACTCACTAACATTTCTAATCCAAAAATACATAAAGCAAGGAGGGAAGCTAATGTAGTGTTTCTATGGCAATAAAGAAGACAATGCATGTAGGATGTTAAGCAAGTGCCTGGAAGGTAGAAAATATTTTTTAAATCTGCTTTTGTTATTATAGTTGTTATGCTCGTTGCTTATCTTTCTTAAAGGAAGAGTTCATATTTCATTTATCTCTGTATGCCCCACTGGGTTCAACGCCTTAGAAGTAGTAGCCGCTAATAAATGTTTATTGAATAAATGAATCATTGGGGAAACTCTGACTCCCTACTCTATAGGGAATAGACAGGGAATGGCTGCGACTTGATCCCACCGATTTTTACTGGGCATCATTGTCAAGCACTCACTTATAACCTCATACACCAAAATCCCAAGAGGTTAAATATTTAAATGTGAAAATGAAGTTACCAAAGTACTCCAACCTTATTTTTAGGAATTAATTTTGAAATAGGAAAAGGCTTCTGAAATATGATCCCTCAAAAGTGATTTGGGACACACAGTCCAAAAACAAGAAAGAACTCCAACACATCAACTTGTGGTGATAAAAGACTGAAAGATGTGGAAAACCCTTGACCAGAAAATGCACAGATTAAAAGATAATCAACTTCATTCCTAATAACAGAAATGCAAATTAATAGTAAATGGTATTTCTTCACCTCTCTGATTGGCACATATCAAAAATCTGCAAACACTTTTGGCTGGTGACATGGGGGGAATGTGGGGAGCACATACTCTCATACATTGCTGAGGGGGTGAACTGATTCACAGCTCTAATGAGATTTTTCAATACCTATCAAAATTATAAACCATTTACCCTTTGACCCAAGGCTTCCACTTCTGGAAATTTATCTTACATGTATTTTCTCACATTAGGCAAAATAACAATTCATTTTAGCATTGTTTGTAATAGCAAAAGAAACAATCTTAATGTCAATCTATAGGAGCTTAGCTGAATTAATTGTAAAATCCATAGAAAACTATGCAGCCCTAAAAAATAATGAGGCAGTTATAATCTAGAAGGTGATATATGTGCTATGAGAAAGAGAGCATGATAAAGGGGTAAGAGGTAGCAAATACACCAAAGGCCAAATCCAGTGCACTGCGTGTTCGGCATGGCCCAGCGCACAGCCTACAAGTTCAAAGAGTTTTTATCTTGTTTAATTATTTGAAAAAAATCAAAACAAAAATAATATTTCACTACACATGAAAATCATATATGATTCAAGTTGCTATGTCCATAAATAAAGTTTGAAATGCAGCCACTCGTTCATTTATGCATTGTCTGCGGCTGCTTTCATGCTCCAAGGGCTAAACTGAATACTGCAGCAAGACCTGAGGGCAGACAAAGCCAAAAATATATACTGCCTATCCCTTTATGGAAAAGGTTTACCAACTCCAAAGTTTGTTTTCTAAATATTTAGAAAGGAAAGTACAGGCCTGACCCACAGTATGCTATAAGAAAAAAAAAAAGAGGGGAGGGGGAATAATTATATATGCAAAAAATAAGTTTGGATGTTTCAGGGGAGAAATTGGGTGATTGGAGGGGGGAGGGGCATCATTCCTCCTTTACATTCCTTATTGTTTTATTTCACTAAATTGATTTTCATCACAGATTCAAACATTTGAACTTATGACTTTTATAAAGAACAGAGTTTCAAAATTAGACAAGACATCTCCCTCCATCTGCTAAATTACAGATTCAGTATTGGTAGGCAGAAGTGTTACTTGTAAATGACGGTTCTAAAACTAATTTGGTGTGTATATGAAGAACCCCCTGGAAGGACATACTCTTGAATCCCAGTAATCCCACTTCTAGGAATCTGTCCTAAAAAATAAACCAAGGATCAGCAGTGACATGTCATAAATGTTCAAATGGCATACTTTATAAGATGACACAATTGTAAATAGCCAACTATATTCAAAAAATAGTTGAGTGATTAAACAAAGTAAGACTGTATTTCATGGTGCTATTGGCAAGTGGTAGAAAACTTGCCTGAGCCCCTGAGCTTAGTCTCCAGCACCACAAAAATAAATAAAATGGTGCTGTCAGTTTAATGCCATGTGGTCTTTCACCATGTGGTCTTAAATGGAAAAAGAGAAACAACTGTATAAGTAATTTGATTTCATTTTAATATACACATGGGAAAATGCTGGAAGTAAATGTATCTAGATGCTAACTGGTATTATCTTTAATAACAAGACTACACTCCCATCGTAAGTGTTAACGGTTAGAACCTATATTGGTGTTTTTATTTTCTTTGCCGTGCCTTTCTGAACTTCTCACTGGCTCTAAAATCAGTGTATGCCATTCATGTAATTGGAGGCAGGGTGTTGGAGGCGGGGACAGTGGTCACCCTTCTACAGGACGCCGGGGAGAAGGACAGACTTGCCTTCTTCCTCCCATAGTACAGCAGCTTGGTGAATTTCTCCATGATCTGCGCAGGTGTCTCCACCGTGGGAGAGACCTCCCCGGTGAGCAGGTTGCGGGTCCCGGAGTTCACGGGCCAGGCCTCGTCGGTCAGGTTGATGAGGTTGGCCACGGGGGGCCGCTTCTTGTACTTCTCCAGCTTACAGTTTTGCATCAGCAGCTCAGCTATGTCAGACCCCACCATGGACTGCAAGGCAAAGAGGGTCATCCTGGGGGAGAAGGCCCTTGGTCCTCAAGCAGGCAGCCCAAGCTGCAGAAGGCAGGCTCCAGGCACCTGCCCTCTGCACAAGGTACTTCACCATCACTCATGCACACACGGGCAGTCCCTCCTCGGATGACTGGATTTCAAACGTCAACTTCATTATCATGGATATTTTCTGGCTGTCAGGAGCCATGAAGCTTACTGGAGCCTAATTTCACAGGTGTTTAATCGGGCTGGTGCAGTAACCCCACAAGAGCACTGCGTTTCCCGTCCAGGGCAGGAGAGCATCGGAGGGAAAGTCTGCATTAGCAACCTGGTGTTGACACATGAGCAGTGTTTCCCAGAGGTGACGCGTTGCTTCTCATAATCACACCATACCGCAGACCTCATCTCTCCCACGGCCTGAAACTCCACCCCGGCCTGCACCTGCCCGAGCATCCAAGCCATGACTTACCCCATTCTGGCGACAGAAGAGAACTAACAGTTGCCACAGTAGAGCTGAGTCTCTGCTTCCTGGGGTCTCAGACTTGAGCCTCTGAGCTGCTTTCTGCTGGCAAAATGTCATGATATCGACCTTGTGAACATCTTCCCTGTGAGAGATTTCAGAAAACAAAGAGTGAGCAGGCAGACTTCTCCCACACTCAGGATCCTTGCTCTGCCTGTAGTATGCGGGCACCAGCAAGGTGAGGTTGGGATAGAAGACTGACAACCCAGGGTGGGGTAATAAGTCTGTAGCCACAGGATGGTCATTTCCTTGTAGAACAGGAAGGGACTTCAGAGACTCTCTTTTACACCCCCCCTTCCATTTTACAGATGAGGAAACTGAGGCCCAGAGGCCTCGGTGAAGTGACAAAATACCAGCTAAGAGCGCAAACTTTCAAGTCAGACAATTCTGAGTCTAAATCTGGTCTGTCACTCTCAGTTTAGACAAGTTTCTGATCTCTTCTAAACCTGTTTTCCCCCCTCCCTAAAATAAGGATAATAAAAGTAAATGCATGCATACAAAAAGAAACAAGCAGATTCTGTGGCTTATACTAAGTTCTCAATAAACGGGCATTATTATTTGCTCCATATTATCCAACAAATTGAAGGCAAGTTGGGACTGATACCTAGAGTTTAATAGCCAACTCAGTTCTCTACTCTCATCTGTAGAGCTGTGTGTAAGACATAGAGACAGCACTCATTTCACTTGAAGGAGCTGTCAGGTATAATAAGGGGATTTTCTTGGGCAGGGTGGCTTCAGGACAAGAATACATTTGAATAGTAGCAATGCTATTTAAAGGGCTTATACTGCATAATCTCCCTTGAGTCTCACAGTCACCACCTGAATTGGCAGAGTGAGTATAACATCATTTCTCAGAGGAAAAAGTAATACGCAGAGAGGGTTAATTGGCCTGCCCACCATGGTACCCTTACTTAGTAGGATGCCTGAACCCAGGTCCTCTGACACCCAGCCAGGTCTTTCTGCACAACAAATGTACCCTGAATATTTATCAGCAACATGACTGGCGACTTTAAGGCAGTTCCAATTCAGGCCTGCAGAGGGCAGACCTGCACACTGTCCAGTAACTGGAACCCTGACAACATTCTCTGAGAAGTCACTTTGGGTAGTTTTTCCCTTGCGATCCACTTGAGGGTGACTTCCCAGTGCTCCACTTTTCTACTAACATCTATAAAGTATACAGAATGCTAAAACATCCTACCACAGAACATCTATCTACAAAATGGAACTGATTGTTAAATTGTGAAGCTATTTTTTCTGTCTGTCCTTCAACTATCCAGTGGCTTATCAAAATGACACAGGTCACATATGGTTGTATCTAGTAGCATAGAGAGACATTTTCTTCCAAGGACACCAAAACAAAGCCCCAAAATGCAAAAGTCCTTACTCGGTCTCTTAAAGTAATTTACCGGATCAGGGGTCCTGAGAAACTTCTCATTTCCTCTTGGTCTTCAGAATCACTAAGAATAACCTGGAATAGAAAGTCAAATTTGGTCTTCGAGACTTCCACCAAGTGCCCCCATTGGTCAAGTTTAGTGTCAGACCCCAGGGTTGTGGTCCATGGAGGTGGCTTAGGGCCTTGGGGAGGAAACAGAAGAATAAGCGTGTTCTTCTTGTTCAGATGAGCCACTAGCACCTAAGGGGAAACATAAGTCTAGCATCGCTTCTTCCAGAGAAGAGCCCAGCCATTCCTGTGCCTCCTGTTCCAGGGGCCACAGGGCCCAGTTCCCCACAAGCGTACCCCCCTTGGAGATGCCCAGGCTCAGGCAAAGGGAAGAGGGCAAGTACACGGAGAGCAGTTTGGGGGTGCAGTGTGCCAGCATACCAGAGACACGGGATCCTGCTTACCTCCACGCTGTGTAGCTCCACCAGGGCCGTCTGCCCATCAGGGGGAGAGCTGGGACACACACACACCAGCTGACCTCCTGGACCAAAACTCACAGACACATGAGGGACGTAGAACTTCACGGGTGTGTGGGGACCTGCTGCTGAGACATCCCCTGACCAAGAGAACACAGATGGACCCTGTTAGCACTTCTTTCGCAGCTTTTCTTTAATTTAGAAATATGCCACAGACATATTCTGTCCAAATTTCACCTGGGACCAAGCTCAGATTCTGGGTGGGCTACGTAATTGGAAGAAGCCCATATTCCCTGCACCAGTCCAAGTTAAGCCTCTGAGAATATGTCAGAATAGAATGTAAGAATGTGTTAATTTGGTCCAAATGATAGTGCAACCCAACCCAGATTCTCAGCCATGGTGAGAGGCCAGGAGCCTGTGGCTTCTATGCCCAGGGCAAGACTCCTACAATCAACAAAGCAGTTATGCCTTGTGTCCTGCTTTTGCTTTACCCCGTTCTCTCTGTTCTTCACTCTTTTTTTTTTTTCCCTGTAGAAAATTACCTCTTTATTACTTCATAAAACAGACAGATTAGAATACTGCAATTTTATATTAATAATCTGCAGACTTTTATCTAATGTGCACTCATGTAGAGATTATTAAAAAAACTTAAAACATAACTGATTAATGGGCATTTGATTACTCTTTTGATTTATTTCATTAAAATTTCTATTTCTATTTCTATTCTAATCATTTTTAAACTTGAGAAAACTGATTGAATCTTGGTTTTCCTGAATGTATTTTTAAGAAACATCTTCATAATAGCCTGTAAACATTGCATATATACGTTTTATTTTTAAATGTTTTTACATTTAAAAATCTTGTGTATTTATTTTTATTTTTATTTATTTATTTATTTATTTACATGAGCTCTCTTCTGTTCTTCACTTCTTCATCTATTACTTGAAAGCACTCCTGAGTGCCTTCTGGCCCAGTCTGCCCACGGCTAGGAGCAGTGTTCCCTTCTAAGGGCCAGCCAGGACGCAATTTCCATTTCAATAGAAAAGGTGGGAAGAGAAGCCCATGCAGCAGACAAGGATTCATTTCTGGAAACACGGGCTAGGTGTGGCTTTTCAAGAGGCTCGCACCCACCTTTCCAACAGTGCTTCCTCGAGTACCCACCTGCCTGACCTGGACTCCAAACTGCTGACGCCCTAGGATCATACTGCTCAGGGGCATCCGCCATGTACTGACTGAGCTCATAGCTGCTGGAGCTGAGACCAGACTCGTGCTGCTGGACAAGGTTGGACTTGCTGGTCAGTGATGGCTGAAAGTCAAGAACCAGGAGACACGTGGGAAGGAGTTTCAGGGAGCTGGGCTTCCCGAGTATTCCTTCAAAGAAGCAAAATTCAAACTTTCCCAGAAATACAGAGAACGCGGATATGTTGGAAGGAAAAGGGAGCATACCATCAACAGGTATTTGCTAAAGGGTGCATTATGGCCCTGGGGTCAGGGAGACCCTGAAGTCAAGCCTCAGTTTTGATTCTAGTGCCCTGCTGCTGTGACCTCAGACAAGTGACTTTGGCCCTCTAAGATCAATAGCCTCATCTGTGATAGAGATAAATGTATCTGCCTTGTATACTTCAGCTACTTACCCACATATTTATTTACCTGCTGTTTAATGAACTCCTACTATGCTCCAGGTACAAGAGGATACAGGAGTACAAGAAATTCATGGAACTACATTCTGGGCAAATATGAGTGAAATAATGGATTCAGAAGCTCTTTGTATGCTGTCGTGTGCTATATACATGTGAGTGGCTGCAGTTATTGTGGTAGGGTTAGTCACAAAAACATATATCCTGCCCTGTTAAGCACTAAGTATGCAGAGAAGCTATTCTCAGGACTTACACAAAGTTAGTCAGGAAGACAAAATTAATACAAGACCATCAAAACGTAAGAGCTCATCTCTATAGTATCTTTGCAACTTTTCCACAAATCTAAAATTATTCCAAAATAAAAAGGGTTATTAAAAAAAAATTAAAAGCTCCATTTTGTGGCCCAGGAAGTACGCTTTTAAGATTTTAGAGGAAAGAGATGAAAGTGTCAGGAAAGATTTCAAGCCCCGCTTTTCAAACCTGAGTTAAAAGATTCTAGCAACTTCCCATTTCTTGGGTAAACCAAATTGCTAGTGCCCTGAGGTGTCCAATACTGTACACCAAGTGTCAGCCTCTTTCCTTCCCAGCACCTCAGAGTGACTTGGATGCTTCCAGTGTGACAAAAATACAAAGGGGCCAGATCAGGGTCTCCGACGCGTTAGACTAAAGCAGGAAGGCAGGCAGAGGAGGTGGCGTGAGTAGGGCCCTGCCATGGGGAGAGGAACAGGCCCCTGCACGTGTCTGGCTATTGGAGCCCCCACCCCTGAGGGCTCGGCCTGCCACTGCTGACAGGGTCATCTGTGATGCATGGCCATGGGCCTCCAGCCCCACGTCACTTCGAGTTACCTTATTCTTGCAGACACCAGTTAACCGACTCTCTGAAAAGAGCTCCCCAGGCCGCTCCTGTCCGGAGCTGGAAGCAGGACTGTCTTTATAAGGGCTCCGGCTGATAGATCTGCAGTGAAATGACAGCAGGGCTGAGATGGGTCCTGGACAGGCCGGACAGGCCGAGGGGCCTCTTCTGGGGGTGTCCTGAATCTACATGTGGCAGTGGCAGGTCAGCCTGGGTGTCACAGAGAAAAGCACTTTCCTCCCGTGCCCCACCTCAAGTGCACTAATACCAGGAAAACTGGAATGCTCGGGTTCCACGCACAGCGGCAGGAAGTGGCCTCGGACCCAACAGAGGAGGGTTGGCCTCCAGCCTGCGGTCCTGGAAGGTCTGGAGCAGAGCACTTGGGTTGCTGAATTCCAGGGCTAAGGGGACCAGGACAGAGGCCTGGGTTAAAGTCTCTTTCCTGCTCTGCCTCATGCCAGAGGAGTATCCCACTCTCAAGGCCCAGGAGTGGGCAGAGGAGCAGCTCTGCACCCCAGGCAGGACCCAATCATCAGAACTTCTGCTGGGCATGATGGCACATGCCTATAATCCCAGTGACTCGGGAGGCCAAGCAGGAGAATCACAAGTTCAAAGCCAGCCTCAGCAATTTAGCAAGGCCCTAAGCAACTTAGTGAGACCCTGTGTCAAAATAAAAAATAAAAATGTGCCAGGATTGTGGCTCAAGGGTCAAGTGCCCTGGGTTCAATCCCCAGTACCCCGCCCCCCCCAAAAAAGAGTCTCTTCTCCCCAGGGCTTCCAGAGGTAGAGGACAACCACCAGAACCAGATGCCATAAGATTGACACCAAAATTCTACATATAATTTATAACGCTCTAATAAAAATAACTAAATAAATAAAAATAAAATGTACTCTATGATATTCTCAAAAAGAAAAGAAAAAGATGGATCTAATGTAGACTGAGTGTGACCCAGTCCTGTGGGGTGGCCTCTCCCTTCACACTTACTGAAACTGGGTCTCACTGTTCATCCCAAATGAACTGTTCTGGTTTTCCCGATGGCGATCCCCACCGAGGTACTTCTGATCTCCGTAGTCTTCATGCCAGATATAAGGAGTCCCTTGCCTTGGCACTGCTCCCTCAGAGAAAACAGAATGAAGACAGGTCACTGGCTATTTCTGGAAGTTCTCTTCAGAAAGATGCTATGGAGCTGTCCAGCTGAGGTACTAGGGCACAGTAGGCATAAAAATGGATCAGTTCTGGGGACGTAGCTCAGTGGTAGAGCACTTGCCTAGCATGAACAACACCACGGGTTTGGTTTCAAACATCACCAAAAAAATTTTTTTTCTGGCCAAGTTGAGTTAAATTTCAAATTAAAAAAAAAAAAAAGCCCCAAGATACCTCTCTGAACCAGTTAGCATGGCTGCACACATGCACATGTGTGTGTGTTTTCAACGTTGAAACAGATTGCGTTTGGTGAGGGGGTCAGAAGCTGCCATTGGCACCCACCCTATACCTGTGAGTATAGGGTATAAAACCCCCATGGGTACATGTCCACCACCCTCAGGGTGAAGCAATGGTCAGACTCCTTATAGCCCAGCCCAGCACACACCAAATGTCCTTAAGAACTGACTTCACTTTTACTTGATCAGTAATCATAACCTTGGCTATAAGAAGGAGTAGGAGGGAAAAATGTAGATGAAATAAAAACTATCCTCCGTATAAGTAACACAGAGACAGTTTCAATGCCATCGTCACTTGAAAAGAGAAGTTCCCTGCTCTCTTCTGCTCAGGAGATCAGGGACAGGGTCTCTGTTGTGGTCTCACCTGCCCAAGGTGAGGCTCTGAACATGGTACCAATGGCTTCCGTCCTGCCTGTCAGGCCACCTGCACCACCCCCAGTCCCCAAAGGCTTGTGGAGAGAGAGTACTCCATACCTCTTTCTTCCTGAAGCTGCTGCGGGTGGCCACGGTAGTAATAACTCCCATAGGCATATTCTTCCCTCATAGTTGGAGAGTGATATCTCTGATAGGGATCCTCAAAGCCTGGCCTAAAACATCACAAGGAAGTCCAGTTACCTGAGGATGCATGCAGTAGAGAAACCCACGAAGGACTAGGCAAACTAAATGACTTCAGAGGACAGAGCGGCCACCCCAATCCAGAATCTGCCTGAAAGCTACAGTTCATTCTGGACCCTCTAAACAAATCCAGAATCAGAGCAGGAGAAGGGCCAGGCAAGGTTGGGATTTTTGTAGTAAGATAGAAAACTATTTTTTTTTATTTAAAAATCTTTGTTTAACTATTTTTATTTAGAACTCTTTAATTTTTATGGTAAAACTCTTACTCCCCAAATACATCCATTCTGTAGCTGTTATCTTAAAAAATTCTTCTCTGATACTATCTTAGAATAAGATAATAAGAACCTACGATTGGGGGTTGGAGCTATAGCTCAGCAGTACAGCGCTTGCCTAGCACGTGTGAGGCCCTGGGTTCCATCCTCAGCCCCACATATAAATGAATAAATAGAATAAAGGTATTTTAAAAAGATGTAAAGAAAAGAACCTAGTATTGTAATTTCTATGCATATTTCAGATAGAAATGATATTTTAAAATAATCTTAAATCTGATTAACATACCTCCCCTTTGGGAATCCAATAACCCAAAAAGACAGGGAAAAGAAACATCATATCAATTAATTTATCAGTTAATAATGCTTTAGTATTTACAATAGTTGTCATAATTTCAACCCGAATTTCAACCTATTAAGGTGAATAAATATCCTAACTGGAAAAGGCAAAGTAGAACATTGATGGCTTCCAACGTTCCATGAAATATTTGGTACAATGTCATCAATTAGAACTGGAGGGAGCAGGAGTTCCAGACTCTCCGTCCTAGGATCACCTCTCCGCAGCCTCTTCCTCCTGAACTTAGGGCTGGAAAGTCCAGATCTGGCTTTTCTAAGAAGCTGATTTTTCCCACAGCTCTCGTTCATTCTCCACTGCTTTTGTGTGCCAGTCACACTCCAGCCGTGTTCTCAGCACTAGGACTCTTCTTGGGGCTGGAGATATCAGACTAACCCCAGGTTAGAACTGTCCAAAGACTGTGAAGCCCCTTCCTATGGGTCCTAAGAAAAGCTTTTCCTGAGTCTCCATGTTGCTTTCTGGGATCCCAGAGCAAGACAGTCCCATCTGCTGCCTTGAATTCCCGCCTGTACCCCTCCTCTGATGGCACTGTGATAGCTGTTTTGTTTAAAAAGCTCCATTGGGGACAGAGAGGAGGGAAATACTATCCTCCATCACCCAAGAACAACTTGAAAGAGGACAGGTTTTAGCTAAGGCAATGTAGTACGTGGGTAAAGAAAAAGAGAGAGAGAAATAAAAGAGAAAGGAAGAAGGAAAAGAACAAACTGTTCATCCACATGTAGGAAAGTTGGGTCCATTCCAAACCCTGAAGCCATACCTGGAGTACCCCTGGCTGGGATAGGCCCCGTCATAGTAGTCCACCCCAGACCTGGGTGCATGAGGGGGCTGCAGGTGGTCTGCCCGGGGGTCCTGCAGTGGCTGTGGGCTCCCACGGATGTCTTGCCATCGGTGGAACCCCTCTCCATTGTGCCGAGGGTGAGGAACAGGCCGATGAGGTCCACTTTGAAGCCCTCGGCCGGGGTCCTTTGGAGGTGCCATGGGCCTCCCCCGTGGCTGAGATGGCCGCAGGGGAACCCAAGGTTCCATCCCTGACCCTCTGGATTTCTCTTGGGTTTGAGTCAGCTGTACAGTTGTTTTATTTCCCTGCACACTAAACAAAAAGGGGGAAAAAATACTTGTCTTAAGCCTATATCTAAACATGGTGGTTGATTAGGTTTTATGAAAAGAGCAACTAGAGTCCTCAAACCTTGTCTGAAACAAACCATATGGGCACGGATATAGAGAGATCTGAAGAAAAAAAAAATCTCAAGCAGATACACAAATAAATAACAGGCTAGACAATTATATTGATATTGCTTACAAAATTAAAAAGTACATATGGAACGGCAGATGTGGGAGGCAAGAGAGACAGATAACAGTAATAGATGCAACTAGGAATGCTATCAAGGAATCCCAATTAGTGTTTCTTCATTTATCCCATCAGCAAATATTTATACAACACTCAGGATGGACCTGCTGAGGCATCATAGAAACGAGTCAGCCCTGGAGGGAGCAAGATCCAAGTTCAAATACAGACTGCCACCTACTAGCTGGTTAGTTTTTTTTAAGCCTCAATTTCCTACCCATAAAATGGAGAACATAGTAACCAGTCTGCAGAGGGGGGGTTCCTGTTAGAAACACTGATAGGGCCTGGAAATCACCCAACACACTGCCTGGCAGATCATGACTGATAAAGAGCAGTGTTGCCAGAGGTAGAGAAAAGGGTCATCTGATTAACCAAAACGATTTTCTAAACAAAAAGAAATTTAAAGTGACCTCTCCAAGAGACTCCTTTTCTGAATCCTGAATTAACCCTGTAGAAGAATGAGACCTTATACTATGGCCATTCGTGTTCTTATATTACAACCATTCTTCTCAGGTCTCAGAGTCTTCCTAGCTAGAGACTTTTAGAAACTAGAAGACTCCTTTGAATCAAACTCATTTTTCCCCCTTATATCCTCAAAAATGGGATGCAGCTCCAGGGGATGATGACCTTCCAAATTCTTCTGCCCCTATCACAGAGGAGCATGCGCTCAGCCCTCACTCCTGCTCAGGGAGCCTCCTGGGTCACCAGCATACACAAGCCAGGTAGTTCCCACCTGGCTCGTCCCATGGGACCTGTCTTAGTTTGCAAGAGTCTGATCACATCTGTTCACTTTCTCTCACTACTGAAGCTCCCAGTCTCATCTGAAAATTCATGTCAGAACAAAAGGTCCAAAGAGTCCATGTCGAAACCAAGATGTCACTCTGCTGGAACACCACCGAGCCAGGGTCCAGAGCTATGAGCCAAGAGCTGTGAGATAACAGAATGTACAAGAAGCACAGGGCCCAGGGGTACATGCCACCTCAAGGTCAGTCACAGCTCAGGGAACCTGTCTTCCTCTCCATGTCAGCTCATTTCCTTGAAACAGCCAAGTGCCACGAGAGCCTTGGCCAGCAGATCCCAGAAGAGGCCAGAGGCATGGATCATCACGGTCGGGACACAAGTAAGTGGGACAAGAAGAAAGCTGCTTTCACCTTGTCCCCAGATGTTTTCACCAGGCAGCCTGTCCCCAGACTGCAAAGGCACAATTCCTAATCTCTTCTCTGACATCACATCATCTTGTTGCCAAGAGACACCAGCTCCGGTAAGTCAGAGCGGGGTTGTAATCAAGGATATCAAATTCAAATGCCTAAGATTCTCAAAGTGAAGGAATTCCACCTGTGATGACAAATCACACTCTCTCATATTCATATAAATGACCCTCCCTAGACCCCCTCCGAGCCATGGTGCCCTCCCTAAGCTGACATCCCAGCAAGCACAACCAGAGGGGAAGAAGGGGGCTGGTTCCCACACACCTGCTCAGCCGGCTTCCCACCTTCCTCCAGCACCGCTCCAGGACCTGCCCAGATGGGCCTCCTCTGCTCCTGGAGCTTGTCAAAGTCCAGGTGCCACATCCACCAGACTTACCTGGCCCTCGAATCTATAGCTAGTTAGTCACCTTTGCAACTGCCCGGCCTCCAGGGAGCTGATTCACGGGGGCAAAGTACAGCCCAGCCACCTTGGCCGGGAGGGTCCTGATATTTGTTCAGAATCTTGCCAGAGACTGGTGCTTCTGTTTGCCTGGCTATGGACTGAGCCAGGTTCACTCACATGAGAGGGCACCGAAACCCCTACAGCAAACTCCAAGAGAGACACCAGGAAGCGGAAACCCAGAGAGCCCTGGGGCAGCCTGGCTGTGCCAGAGAGCACCACCTCTGGGGTGTGGACTGTGCCTCTGCCATTGGCTTACTCAACCTCTCTGAGTCTCAGTTTTTTTTCTCTAAAACAGGAGCCACAATATTTATCATATGAGGGCTATCATGAGGATTAAATGATAGTGATGAAGCATATGATATACCAATAACTATTTTCTAAATATGAGTATTTTTTAAAGAGATGAGCTAATTTTACTGGTTGAGATTGGGTGGGGGTACTCATAGGTGGGGAGTAAATACCTGGATTGCCTGGTATGTGTTTTTCTCATTCATGTTTCTCTCCATTTGGTTCTGGTTGTATAGCCCAGCACTGGAAGGCAATTTTCAAGACCCCGAACTGAACTGAAAGCATTGAGAAGTTTCCCATTATAACAAGAAAATAACTCCTCACGTTGGAAAAAATACAACTCTTCAGCATTAAGGTAAACATGAACTCATGTCTACTTTTGAATGCATATTTTTAAAATCACAATTTGCTCTATAAAAGCCCATTTGTTTATTCAACAAACTCTTAACTGGCTTCCAGAATTTGACACACATAAATATGAAAGACGCTGTCCTTGCCTTCAAAAAGCATGGAGGAAAATTAGCCTCTCACATAGTTACTTGTCTAGGAAAAACCACCACTATTGGGTCTCACTGTCAGAGAAGTGAGGTATCTAAGCCTTAGGATCTTCCCTCAACCTGCCGGTATCCTAGGACCCAGTAACTGTGGGTAAGGGTTTCTTACCTCGCTGCTGGGCCATGAAGTTTGGTTCCCCAATGGCTACACAGCTGTTCTTAATCCCTCTGGGAAGAGGTACTACAAAAGACACAAAGCATTGACAGCAGGAATCAGAACATGGTTGATTATGACACAGTATGATTATGACCACTTTATCAAATTATGTGTGCATTAATATCTCAGTGACAGTCATAAAATTCTGATGCAACTCTTTTGGCTTATAACATGGTGTCATACTGGCCCTATAACACCAGCTGCATTACTGGGATATGAACTTCAGAAAGGACCTCAGGGGTTATTTTTAATAACTTCACTTTTTTGATGATAAAACCAAGATCCACAGAATTGAAGTGATTTACCCAAGATCACAAAGCTAAGTAGAAATGTGGTATGGATTCTCGGGGTATGTCCCAGCTGTCTTGCACAGAGCTTACAAAAGCTGATTATGAAATACTCAGGAATTGGGCTGGGGCTATAGCTCAGTGGCAG
The DNA here is from genome assembly GCF_047511675.1 of Marmota flaviventris. Classification (NCBI taxonomy): domain Eukaryota; kingdom Metazoa; phylum Chordata; class Mammalia; order Rodentia; family Sciuridae; genus Marmota; species Marmota flaviventris. The sequence goes on along the minus strand of NC_092509.1, from coordinate 99,210,591 downwards.
AGCATTTGCCTGGCACATGTGAGGCACTGGGTTCGATCCTTAGCACTACATAAAAAAATAAATAAATAAACTAAAGGCATTCTGTCCATATATAACTACCAAACAAAGAAAAAAGAAATACTCAGGAATTGTATGAGCTAGTTGTTAAACCAAGGGTAATATAAAATCTACCGTGTTGGGAATATTCACATTATGGAAATTGGCAAATTCCACAAAGCAAGGCTGTTTGTTTTTCAGGGAGCCAGTTTACCAGTATACTGAGTTCATCCCCAAACTCTTAGTACCTAATTCAGCATCCTTCAGTTACAGAATTATCCTCTGTTGCTACCCTTTACTGAACATTTCTGGTTTAAACATCTAGCCCACTTATTCCAAATGCTCCTTTTGTGACATCCCAAAGCATCTCTAATTATCTCAAGAGTTATTATGAAACTCTTCAAACACTCAACAACCAAAATTAATTTTAATTAGCTTTAATTATGTTACAAAGACATATGGCATACAACAGTTATATGGGTCGCAGAATGAAGTAGACTGTGATGGGATCTCGCCACTCCAAAAGTTTGGGATTTATCAGTCCCTGCCTTCCCCAGCCCCCTATATCTACGATTTACTAAGTCTTTCAACCTGAAAGCTCCAATCTTCCTGGATTCTCAACCAAATTTACCCATCTTGACAGCACATTAGGAGCTACATCCCCAGCAGCCACTCTGAGCTCTGGTTGCAGTACCCTTGCGGGATCCTATGGGCTCCCTCGTGTCCATACAGCTACAGCCTTCACACTATTCCTGTCCCAGTGTCCTTCTCTTGTACCTGATCCCTGCTGTGCATCTCGACTTTCCACCAGATTGGAGCCCAGAAAGCTTGCTAATTTATGTGAATTCCCATTTCCATAAATTCCTGTCCTCCTTTCCAAATGCTAGGCCACTGTCTAGGATCTTGTTTCAAAGAGGAGTAACTACCTGCTAAAGACTGAATCTTTCCTCCCCAAATCCCTAAGTTGAAACCTCAACTCCCATTGGTATTAGGAGGTGAGCAGTCATGAGTGGAGCCCTTAGAGTGGGATTAGTGTCCTTATAAAGAAACTCAAGAGAGCGTGCCTCCTCTTTCTGCTCTGTCTTCTAAGTATACAACCAGAGACGGCCATCTGCAGAACAAGGGGCAGGCCCTCTACAGACACTGGATCCACCAGCACCTTGATTTTTGATTTCTAGCCTCCAGAACATGAGAAACAAATTCCTGTTGTTCAAGGCACCAATTCTATGCTATTCTTTTATAGCAGTATGAACTAAGACACTAGCCTAGGTTGACACCTAAGAAGATATCATCACTACTAATGATGCTGCAAATCTCTCCAAGCAGATCAGTGCGGAAGGATGTGGAAACCCATCGGCCAGGTTTCCATGAATCCTTGAGCACTGTGATTTAACGATTGATTGCTCTCACAAAGGACAGCTCAGCAGATGAGACTTTGTCCCAGGTGTGAGCCTATTCCTTTATTGAAATTAAACATTTAGAAAACAATTTGAGAAGCTCTGTATCAACATGTTAGCAGTAGTTATCTACTTTGGGGTAATAGGATTTTGGATGATTTTATTTTCCTCTTATTATTTGTCCATATTTGATAACTTTTTCCAGTAAATGCATATTACTTTAAAAGACAAAATCAACTAACATTACTTTTTAATCAACAATATATCCAAATGTATTGTCACAACAGTAACTATTAGGCACCCAAGTAACTAAAGCAGGGCAGTGACTTCCCCAAAACATCCAAGATCGATTAACTATGTTCAGTCTGATATTCTGCATAGAGCCTGAAACATCCATTCACAAAGCAAGGGTTTAATCTACCTACTCTATGCCCAGCGCTACAACATGCATTGGGAATGCAAAGATAAACAACATGTGATCCTTCCTCAAAAGAACCTCTCAATCCAGAGGAGCAAGAGAAACTGAAATAGGCAATTATTTTTCTAGTTGATACATCACAGGTGTTTCTAATGAGAGGAAGCCCAATACTAGAAAGAGGAAGGTCTGCTATGCGAGGCGATTTGACAGAGCTAGCAAGACAGATGAATGCCAACTAGAACAGATGCAGGAACCCATGGGAATTGGGGGAGAAGGGACACACACACACACACACACACACACACACACACACACGTACATACATACAGAGAGATGTACAGAGGAGAGAATATGCTCTATAGACTACGATCAACATGAATTGATACTTGACAGTAGAAGATGAGAGAAGTCCCACGTTTAGAGACTGTGCCTTTTTTTGGATAGTATTCTTGGGAGAGCCAGTTTGGTGGGGGAGATGATGAAGTCAGTTTGGGACATGCTGCATGTGAGAGGCCTGTGGGACACAGAGGTAAGTGTGGTCAGTAAGTGGTGGGTTCTAATGGTCTAGAGAGATGTGGTGGCAGAAACCACAAAGGTGGACACCATTGCCAAGAAACGATTAGAAGATGGGTCTGAAGGAGGAACCCTGAAGAAGAGCACCAACACTCACACAGCGAGAGGAGCCCGGGAAAGACAAGGAGGTGCCAGACCAACAGGCAGGAAACCAGCAGAGGACAGTGTCCCAGAAGTCAGAGGAGTGTGGCTTCAAAAACAGGAGAGTGGTCAAAAATGTCCAAAGTGAGTTGCTGAGAAAGGCAACAAGTAAAAGCAGGCGTCCCTGCATCACCAGATTTGACAGTGAGGGACTTTGATGGTTTCAACCTGAACAATTTCAGTGCAACTGTGGTCGAGGGAGGGAGGGTGAGAGCCTCAGAATCATTTACGTAGCAAACAGCAAGTGCAGAAAAGCAGACAGCAAGAAGCGTAAACCACTCTTTTTAGAAGCTTAGATGTGAAGAAAAGGGTTAGGGCCACCATGAGGAGCTCAGGTTGGAAGAATTGTTTAGGGAGAACAAAACTAAATCCCTCGCTGCTTTGTGCGGAAGATTGGAAACACATAAATGAAACAGCCATTGAAGGGACGACTCAGAAGAGACAGGACACGCAGAATCCGGGGAAAACTAAACCATGCTAAGAGGAGGGCACCTGTTCCTCTGAGAAAGGGAAAAAAAAGGTGAAGGCAGGCACAGGCGGAGGCGAATTTATACCCAGGGATTGGAAACAGCTGTCTGTGGATCAGAATGCCAAGGTCCTCCGGCTATCTCAGGAGTTAGGTTAGGGATTAATTTTTTTTTTTTTTTGGTACCAGGGATTGAACCCAAGGGTGCTTAACCCCCGAGCCATCCCCAGCCCTTTTTGTTTTTTTTTTTTATTTTGAGACAAAGTCTCACCAAGTTTCTCAGTTCCTTACTAAATTGCTCAGGTGGCTTTGAACTTGCAATTTTCCTGCCTCAGCCTTCTGAGCCTCTGGAAGTACAGGTGTGCACCACACGCCCAGCTTGGTTAGGGTCTTGAGAGGCACCATGAAGGTTTAGAATGGCCAGTATGAAAAATGTGCATGTTTCAACTAGGAATACATGAGACACAAATGAGTCAGAAGCAGACATAAGTTCTCTGCATGTCTCATTACACTGAGATCCCTGGCTATAATGAAGAGATGGAGTCCAATAGGACAGTAAAAATTAAATTTTAAAAAAATTAAGTCACAAAAATAATTTTTAAAAGTGGGACTAGTTAGGCACTGTGGCGCATGCCTATAATCCCAGCAGCTTGGGAGACTGAAGCAGGAGGATCGCAAGTTCAAAACCAGCCTCGGCAACTGCAAGTCACTGAGCCACTTAGTGAGACCCTGTCTCTAAATAAAATACAAAATAGGGCTGGGGATGTGGCTCAATGGCCAAGTGCCCCTGAGTCCAATCCCTGGAACCAAAATAAATAAAATTGGAACTGATGGGGCATTTCCCACACCTGCATTTCCAGACACCCTTGATGTGCGGTGGCTGCTGCTCTGAGGAGCAAGCATCTCATATCTCTACTCAGGAATGAGTCAAGGGATGAAGGTTGAGTGCAGAGCAACCTCGTGCCTGCAACAAAGTCACCCCGGAGCCAGACTCAGAGATACGGATCTCATGGCCTCAGCCAGAGACTGGCCATCAAAACTCTGACCTTCCTTCAGGGAAGCTTGGTGGCAGCAAGATGCTGAGCAGTGAGTGCTGGTCAATAGTGCCAGTCATCAGGAGGAGTGTGCCAAGAAAAAGCAGTGGCCACGCCAGAGTCAATTAGCCTGGCACAGGCTCTGTAAGCCCCCAGTGCCTGTCCTGGGACTGTTCCTCTTATTGCCATCTTAGAAGTGAAGGTCTGGGCACACGGTAGATTTTCTACTGGCGCAAGGAATCCTGTAGATGAGCCCAGACAAAGGACTCCCTCCAACGCCACCCACACACAAACCTGCTGCCTGCAAGGGCGCCCTGCAGCCATGCCCCTCTGCGGCCAGGAGCTAGAGAAGCAGCGCAGCATTCAGGAAGGACGGCTCCAGGCCACTGTCAGACTGGCAGGAGAACCCCCCCTTCCCTCTGCCACCCTTCCCACTTTATTGGTGTCCCCTGATTTGGGATGAATGGGATGGCAGAGAGTTCTGACCCCACATGAAGCTCCAAAAGGCAGAGGAGACTCTTACACCAGCTAAATGAAATAGCGGCAATGTTCTTGGGGTGTTCTCCCAGCTGCAGGCTGTCAGGGTGGAAATCCCACAGAGGAAAAGCACAACACAGTGACCCTGAAATAAGGCCATCTGGATGTGACTCCTGCTTCACTATCTGCTGGCCATGGGACAGCACAAGTTACTCTTGTCTCCTTTTCCTCATATGTAAAACTGAGGTAGGCTTCCTACCTCACAGAGTTAGTACAAGGGTGAAAGTAGATCAAAAACCTACAAAATATTTGACACATAGTAAATGCTCAATTAATTAATAGCTATCATTTTCCTGGCAATACTGGAGAGTGCCTACCAAGAGCTCTGCATGACTCATGGGTGAAGGATGAGTTTATCCATTGCTGCTGTGAGGTGCACAACTGACATGGAGCCATGAGATCAGGAAATAGAGAAACTGTGTCACCTGACTACACAGGAAAAAAAAAAAAAAGAGTGAGTATGAAGGTAGAAATAGCAGAATGAGCAACCTTAAGAAAGTATAGTCCAGGGCTTCAACACAGAAGTACTCGTAGCCCCACAGACAATGCAGGACGCCACAGGATAAGCATCGAAATTCTTCTTAAGCAATAATAAAAGGTATTTTCATCTTAAGCACATGTTTCAGAGCAAAATTCCAATTTATCTTAATTTTTAAGATTAAGCAGAAGGCGTCAAAGAAATTTCATATTGGAATAAGACAGATGCGTGCCCACACACCACACACACACACACACACACACACACACACACGCACAGAAGTCATTTCAGGCCATTTGGTGGAAAAGTTTGAGAGACACATTCTGAACAAGAGCAGACATTCAGACACACAGAGGCGGTGAGCTGGGAAGAATCCATCCTGGCAGGTGAACAGTGTCCAAGCCAACAAGACACAGGCCGAGGCCCTCGCTCGCATCCAACTCTTTCACTTACAGACGGATTGTGATACCAGCTCTCCATTGCTGGATGAAAATTCTGTTACGTAATATTCTACAGGGTCCCCAGGGGCTCAGTGGCGTTCTCGTTCTCTCTCTCTCTCTCTCTCTCTCTCTCTCTCTCTCTCTCTCTCTCTCTTGCTTCACCTGGGACAGACAGTGCTTATTCTCTAAGTAAGGTATATTCCCAAGCTCCTCAGAGAAACATTTTAGGCTCGGGATGCTCTACACAATAGATAACACACGAATGTGACTCAAACTCTCATTTCAACTGCAGGAAGAAGGGAAACAGCCACCGTGCCACCAGGGAGCCTTCTCCTCTCCAGGTTACACAGCCCCTTATAAAACTTCCTACCTTGATCATTTTGGGGAGGAACCAAGATCCAGAGGAAAGAACACAGGAGTTGAAAGGTAGATTTGATTTTTGCTATGCTACTTCCCAGCCACGTGCCTTTGGAAAAATCATCCCGTCTCTATAAACCTCAGATTCTTCATCTTCAAAAAGTTCTTCAAAGGGCCGTAGATGAAATGAAACGGTAGATGCAAATCGCCCAGCGAAGTGCCTGTTAAACACAGGAGTGGGTTTTCAATAAATCTTTGCCTTCCTCTCGTCCAGGATCTTTAGCTCCTGTTAAAGGTGTGGCCAGCAAAGCCACACGTAGAGCTCACAATTCACAAGTGGGGTACAGCACACTGGTCAGGAGCTCCAGCTCTGCAGTCAGAACTGGATTTGAGGTCCATCTCCTCCGTGGAGACTTGAAGCAAGCTCTTCACCTCCCAGGCTGTGTCCCTCTTTGTTAAATGTCTGAATAATAGACATCTCATCTTCACAAGGTCATTGTAGAATAAAGAAGTCCTTTTTGTGGCGTGTACATGGAGCAGATGCATAATTAAAATTTGATGGATTAATGAATGCACGATTTGGGAAAAGCACATAGCAAGTGCCTGCACATTGTAAGTGCTCAACAAAAGTTTGAGCATGGTAGAAGAGTCACTTTCTAGACTGTTCAGGGCACATGTTCTTATCTAGCTTTTATCATAGCAGCTCCTGTTGAACTTCTACCTTAACTATCCTTCATTATGGGTTTATAATATAATCTGAGGTTATTGTTTCTAATATTGATTCTGCCCTTTCTTTCATCATAATCTATTGCAATCATAGCTTGTCTTTCCCTGAGATGTGTGTCCTTGAATCCTTATTTTCATTACCTAGCACTATCAGTAGAATTTGTCCACAAGATCAGAAAGGGTCAGAGATTTCACCAAACACACCCAGTCCTTCAATATTAGTCCGAAATGGAGGCAAATCAATCACACAACTATTATGTAATAGCCACATAATATATTTAACACAAAAAATGCAATTATTTAAAAATCCATTGCATGTGAATACAATGATGGCAACCTTCAAAGGTATCAGCTCATATAAATAGATTCATTCAACCTGATGATAGATAGGTGGGTAGGGAGATATTTAGTGATAAAAATAAGAGCACAAAGATTAATCTCTGTATTTTCTCCTCACCCCATTTATCAGCCAACAAAGTTTCACACCAATTTGTGGTGTTCTGCTCGTCTGCCCACTGTTCCCCGTACAAAAATAGCCCCGTGTGCAGTGTGAATTCAAACGCGTGCTTTAGAGGGACTCACATCTCTTGTTCCCTCTATCTGGAATAAGTGCCTGCAGCTAGAGCAATGCCCCCCCCCGGGGGGGGGGCTGTTCTAATGCTGAATTTAGCACATCAGGGAAATTTCCATAGGAGCCATTTATGATGCCAAAAAACAAAGTTCAAACTTCAGTTTCTGGAGGACATTTAAGGGCACAACAAGATGATGGAGAAGTTTCTTTCCTAGGCATGCGTGTCTGCAGGCATCACAGAGGAGGCTGCCAACGCTCACTGTTTTCTGGGAGCATCCCATCAATGAATGTCGTCGGTCGGCGGCCCGCAGAGTGAAGACTCATGCCCTGCCTGACATTGCTCCCGAGATGTGGTTTCTGCACAAGCTGGCTACACATATTCAGTTTTACAGTAAGAAGACACCTCCTAGGCCCTGTGACATTAATGACACCACGACATCTTGTTCTAGTGTTGGTCCAAATGTCATTCATTGAATAAATGATGTCACTAACTGAATCCAGGGTTGAGGTTTGAAAAAAGACCTGCTTCATTCAACAAATAATATTTTAGACAAATATGAATTCACTTATTCTTTATACTAAAATGATTTTCCTCCCATATGAATGGACTCTCCATAACTCCTATAATAAGGCTGCTAAGCCCAAATCAGCTTGCGTGCTGTTTAATAACCAAGAAATGGTAGGAGACTGTGCTTCATTTACTGGGTGTTTATTAAGTACCTACTATGCACAGAGCATTGTTCAGGTGTTGAGGCCCCAGGAAATGAACAAAGTGAACTTGTTCCTTGTCTTCTTGGAGTTCACTGCCTAATAGAACACGGACAAGGTAACAGGCAATTCTAATGCTATGTACCAGGAAAGGGTGACAGTAAGCAGCAGCTGAGATGCATTACAAAGCATCAGCCCTACTCCAGAGGAGGCTTTTCAGCAGAATACAATGCCAGCAGAGGCCAGGAGGATAGAAAGTGTTGTCCTGGCCAGAGGAGGCCGTGAGCCCTGCGCAGGATGGAAGCGATAAGGGGTTGGAGGCCGGGGAAGGCCTGAGCAGTCACAGCATCAGCAGCGGGTTTTCTGCACTGTGGTTTGAACTTAGAATACAAAGAGAAGTGCTGAGGGCTGGGACTGAAGAGACCCTCCTAGCTGGCCTCACCCAGCCAAGAAGAGAGGAGCACAGCCCCAGCTGTCCCCAGGACCCCCTAGTTTACACATACTTACGATGACTCTCTGCTACTTCTGCCTGCCCACCAACCCATCCTCTGGCTTCTGACAATAAATCATCAATTTTCCCTTTGATGAACTTTCCTGCCCCGTCTCTGTCTATCACGGTGGGATCAGCCCTACCTTTGCTCACAAAATTTCAGGCCTGAAGAACAGGCACAAAAATTCAGACCTGAAAACCAATATTCTTGCATCTCCTGGCCATGTGACTGATTCAGCAGATAGTATGTGTCCAAAGACTCACACTCTGAACTTAGTCTGAACTACTGGGGAGGAAGAATGCTTCCCATTGGTGGACTGAAACAACAGAATGTCAACCCAGAGCTCCAGGCAGCCAACTGCTCCCCCGTTCATTCATTCAACGATAGTTAAATAATTAGCTAGTATGTGCCTCATACTGTAAGCATTAGGAATACAGAAATTAAAAAAAAAAAAAACAATTCTTCCTAAGTTTTCACACTCAACTGCAGAGGCAAATAAAATCACATCCTTGATAAGTGTTAGAGTAGAGGTTACGTAGATTATCATGGGTGCAGGGAAGGGCAGCCAACTTGGCTTCCTGGGGGAGAAAGTGTTCATTGAACCTTGTTGGATAATTAAAATTTATTTGGGTAAGTTGGGGGAAGGGTCCGGAAGAAGAATCAGGAAGTGCCCAGGCATGGAGGGGGTGTTCAGATGAGTGAGTTCTGGTGATCCGCCACATTCAGTCAGGCTGGAGGGTGCTGCCACACAGCCATATGGGAAAAAAAAAGTCCCGTCAAGTCAGCACTGACTGAAACATGGAGGCTTCAGATCTCTGCGGAAGATTAAAAGCAGGGGGTAGCATGAAGATCACACAAGTCACAATGTAGATGGTTTCGGAATGTGAGGCTGCAGACAAGGTGAACCTTAGGTCGCAATTACCATGGTCCTCCTCAAAACAGTGCTCAACCAAAGCACAGGTGAAAAGGGAGCAGACAGTGGGACAGACAGCAGGAAGAAGAATAAATAGGATGTAGAAGTTAGCTGGCCTTCTGCAGCTCTGGACTGGTGACTGTAGATGATAATGCCCCTGATCCAGTGAAATTCGGTTTATTGGGAGAATCAGGTTTTATGAGCAAAGGTAATTTCAGGTTGGGCCACAGTAAGTTGAGATGTCCCCAGGACAATGTACTAGAGGTGGCTAGGCAGTGACGGTGAGTCAGGAACTCAGGGAGAAGTCTGAGGAGCATACACTTGGGGTGGGTGGTGTTCATCTCTTTATCCGTCGTCTCTTAATCCTTAAGATCTATATGGAGTTTATGGAGTATTGTCAGCATGTGTCATAATTAAAATCCTGGCTATGAATGAGGTTATCAAGGATGAGCACAGACTTCAAAGGACACATTAAGGTAAAAAGCAGAGAAAGATAGAGATGCACAAAGACCAAGAAGGGAGTCAGAACAGCATCAGGGCAGCCAAGGAGGAGGGAGTGTCAGAAAGAGGAAGAGATAAAAAGAACAGATTTAGTTAGAGATCAAGTCACATAAGAAGGGAACGTGTCCACAGGAATCTGTAAGGTTGGTGAAGGATCAGGAAAGGGAGAGGATGGTGGGAAGGGATTGCGGGTTGCTTGGTTGGTTGGTATAAAATGAAAGACTCTTGAATGTGTTTTTACACAAGATGGAAGATCTGGCATAAAGGAGAGGCCGAGATGCAAGAGGAATAGCAGAGTAATGAGCATGGTGGTCCCTGCGAGGCTGATGGGGATGGATGGTCAGGAGAAGGGCTGTGCCCCAGGTCGAGAAGTACACCTCTGCCTTTGAGAAGGGAGGAAGGCAGCAAGAGATAGGAGAATGGCCATGTAGATAATTGTGTGAGCTAGGCTAAGCAAGGTTGATGGGGAAACAGTATATATAATAATCATGTTAAAGAAATCCGTTTCATCTATCATTCTCTTAAAACGTGAAACTCCCACAGTTTCCATCAAGAATGACTAAGCTGATGGTGAGGGGTCTTGAAAAGCTAAGATGCACCACACAGTCACGTGGTGGGCAGATTCTATTCTATTTGAAACCACAGCCTGCCTTATTTTTTGACTCAAGTTAAATTTTTTTCAAACATAAGCCTGTCGGTCATGCCTATTTTAAGCAATTTCATTTTCCTTGGTGTCGGGCTTTCTTATCTTTGTCCTTCAAATTCAGCATCAGTAGAGATACTCGTTCCAATCACTAACCATTTGAAAATAGAAGCCAGGCATTTAAGATGATTCCGTGGGGTTAGCTCCTTTAAGAATCTTTCTCAAAAGCAACCCTTTCTCCTACAAATGTCTTATTGTAAGTGGGCCCTTCTAGGAGGATTCTTCCAGTTTCTGCCAGAGAATATCACAATCTGATGAGGCCTGGTTGGTGACAGGGGAGACCCATTGAGTAAGTAAAGCACCCCTCCCAAAATACAATGCTGTTTGGAAGCTGTTCCTCAAGGGGAGACTCACACCAGGTGAAGAACCAACTACTGAAGAGGTTAGCCATTCCCACGCATCCGTTTTCCTAGCACACAAGCTACAGCCAGAGTGCCATATGGTTCATGGCGTCAATGCCAGGACCCAAATCCAGGTCTGCAGCCTACCAGCCTCATGTTCATTCCTCCTCTCATAACACCTGTTTTTCCTGCTGGGACACAAACTCCACGGAGCAGCAACCTCTTCATCTTATTCACTTAGGTATGACAATCAGAAATAGCTGTTGGTCAATACGTTAACTGCACCTGGGATGGAGCACTGGTGGTCATTTGTAAGGTTTCATGCAGCTCCGGACATCAGAGTCTCACCAGAAAGAAAAAAACATCACCAACCCATACACACATGGTTTATGGACTCTGAAATGCCAGGAACTCTGGACATGACTTCCAGAGTGGAAGTCTTGGGAACAGCAGCCACAGAGCCACCTCTTAGTTAACGGGATCTGTGCCAGGGTTTCATTTGTCATGGAGTTGGCAGGCATCAGGCCCCTACTCATCCATGTAGCTTGAGAACAGAAGTTTCCACATTGCTTCTAAGTCAGCTTTAACCAGTTTGAATCCTTCTTAAAATATTTAACAGGCCTCTCCTCTCCCCAAACACTGTAGTTGCTAAGCCTCCTTTCATCTTACCATAATCAAACTTGCCTCAATTTTTATGTAATTTTTATGCACATTAGCCATGCATTCCATCCCACAGGGGACAGCCCCTGCCAGGGTATGCGGGTGCTGTACAAAGTTAGGGTTTAAACACGGCATAGCCTGTCTGAGGTTAGTTTTTACAAAAAAAGATCCTGTTAAGTTCTTCGTTTTGCTGAAACCATGTGCTGGCTTAATGCCTTTCTTCTCTGGTTAAGACCTAAGACTTCTCAAAGGAATGTGCTAGAAGGGTCTCCAGTGGGAATTGTATTCCCTCTCAGCATTTTTCATTTGGGTTCCGTCTGGGTTAATTGGTTAATGGTGAAAATAAGTACTTACATCTTTTGCCACTAAATCAGGAGTTCCTGCTGCTGCTTCTGCTACATCCCCTCATGACAGCCTGCTATTACTCACAGCTGGCAGACACGGTAAAAAGTGATGCCACGTCAGCCACGCAGAACCTTTCTGCTTCAGCCACAGTTTCCCAACGGAATGATTTAGTATGTAGTTCCCAAGGCTGGAAACATGACCTGACCACCATATTGAGAAGGTCTGAATTAAAGCAGACACTACTTGAAATTACAGAAAGAAAGCACAAATACCTCTTAGGGTATCTAAGTGAAAACCCCAAGGAGAACATAAATATTACATTGACTTTTTAAATAATCATGACAGCAGGTTAATAATTGACCAAAAAAGGGGTATCTGCATTAGAAATTTAAAGAAAACTTAGGGACTTTTAGCATTATGGATGTTAGTTCATTAAAAAATTATGAATTTGGGCTGGGATTGTGGCTCAGCAGTAGAGGGCTCACCTAGCATGTGTGAGGCCCTGGGTTCGATCCTCAGCACCACATGAAAATAAATAAATAAATAAAGGTATTTTTAAAAAAGATTATATGTGAGTGTCTATGTATCCATACAGATAAATGGATATAAAAGTTACATATCTGGAAATTAATAATGCTTCCTTTGTTTGAGAGAGAAAATATGAAAGGGAGTATTGATAGAGATGGAAATAACTTTTTAAAAGGCTTCAAAATGATCTTGTAAAAAATGAAAAATAAAAATAAAAAGGCTTGACAATGAAACAGTATTTATTACATCCTTTTCCTGTAAAATGTCTCTGTGAAAGCTGTTTATGCTTAAAGTATGTATAAGTTTATAAAAGTGTTAATTAGCTATTTGAAAGTAGTGGGATGTCATATGACTTCTATTTTACTTTCTGTACTTTTAAGTACATTTCAATTTTTTTCAAGGAAAATCATTTAGATAATCAGAAAAAAAACATAAAGGTGTTTTTATTTTGTGCAAATCATGGACAAGTGGTAACTTGCCTGAACTTTTGTTTCTGAACCTTCTTCTAAATCTTAAGTAGACTTGGGGATTTTTTTCTCCCTCTGTTAAAAATGCACTCAATAATTCTAAAGATGGGCTGAGGTTGTGGCTCAGTGGTAGAGGACTTACCTAGCACATGTGAGGCACTGGGTTCGATACTCAGCACCATATAAAAACAAAAAAAATAAATAAATAAAGGTACTGTGTCCATCTACAACTAAAAAAAAAAAAAAAAGATGTCCTTGTGCTTATCTGGAACAGACAGACTATGCCACAGAGAAATGGAAAACACTCTTTCAGTCCAAATGTCACATGGCCCTCCCAGCCTCCAGATTGTTATCAGAGGTGGGTCACATCTTCATGCCCTCCCATGATCTGTGCCACACAGGGAGGGCCTCAGGGCAGAAATGGTGCAGACACTGGCATTCAACCCATACTGCCTCAGATAATGCCACCAGGGATGAATCAGGCATTTCCTCAAAATGCCATCTGAGGAAAGGAGAAAGGATTTGGAAGTGACCAACCAATCCCTCTATTTCAGCTACAAGTCTAGATAGTGAAAAATAAAAGCTCGTATTGACTAATGACCAAATAATATGTTCTACATAATTAGAACACAGGGGAGGTCACCATATTTTTTAAATTAAAATGAAAGAGGGGTGTTACAGTCAGTTTTTTCACCACTGTAACCAAAAGACCTGACAAGAACAATAAGAGGAGGGAAAGTTTATTTGAGGGTTCAAGGTTTCAGAGGTCTCTGTCCATAGATGGCCAACTCCATTCCTCAGGCCTGAGACAAGACAGAACATCATGGTGGAAGAGTGTAGGAGGAAAGCAGCCCAGGACACGGTGAATGATCAGGAAGCAGAGAGAGAGAGCTCAGCTCAACAAGGACATAATGTAAACCCAAAAGCATGCCCCAGGGACCCACCTCCTCCAGCCATACCCCATCTGCCTACAGTCACCATCCAGTTTATTCCTTTCAGGGGATTTTTGCACTAATTAGGTTAAGACTCTCATAACCCAATCATTTCACCTTTAAACTTTCTTGCATTGCCTCACACATGAGCTTTTGGGGGAACCTCACATCTAAATCATAACAGGAAGTATAGGACATTAAATTATCTTAACATGTATTTGGACATTAAATTATCTTAACAGTATGAATAACACAGAATTGTTTTATCAGGGAAAGTTTAGAAAATTCAAGATATTCAGGCCCCATGAGGACAATGTATCAAGTAGATACATGTACAAATCAGAGGCATATGTTGTATGTATGTACATATATATGTATGTATGCATTATCTAGAATAGAGGAAGCCCTCAATTTCAAACTTAAATAGGGAAGAAGATCTCAGAGATCCACAACATTATGCTGCAAATATCAAGAGATCCTGCTAAACCTAGCTAATCATGATTAGAGAAGATGCATGTTCTTGCTCTATGTGTAAAGAACACTTCCTGGGCTGGGGATGTGGCTCAAGCGGTAGCGCACTCGCCTGGCATGCGTGCGGCCCGGGTTCGATCCTCAGCACCACATACAAACAAAGATGTTGTGTCCGCCGAAAACTGAAAAATAAATGTTAAAAATTCTCTCTCTTTAAAAAAAAAAAAAGAACACTTCCTTATATTTATGCAAAAACATAGTTGAATATGGTCTTCATTTGCCATCTCATCTTGCAATTCGTGAACTCTCCTTTATTTTGTTAATAATCACTCAACTAAACAAAACATACAAATAGATCTCCATGAAAAGCAGAAGGTATACAGCAAGTAGATGACTTTAGCAATAAATGCTCTGACAGGCCAGGAGACAGATGAACCCAAATTAATTTTAAGAAGGTAGGTTGAAAACAGAAATCAATGAAAAAACAAATAATAGCAAAGAATTTAAAATCTGAAGTGCACATTATCTATAAAAACAGCACATGTTCCTAGAATACTTCTACTATCCAGGCTCTTAATAATAATATCGGGCCTTAGTTCACATTGGACTTGTGACCCTGATCCTAATACAATATTGCAATCTAATTTCCACACATTTCACTTACTTAAACAAAGGCACATTTGGGCTGAGCGTGGTGATACACGCCTGTAATCCCAGCAACCCAGGAGGCTAAGGCAAGAGGATCACAAGTTCAAGGACAGCCTTAGCAAATTAGGGAGGCCCCAAGCAACTTAGTGAGACCCTGTCTCAAAGTAAAACATAAAAAAAAAAGGGTTGGGGATGTGGTTCAGAGGTAAAGCAACCCTGGCTTCAATCCCCCCAGTACCCCCACCACCACCACCAAAAAAAAAAAAGGAGGCTCATTTGGAAAATGCACACCAAACACATATCCTCATGTTCATAGACCTGCATTTTGCTTTGCTAAGACATCTTGGGTAAGTTGAGGAAGTTACCAGACTTGTCTGTGTATCACTAAACAATGGAATAAAAGACGAAAAATGCAGTGATTGATATGGTCCTAAATACTTAACTTCTGAATCTCATTGGTCCATTCCAAGCTCATCAGGAGACTGAGGTTGTAGCTCTGATTTTGCTGAACCAAAACTCAGGTAGAAAACTACAAGTATAAATATTTCTTCTTGAAAGAATTTTAAGCTCTATTCTTATGTGATACTGAGGATCGAACCCAGGGCCTCACACTCACTAAGCAAGCACTCTACCACTGAGCCACAACCCCAACCCCTTAAACTACTTATTTACAACAGACCAAAAATCTCATGTTTACCTACCACAAGATTGAGTCAAATGAGGGAAAAACATCTTGAACTCCCCAAACTTCTGTGAGTGTAAGAGTGGGAAGCCCATTTTTAAACCAGAGGCAGCAATTTACAACAGTTCCACACACGGCCTCTAAAGCCACCATCCAGACCGGGCTCCTGGCTCTGCCTCTCTCTGGCCTCACCATGCCAGATCAATCACTGGATCTCGCTGAACCTCAGTTTCCTCACCTGTAAAACGAGATTAATAGTAGTGGAGTAAATCAAGAGTTATTGTGAAAAGTTAACAACTAGAAGCGTTCCAAAAAAACACTGCAGACTAGTAATAATTATTCTATTCTTTAACATTTCTTGAGTGTATGTAACATGCCAGTTGTGCATTATTTATGTAATGCATGCAGCACTCCCACGGAGTAGCTCCCATTATCTAGCCCTTTTTATTACAGATGAGAAAAGCTGAAACTCAGAGAAGCTGGGGACTTTGTTCCCGGTCCCACAGCTAGCAAGGAGAGGAGCAGACTTTGAATCCAGGTCTAGTATAGATCCAGACCTTCAAGTCTGAATCACTGTTCATATGTCCTCCCAGGTCAGCAGGTCACAAGCACACACCACCTATCCATTCCTCTGTTCATCTCCCTCCCTGAGAGCTTGCTGTGTACCTGGTGCTGGGCATGTAGGCAGGAGGCAACCCAGAAGGAGCCTTCGCGGAGCCTGCATGCTAGCCAGGGGGAGAGACAAGCCAGAAAAACAAATCCATCTTATGAGGCAGACGGTGCTAAGTGCCTTGAATAAATCAAGGGAGAGTCCGAGGGGGCGGGAGGCTGTCTTAGGCAGAGGGGTCAGGGACTCCCTCTCTGAGAAGGTGAGATGCACCCAGGGAGGTGTGCATGGCCCCACTTGGGGCAGAGTGCCAATCGAGTGACCATGGGTGCAATCTTCTGAAGGCAGGAGCGAGCTCAGCCCTGGAGGACTGAGGGGCCAGAGATATTGGAGGGCGTTGGTTTGGAGGGAGAAAGTGTGAGATCGCCCCTTAAAGGATTGACTGGGGAAATGCGACAGCATTGAAAGTCCACTCGAGTTCTGTGTTCATAAAACTAAGAGCAGCAAGCCAGCTGGGTGCCTGCACTCAGGCACACCCTGAGGTTTGGTGCTTGGTCACAGATGTGAATAGACAAGCAGAGATCTGTCAGGCTGGGGTTTGCCAAGAGAAGGCGTCAGAAGGACAGCAGGAAGCAGGGAGCAGAGCCTGGATCCTGGACTCAGGCTGGGAGGGCAGAAAGTGAGGCCCAAAGGTCACGAGGACGGTGAAGAGGTGCAGGGGTGATGGGTCGTGGGCCTGAGGAGGCTGAGGAAGGGGAGGAGCAGGGATTCTAGGGGAGCAGTGACCACCAGGAGAGCACGACTGTGAGAACGGCTGGCTCAGGGGGGAGAAAGCGCTGCTGGAACCATCTACTCTGGGGCTTCTCGACGGAGCCACACACTAGAATGATCTGGGAACTGCGAAAGAAGTATGCCTACCTCCCACTCCCAAAGATTCGGGGGGGAGGGGGCGGGGGGGACGGTGGGGGGGGTGGGGGGGTAGTAATTCCAGAAAGAATGAGCTCAGTGGGCAACACAGCACCAACAGAGGCCAGGAGGGTGAGGAAGAAGAGCACGGGAGCCAGCAGGACCACAAGCTTCCCCAAGGGAGGGATGACACCCCCAGGCTGGCAGACGACCAGGCATGGCAGGGGTAGGGGTGTTCTGATGGCCTGTGATTCAAAGCTGTGGAGGGGCAGAGGGGTAAGGAAGAACAGTACTCTGGGAGCAAAGGACACATACCCACCAGCAAGCCCCTGCTCACTTTAGGTTGTCCCCCATGATCCCAGGAAAGAACCAGGCATCACTCAACAAAATAAAACAAGTTATAAAAAATGTTAAAAAAAAACACACAGTGACGACATGACCCATTCGGGCATTATCATCACCAAGTACGGTGTGCTGCAGGAAATCGCAGGTGCTATGCCTCAGACGACTGGCAGCACAGTGGGCTTATTTAAACCAGCGTCACTGCAGCCTTGTGAGCCGTGCACTGTGCTCCAGTGAGGCTTCAGTGGCTTTGAAGTCCCTGGGGGTGGGGATTTTTCAGCTCCATTAGAATCACATGGGACCTGTGATATTTGTGGTCCACCATAAACCAAAACATCGTTCCACGGCACATGGTTATATTTTATTTAGACTCTTAGGCAGTGTGTTAGTTTCGGTGGCTGCCACAAGAAATTACCAGAAACTTTGGTGGCTTAAAACTCTTTAAGAACTTATTCTCGCACACCTGTAATCCCAGTGCTTTGAGAAGCTAAAACAGGAAGATCACAAGCTCAAAGCCAACCTCAGCAACTTAGTGAGGCCCTGTCCCAAAATAAAAAATTAAAAGGGCTGGGGAGGTGCCACAGCAGTTAAGTGCCCCTGGGTTCAATCTCTGGTGCTTCCCCAGAGACTTATTCTCTTACAGCTGTACAGGCCAGAAGCCCAAAATCCGGTGTCAACAGGGCTGTGCTCACTCCAAAGGCTCTGGAGAAGAATCCTCCCCGCCTCTCCCTACCTTCTGGTGGCTCCCAACAATCCTGGGCCTTCCTCCAGCTATAGCTGCATCACTCCAACTGCTGCATCCATCTCCACAAGGCCATCTGCCCTCCGCAAGTGTTCAAATCTCCCCACTCATAAGAACACCAGGCACTGATTTAGGGCCCATGCTAAGTCAATATGGCCTGATCACAACTGGATCACATCAGCAAAGACCCTCTGTGCAAACAAGGTCATGGTCACAGGAACCAACAGTTAGGGTTTCAACATACCTTTTAGGGGCTACAATTCAACCCACAACAGGCAGCTTAAGGAAGCCTGAGATGATACTTTTACACAAAGAGCATAGGCTCTTGGGCCACTATTAAGCCCAAGAACTGGTCACCATACCCAGAAGAGGGTAGCAATGGGGCCTGTTCTGTGTTTCCAGTCACCAGGCCCACTGGACCTTAATCCCTCAGCTCACTCCATGAGGTCCCAGCACCCCTGATTAGAGATGACGAATCAAGCTTCAGGGACATGAAGTGACTCACCCAAGGTCAGACAGCTTATAGGTCAGAGTGAACCCAACTCTTTCATCCCCAAGTCCAAGACTTTTTCTGTAGCACCCTGAAGGAGGCGCAGGGCTCAGGGAGGTAAGGAAAAACAAAAAGAGTGTTTCGTGTGCGGGAAGTGGGATTAATATTTTATTATTATATTGAGCTCATTGGCTCCTGAGAGCCGGCCCAAGTCCCCAGTTGAGAGGCTGCAGTCAGTCTCTTAAAATATCTGCTCTTAAACTATCTGGGTCAGTGAGAAGAGGATCACAAGGTCTCCTTGTGGTTATTTTAAACTTTTTTAAAAAAATAACCTTTAAAGGAGAGCATTAAAATTAAATAATAAATAAGTCAGAAATGTCACCAGCTGAAAAGGAAACCGCTCAATAGGAAGCACTAGGTTATTGACTCTGACATGGAAGCTGCAGGGCGGGGTCCTGGGGGTCCCAGGGGTTCCTGGCTCCATCGGAACTGAGGAGGAGGCCTGGAATCTACACCGGAAAACACGCCTGAGAGAAGCAGGACCTGAAGGCAGGAGGTAGGTGGGTTCCAGGACCACTTCCCCCCACCTGCCTGCAGAAAGACACTACCCTTGATGCTTCCTTCAGAGAACAAAGGGCAGAGGAAGGTCAGCAGGTGTGTCCAGCTCCTACCACTGACCCTTGCAGTCTTCAGAGCAAAAGGAGAGGAAGGGGAGTCTTTTAAGCAATCACCCTGTGTGACATAAAAGTAGCACCAACTGACATGTGAAAGCTGTTTTTCTTGAAAAAGAAACGTATTCAGAGAGAACCATCAGCTGTAATACAAACTGTCCACACAGCTTTCAAAATCAACGCCAAGATACCAGGAATGATGGAGGAACTCTGGCACTTACAAATATGCCTCGCAGGACCTCAAAGTGAGAGGTCCGCACAAAGCAACCCCTATGTTGCATCTCAAAGGCAGCACATGAGAACCCAAGGTTTCCCTCAGGTCTGAGGCAAGACAGGCACCATCCTGGAATCTATACCGGAAAACACGCCTGAGAGAAGCAGGACCTGAAGGCAGGGCCCCTTCTGGGCCCCAGGGAAATAGTGTCAGATAGAGGTGCTGCATGTCAGGAGCTGACTTCCTGGTGGCATCTCTAACTCAGGACCTGGGTTAGTGTTCACTAAGTGTCATACTATGCAAATCTATAAAGGCCAGATTCTGTGCTAAGAGTTCTGAGAGCAAGATCCACGTAGGCTTCACTGAGGAAACGGGCCTTCAGTGGGCCCTCAGTAGATACAACCAGCACAGAAAAGGAATGACCTAGAGCTGAGAGAGATCTGCTCCTCAGTGCTGTGGGCATGCCACAGACACAGCGGTGAGCAGAGCACATTCTGGTCCCTGCTGTCTCTGAGCTTGTTAGCAAGCTTTACTTTCTAACAAAGTAGAAGGTACTGGAGGGTCATGAAAAAGCTGACACTTAGATCTACAGTGTGCTAAGTGCTGTGCTAAATGCTTCACAAAAATCTCATTTGACCCTCATTGCAACTCAGTGGTAAGGGGAGAGCATTATCAACCGTCTTGGGCACTGGAAATTGAGATCACACAGCTTCTTAGCGATGAGGCCAAAATTCAAACCCAGGCCTACTTGGTGCATGGCCACTCTCTTTCCAGTAGATCACATGGGAAATAAGGCCAGGCACTTGAAAGCCAGGCGACATGGTTCATATGTGCCAAGGAGGAACGGGGTAGTATTTGTTAGTGGTTCTCTTTCTGCTGTTGCTGTACTCCACTGCCAGAGTCAAGATTCCCAAAGATACACATGGAATTCAGAGGGTCCTCCAAGCAAGACATGCGCCCCCACCTCCATCTCCATCAAGTCTCCTACCACAGGGAACTGCAATGGCCATCCTGAAGGGAAAATTCATGCCATTATTTTTCTCTCTCCCTTAAATCTTAAAACTAGGAGAAGTCAAAAGAAACCATGTTTGTTTCTCATCTGGCACTGGTACAGGCCTTTTTAGGGTTCCTAACAACTATAAGAACCTGGAAAGTCACCCATAGACCCAAACACCCCCATCTTTTAGGGGGTATTTTACCACTATGTTAGTCAGCTTTGTGTTGCTGTGACCAAAATGCCTGACAAGGACCAGAGGAGGAAAAGTTTATTTTTGCACATAGCTTCAGAGATTTAGTCCATGGTCAGCCAACTTCACCACTCTGGGCCCAGGGTGAGACAAGACAGAGGGCACCATGGAAGACAGTGGCGTACCTCATGGCAGTCAGGAAGCAGAGAGGGGAAGGGATCACAGGGAATGTGTACCCTTCCAGGACTCATGCCCCGTGATCTACAGCTTCCAGCCACACCCCACCTGCATACCGTACCACCTGGTTAGTCCATCAAACTAGGACAGACTCATTAGGTTATGGTTATCATAATCTCATAATTTACCTCTGAATACTCCTGCATCAATACAGGAGCTTTTGGGGATACCTCCTATCCAAACCATAACATTTCACCCCTGATCTCCCAAACATTTATGCCTGTCTCACAATGCAAAATGCATTTGGTCCATTTCCAAGATTCCTCACAGTCTTAGCAGTTCCAGCATTGTCCAAGTCCAAAGTCCCATCTGAGACTCAAAGCAAACTCTTGACTGTGAGTCTCTGTAAAACTCAAAAGCAAAGTCAAGTTCTGTGGCTCGTGCCTGTAACCCAGCAACTCAGGAGGCTGGGGCAGGTGAATCTCAAGTTCAAAGCCAGCCTCTGCAATTTAGCGAGACCCTGTCTCACGTTAAAAAAGTAAAAAGGGCGGGGGATGTAACTCAGTGATATAGTACCCCTGGGTTCAATCTCCAGCCCCTCCCAAAAAAAAAAAAAAGCAAAAGCAAATTACATATATTCAATATACAATGGTACAGATAAACATTCCCATTCCAAAAGGGAAAAACAGGGGCATAAATAGAAGAAATGGAACCAAGATGAGATCAAAACCCAGCCAGGCAAATGTTTTCTGCACTCCATGTCTGGCAAGTGGAGCATATGGTTGTGAGATATGATCTCCAAAGAGCTTGGACAGCCACACCCCTTAGGCTACATGGGCTGCAACCAGCAAGGCCAATCTTTTAGGATGGCTTTGTCCATGGTCAGCAGTTTTCCTTTGCAGATGTCCCACATTGCTGGCATCTTTTAATCTTAGGGTTATTCACTACAGCTTGGGCTTCCTTCTCACAGCGTCACACACTGCCCTCTCAGGGGCATCCACAGGGATCATAACCCTGCCACACCTTGCCTGGCCTCCCAGGTCTTCCTTTGAAATCTTGGTAGAAGCTTTCATGACTCTTTTAACTCAAGAATCCTGCATTCTTGCAGAACCAGCACCACAAGGATGATGCCAAGATCTGCCGCCAGCTCAAGCAGTAGCTGAATGCCCTTTCACCACAGCTGCAGTGGCCTCTGAGTACCTGGTAAAACTGAGCATGGTGAGAAACTCCCTGGGCCTCTCTGTGCAAAGTAATTTTTACAACTATACCCTTGGTCCCTTAAATTAATTTTTACTTCTATACCCTTGAACCTATGGTGGGTCTGGTGTGAGATGCCTCCAAGGTACCTTTCCTGGGTCTTTGTGCAAAGTACTTAGTATCCCTTTAATGGCTGTAATCTCTTCAACAACCTGGCCCCAGTCTTACACACACTCTTCAGGCCAAACTGCAAGTTTTTTTTTTTTTTTAAAGTCCTCCTTCTCTGCTTATTGCTCCAAATTCTCACAGCCAGCTTGGTTAAATGCTGCCAACAATAGTTATGCTGCTGTATGAATTCTGTGCTATCTTGATGTTTCCTCTACCAGGTTAATTAGTCCATCACCTTTAAATTTGGCCCCCAGAAAGTCTCAGGACAGGTAAAGAAAAATGTATACAAGTTCTTTGGCAGAATGTTAACAGATGTGGCCTCCAGTCCAACTGCCAGTAGAGTTCTCACCTCCCTCTGAAACCTCATGAGCACAATCTTTACTGTCCTCATTCCTATTGGCATTCTGGTCTTCTGAGCTCTCACCAGAATTGCCCATGGAGCTCAACTTAACATTCTAAGGCTTCTCAGGTCTGCATCTCCAAATTTCTCCTGCAAGCCAGTTCTAAAGACTTCTAAACCACATCATCAAGTTAATCTTATCAATGATGCTACTTCTTGGTACCAATTTCTGGGTTAGTCAGCTTTACATCAGTGTGACCAAAATACTGACAAGAACCATTTAGAGGAGGAAAAGTTTATTTTGGCTTGGTTTCAGAGATTTAGTTCCTGGTCAGCTGACTTCATTGCTCTGGGTCCAAAGTGAGGCAGAACATCATGACAGAAGTGCACCATAGAGGAAAATATGCACCATATGCACCATAGAGGAAAACTGCTCACCTCGTGGCAGAAAGAAATGGGAAGGCACCAAAGGGAAGATGCACCTTCCAGGGCACACCCCCAGTCACCCACCTTCTCCAGACACACCCCACCTATCTGCAGTTACCACCTAGTTAGTCCATCAAACTAGAATGGATTAGGTTACAACTCTCATGATCTAATAATTTCAACTCTGAATATTCCTATATTTACACTGATGCTTTTGGGAACACCTCATATCCAAAGCATTACCACCACCATAACATCCAAAAGAGAAAAGAGATGTTTGCAAAGTTCTCCCTACCTTTAGTTCTCCCACCAGATCTGCCCCGAGGGGGAAAGGTGCTGAGAAAAGAGGTGTCTGTGTTCTCCACCTTCCTAGAGGACCAGGGGTTGTTCCCTGCCCTCTGTCCTCTCTTTCATTTCCAAGTTGGTAAATATGATCTCTGAGGAGGTCAGTACAGGAAGCACAAGGTGAAGATCCACCCATCTGGAGGGCATAGAACTGGAAATGCTACAACAATAGGAAATTCTTGTGTCCATAAGGATAACATCTATTGATCAATGACAAAGCACTTCCAGAAACATCACCTCATTTGAACCTCTCACAATAGTTAGGCAGATTTTAATGTTATTGCCCCCCTCCCCTTTTTAACAGATGAGGGATCTGAAGTACTTAGAAGTGACTCTCTAGGATCACAGAGGTCATACTTGCAGGCAGGCTTTCTGACCCCAAATTCTGTGTCCCCTGCTCTCCAGCAGGTCCACTCAGGAATCCTGATTTGGACAAGGGATGCCAGAGTCAGGAAAGCCTCATGGCTCCTGTCTTGGATATCCTCCAAGACTAGGGAAAATTAGCCAAATGATTTTAGTTTCTGCTATGAATTTATCTTCTCCAACAATATAAATCTTCCTCTTGTAATGTTTTATCTTGATCCCAGCAAAACTTTGAAAGTAGTTAGGTTCTACGTGTTTACTATTCCTGAGTGAAAACTGCTATTTTTACTTTGCCCTTAATCTATTTCTTTAGCATGCTAAAGTTGTCTGCAGTTCTTATGCTCTGGGATTTAATAAGTTCATGTTTTTATCCTGTGATTTTCATTGTTTTATAATTTTCAATCGTATCCCTCTCTTAGCCTGTGTCTTTCCAGAATCAAGAGCCCTATTTCTTTTATCATTCCTCAAAAAAGAAAGAAAGAAAGAAAGAGCTCTCTACCATCTTGATCAAATGAGGTGTCCTTCTCTAGACTTTGTCTGGCTCTATATGTCTTTGAAGTACATCAGATCATCAGGCCCCCATCACTTTATTATTATGTATAAAAGAGCAGACTGACCTCAGCTAAAATGTAAAGATATTTGAGAGCCATCTTTAAAAATCAAACAATTCTTTTGCTCCGTGTCAGCTCAGCATATGCTGAAAAAAATATACAATTTTTGCTTCAAATCTGAAATGAATTTAAACACACTGGTACAAGGTAACCTTGCTGTTATGGTCCAGACCTAAAATGTCCCCAAAAGCTCATGTGTGGGAAGGCTTGGTCCCCAGTGCAGCAGAGTTCAGAGGTGGAGCCTTTGGAAGGTGAATGGATCATGGGGGCTCCAACCTCACTGTGGATCAATCTATTGGTGGATTCATAATTTACCATATGGTAGAAACTCAAGATAGGCCTAGTTTGAGAAAGTAGATCCTTAAGGGCATCCCCTTGAACATTCTTTTCAACTCCTTCCCCTTCCTCTCACTCTCACTTTCTCCATCTCTACTTCTCTGCTTCCTGGATGCCCTGAGATGAGCTGCTTTGCTCTACCATGTGGCCCCTGCCATGATGTCCTGCCTCACACAGGCCCAGAGACAATGAAGCCAAAGTGACCATGGACTGAAACCCCTGAAACTGTGAGCAAAAATAAATGTTAGGGGGCTGGGGTTGTGGCTCAGTTATAGAAGGCTTGCCTCGCATGCATGGGGCACTGGGTTTGATCCTCAGCATCACACAAATAAATAAAATAAAGGTATTGTGTCCATTCATCTAGAACAAAAAATTTTTAAAAATAAATGCTTTCAAGATGATTTCTTTCAGGTGTTTTGTCACAGCAGTAGAAAACTGACTAATGCATTTGTAATCCTTTATGAAAATGACAACTTGCAAAGCACTTTCATGTATATCATCTCATCCACCCCTCATGAACCATGCAAGGCAGAAAGAAAAAAAATTATATTACATCTCAGATGAAAAAATAAATAAAAAGGTGAATGTAGTCCAAGATCAAAGAGCTGGATTAGAGCCAGGTCCCTGGTCCCCGATGATAGCTTAGCCACAGTGTGATACATCCTTTCTTTTAATCACTTGTTACTTACTTTAAATCCCCAAACTTCCCCCTCTATAGTCTCTTTCAGCGTAGCCATGAAATAGTTGGTAGCTCTACTGAAGAGAGCAGTTCATGACTGATCTAAACCCTCTTCCTTTCTTACTCCACAAACTCTTCATGGGTCATCTCAGCCACACCAAGGACATCAATATCACCGTGCAAACGACTCCCAAATATGCATCTCTAGGCACACCTCTCTCCTGAACACCAAGAGGATAGATCTTCCTTAACCTCTCCAAATTAAGATACCCCCCACCCCGTTACCTCAAAACTTAATGCAAAAATGTACAAAACTTCATCTTCTGCCTCATGATACCTCTCTGCTGCCAAAACCCAATTCTCTTTTGCTATTCGTCCTCTCAGACACATCCAGGAAGTTAAGAGTCATGTGGACACTTTCCTCGTCCCCCTCCTCCCTGCCCTATCCCCAGTCTAACATCAGGGCCCTTCATTCATCTCCTACATGGTTCTCCTTTCCGTCCACTTCTATCCTTTCCCATGACCACCATCATAGTCCAAGCTATGAAGATCTCTCATTGGACCTAAATGGACTCTGCATTGGTCTGTTCCTCTTCAATCCCTTTTCCCCACTATAGCTGGAGGGATCCTTCAAGAGATGGTCCTCAGGGAGACCTTCCTTGACCACCCTCCCCAAATTAAGACCCCCCATTATGCTTTACCTGGCTCCCGTTCAGCCTGGTTTGTGTGATTGATTAACATCTGTCTCCCCAACTAGTTTATAGCTTCTGCTCACTATGTACCCGGGTGCTGGGCTGAGTTTGACACATAAGTGTGTGTTTAGGTGAATAAGCCCACAGATAAGGATAGGATTACATACACTGTACATCCTCACTATGGAATACCAAGAAGGAGTTAAAAAGACTGAGATTACTGTATATTTACTAACATCAACGACATCCATGATTAAAAACAGCACATTAGGGCCAAAGATATAGCTCAGTGATAGAAAGTATGCTTAAATAAAAAGCCAGTGCATTGTAGAACAGTGTGTACTATTTTTAAATCTATATATACACACATATATCTTGATTTTAGAAAGAACCTCGGTGGGGCTGGGGCTGAGTGGTAGAGTGCTTGCCTAGCATGTATTAGGTACTGGGTTCGATCCTCAGCACGTGTAAAAAAATAAATAAAATAAAGGTATTACGTTCACCTACAACTGTCCACTTCTAAGAACAGTTAACCAAAAGAGGGGGACCCCATTTGTTTTGAATTCCTCAACAATGATGAAGTTCCAGAAACCAGCGTATAGCCGGCTCGGATTTTTGATTCAGCAATCAGCCCTGCTGATGAAGCGCACAGCCGGAAATGCCAGGGTTGATTCAATTAGGCCTCGGCCTCGGGTGACTTTCCTAAACAAAACAGATTGTGAAAAATCACTGCTCTTTGATTCCCTTTTACGATCTCAGAAGGAAAAATAAGGAAATGAAATGACAACATGGGATTTTCCTGGTTTTCTTGTATTTTGGTGGTGGTTGTTAGATACAGGTGAGTGTGGGAAGGCATCCCTATTTCCCTTCGCTGGTCAAATAGCAAAGCTTTTATTGTCTTCACTGTAGCTCAAGATGGCTTTCTAAACTCGGAGATTTCAGAGGAAGGAGAGGACGGAACATGCTGGCGAGGTGCAGATAGGCTCCTTCTGTGGCTAATCGAAGAAAACCTCCCTCTGGTTGCCCAGAGAAGCAGGTGCAGGTGGACGGGCCCACGGGTTCTGAAAAAGGCAAGGCAGGTGTGTGGGTGGGAGCCGGCAGCCAGCCTACCAGGAGGCTGGGGAAGTCTGTGAATTCAGAATAAATACTGTCACTTGGAGCCGCATTGATTCTTTTTTCAGACTAATGGCTCAGATGGTAGAGCCACCCAACAATGACTAAAATATGAGTCAAATGCTTTCAAATCAAACCATCCCATGAAACGGGAAGACAGGCGAGCCCAGAACCAGTCATGAGGGTTCTAGCCAGTGCTTGTTACCTCTGAAGAATTCACTCTCCTTCATGAGTGCCCCTTTTGATCTGAGTCATTCTGACACCAGGGAGCTGGGGACGTTCGATCTTTATCGCCTGTGACACCAGGGATCAGCTCTGCACAGTGAAAAGGGCGCCCCGGCTGGGCCCCGGAGCTCTCCCAAGTCCTGGTTTGTCTTCCTTCTCTCCCAGGGTCCACCCCCATGTCTTCATGATGCCAGAGGAGGTTCCAAAATCACCCTCCAGTGGAGTTTCTTGAGATCTTTAAAAACCAACCTTCAAGAGTCCCATGAAGATGAAGTGGGGCTGGGAGAAGGCAGGGCAGGAGAGGGCAGGGGAGAGAGGGCAGGAGGGGGCAGGAGGGGGCAGGAGGGGGCAGGAGGGGGCAGGAGGGGGCAGGAGGGGGCAGGAGGGGGCAGGAGGGGGCAGCCGGTGCCCTGACCCTCGGGGAAGCACCCCATGGAAGTACCACGTGGGCCCAGGAGAGACAAGGGTTTCCCTGCCGTTTCCCCCTCCTCCTTCTGCAGTCGTTCAGCTTTCAAATTCTTTCCCCAAATGTTCACCCTTATTTTATGATTCTATTTAAAAAAAAAAAAAATCTTTTGGAACAAGATCCTGAGAAGACAGGTGTTTTTAAATGGTCTGAGGTACTTAACGGAAAACAAAAACTCTCACCACGTCCTCAAAAGTCCCCACAGGTCCCCACAAGGCTGCTGTGAGTGCCGCCTGTTTCGACCCCACCCCGCTCCCTCCTCACCATCATCACTCACGCAGTGGGAGGAACAGAGGTGCTCCTCAACTCACGAACCCATCTTACGTGAAGCATGTGTTGAAGACACTATACCTATGGAACATCAACCCAGCAGTGTGTCCATGGTCGCCCGCAGGGGGAAGGGGCCGCCTGGGACCTGTGACCAGCTGCCAGCCCAGCATCACAAGGCAGCATCCCACTGCTAGAGAGGGAGAAGACAAAAATTCAAAGGCCTTCACCCCGTCATAAAGTGGGAACATCTAAGTCCGACCACCAAGGGCCCTCTGAGCACCCAGCAGGGTACAGGACCTCTCCCCACAGACCAGGACGTGGCCCAGACAGCAGCTTCCTGAACTCAGCACTCTGTACACACCCTGTGTCTGGAATCAATTCACTGAGAAGTCAGGGTAACATGTTCTCTTTTTAAATTTTTTAATATGGTAAGACATAAATAACATAAAATTAACAAGTTGAACCATTTTTATTTTAACCTTTTTTTTCCATTTTGACCATTTTTACATGTATAGTTCAGCAGCACTGAGTGCGTTCCCACTGTAATGCCACCGTCACCACCAACCTCCAAAACCTCTTCCCCTTCCCACTCCAAAACTATATCCATTCAGTAACTCCCCATTTTTCCCCTCCTACTGGCAACCACCGTTCTACTTCCTGTCTGCCAAGCTGACTCTTCTAGGTTCTCATATAAGTGGAATCAGAGTATTTGTCTATTTATTTCTGGCTTATTTCACATGTAACATTCTCAGGGTTCATCTACAATGTATCAAGTATCCAAGTCTTATTCTTTTTTAAGGCTGAATAATATTCCACAGTATGTCCACACTATATTTTACTTATCCATTCACCAACTGATGGACAGAGCAACATGTTCTTAATTTAATCCTATGATTTAAGAGCTTCAGGTCATTCAAATTCAGTTCAATGTATTTCACATTTACCCAGGTTCAGTCACTATGGGAGGTGGTATGAGAAGTCAAAAAAAAGTTGTGAATCAGACATGATACTTGTTCTCAAGGAGCTTACAATTTACTGGGAAAGGAGAAAAGAAAGAAATTAAGTAATCTGCTGATTACTTTCATTTTGCTAATCCCTTACTACCTACCAGGTGCACTCCCCTATCACTGTATTGCTCACAGTAGCTCTGGGAGGTAGACATTGTATGGAATAGCCACTTTGCACTGAGAAAAATGAATGTAATACCTCCACAGTGGATTCAGACCCGCTTCTTGGCCCTTACACGGGCCACACCCTATAAGAGTTAGGATGTAACAGGATCCTGCAGGAGAAGCTACCGGAAGGCAGCAGAGGAAGAGGAAAGGGGCACAGGAGGCCTCAGGGGTCAGGACAGCCCGTGTTTGACAGAGTGAAGGAGAGAAGGGGCAAGATCAGGGACTGAGGAACTGCAGACATGGGCTGGAAAACAGAGATGGCAAAATCACGGCCATAGTCCAATGCTGGTTCCAGGGCTCTGAACTGCACCGTGCAAGCCACAGTGAGCCACTGCAGGTTTCCTGAGGCAAGACGTAGAACCATGCATCAGGAAGACCACCATGGAGTAATGCATGATGCAGACGGAGAGGACAGATTAGTTCAAAGGTAGGAAGCCAGTGAGAAGACTACGGAAGCAGCAGAGGAGTCGATTAGGACGGAAGGGAGGAGGTGAGAGAGACCGCAGAGTGGGAATGCAGGATCAGCAGAGAGCGCATTTTGTACAGGGTGACCCTCCATCCTGCTGCCCAGGACGCCTTTATCTGGTGCAATTACTAACAGCACCCTTCCACTCTCAGAAAGGTCCAAGTTTGGACAATACCCTCCATGGCCACATTAATTATGAGCAATAAGAAGCCAGAACCACATGTGACTCCAGATTTTAAACCTGGATTAGTAAGAAAGGTGGTAACACCTTTAGAAACACAGGGGGAAATCAGGTTTTGGGGAAAGAATGTGAGTTTGGATTTGGACATGCTGAATTTGCTGCAGAAGTAAGGATTTATTTAAGAGAAAGAAGAACCTTGCCCGTAGATTTGCGCTGTATCACGTGAAGGAAGGCATCATTGACCTAAAAATAAAACAAAAACGTGGTCAGACTTGCACATATGCATACTGCAACAAATTTCTCCTGATGGCTAAAGTCTAAAATGGCTAAAATATTCAGATGTGTCTCCAATAAACTATTCAGTGCTAACTAAATAATAATAATCACCATAAATACAAAGGAAAATAATAATATCTATGAATAACCTACCCTTGGTATTTCTCTCTATCATATTCTTTGGGGTTTGTTGTTTATTTCATTTTGCTTTGTTTTTTGGTACCAGGGATTGAACCCAGGGGCCCTTAACCACTGAGCCACATCCCCAGACCTTTTTTTATTTTTGCACTTTGAGACAGAGTCTCACTGAGTTGCTTAGAGACTTGCTAAGTTGCTGAGGCTGGCTTTGAACTTGCGACCCTCCTCCTCAGCCTCCTAAGCCTCTGGGATTACAGGCATGCTCCACGGCCCCCAGCTCCCTATCATTTTCAATGATGTCAAATAAATGTCGGCAGATAAAGAGTCCACAGGCCAGTCCCCACTCACTGTGACAGCTCCATCCCAGCTGCCCCACTTCAGAAGTGTTCCAGCTTTTGAAAGAATGAAGCCTTTGGCAGAAGAATAAAAACTATAATGTTTGGTGATTTTTTTCTCTTTTATTAAAAGTGTCCTATTTCTTATGTAACTGAGATTAAAATCAACTGCAAATTTTTTTCCTCAAAAATGCAAGGTTATAAAACAAATTAAAAAAACAGCTACAGTGATCAAGACAGTGTGATACTGGTGAAAAGAATAGAAAAATAAATTAATGAAATTGAAGAGAGATCCCCAAAATAGGCCTGCACAAGTATAGTCAACTGAACTTTGACAGGAGTAAAAATAACTTAATGGAGGAAAGCATAGTCTTTCAAAATATAGTGCTGGAAAAACTGTATACTATACACACATGAAAAAAATTTTAAAAAATCTAGATACAGGTCTTATACCCCTCACAAAAATTACCTGGAAATGGTTCAGAGACCTACATGCAAAATGCAAAATTATAAAATTTCCAAAAAACAAACAAAAAAACATAGGAAAATAATCTAGGTCACTTTTGGCTCAGCAATAAGGTTTTGGATACAGCACCAAAAGTACAATACATGGCAGGGGAAGGGGGGATTTGGTAAATGGAATTTACAAACAAGGTCTCGACAGGGAGAAAAACCTTGCAAAAGACATATCTAACAAAGGATTTGTGTCTAAAACATACAGAGAATTCTTAAAATGCAAAAACAATACAATGAAACAAAAGGCAAAGATCTGAACAGACACCTCACCAAAGAAGATAGACAGATGGCAAATAAGCATATAAAAAGACACTCAATGTAATACATCACTAGAGAATGGGAAATAAAAACAGCAGTGAGAGGCCACTGCCCTCCTATCAGAATAGCTAAGATTCAAAACACTAACACCAAATGGTGGCGAGTATGTGGAGCAACAGGAGCACTCATTCACTGCTAGTGGGCATACAAGGTGGTACAACCACTTTGGAAGACAGCGGGGCAATTTCCTACAAAACTGAAGATACCTTGAAACGTGCAATCCAGCCATCACACTCCTAGGTATTTACCCACAGAAATTGAAAACTTAGGTCCACACAAAAACATGTACCTGAATGTTACAGTAACTTTATTACCAATTGCCAAAACGGGGGGGGGGGGGGGGGGGGCAGACACAAAATGTCTTTCAGTAGGTGGATGGAAAAGCAAATTAGTATATCTATGCAATGGACTCATTCAATAACAAGGAAAAGTGAACTATCAAAACACAAAATGACACGGAAAAACACTGCTAAGTGAAAGATTGTCTTCTTTCATTTAGCAATCTGCATGCAATCTGAAAAGGCTACATTTCATATGATTCCAACCATATGACATTTAGGAGAAAGCAAAACTGTGGAGGCACTAAAAACATCAGTGATTGACAGATCCAGGAGTGGAGACAAGGATGAACATATGGAGCTCAAGGGATCTCTTAGTGCAGTGAAGCTATTCTGTGTGATATGTAATACTGGATACAGGACATTATACATTTGGCAAAACCCACAGAAATGTACAAAGAGTGAACTCTAATGCAAACTATGGACTTTATTTAATACCATTATGTATCAATATTGATTCATCGGTT